>NC_069500.1:1069136157-1069468032 GCF_027579735.1 Bombina bombina
AAATTAATGTTCATATTCTAATAATGAATTAGAAATGGTTAAATCACTTTAAATTAATGTTCATATCCTAATAATGAATTAAAGTAGAATGTATGGACAGATGGTGTGACAAACATATTAAATAAACTAATGTAGTGTTGGGGATATGATTGCTTAGAACAGAGGAAAAGTACATTTGGTGTGAGGGTGTTGTAGACATTAGCTCATCAGATTCCACAATGGTAATTTTTAGCTCTCTGGGCATTTGTCCAAAACTGATGAGCATTGGCTAAATTATATAATGTGATTCATTGATTTAAAAGCTGGCACTGGCAAAAAAAATAAAGGTGAAATATATCTATATATCAAAGAAATGACTGCTTACCTTACTTTGGTGACTAACGTTTAAAGATCTGACCGGTAAAAGTTTAATGGGCTAGAATAGTACTTCTGGACATTACTATTTGTGCAACTGCTGACAACATTGCTAGGAGGCCGTAGCAAAAATATTAACAGCTGGTATTACTGCTTGTGAGCAGTATTTGCATTGTGACCTGATCCTTTTTTTAACAAAGAAGTGTAAAACTAGAGTTTTAATAAACTGCTACTAAACCAGTAACTTTATAGCTATAAGAAATATTCACTGCAGCTCCATTTTTATTTCAGTTTAAAACAAAAATGTTTTATGAGTAACATGTTCCCCTATTTCATTACATAAACTCACATGCAATTTTAAATACGGTAACTTTCCAATTGACTTCTATTTTCTAATTTGTTTCGTTCTCTTTGTTGAGAAACATACCCATGTGGTCAGCTAGCTTCAAGTAGTGCATTGCTACTCCTTAAACAAAGGATACCAAGAGAATATAGCAAGTTTGATAATGGAAGGAAATTTGGAAAGTTGTTTAAAAAGTTCCATGCTTTCTCTTAATCATGAAAGAACATTGTGGCTTTGTGGTTTCCCTTTAAGAGACACTGATCCCTAGAGTGACAAAGAGCAAAGATTGTATCAGTTTAATTCTCTCGTGCTTCACGCCAGCTGTGCTTAAGAAACCTTTGAGCTCGTACACGTACATGTTCCATATACCTCATCTTCTAACTACCTGAGACTGGCGCTTTCTCTGGAAGTGCACTGCTGGTACGTGGCACAAAAGCTCATTGGCTAATAAAGAAAACTCCCATACCTCTATTTGCCAACAGTGATGCACCTCACTAGTATAAACAATTGTACAATGTCACCACAGGAACAGAAACTTTAATACATCTTAAAATGTCTTTGTTTAGATGGAAAAAAAGAAGAAAATAATACTTCACTGTTTCTTTAAAGGGAGAGGAGGTAAGTCAGAAAGAAAGGGACCAGAGAGAAAGGCAAAAAGAGAAAAGAAAATAAGTAGAAGTTAAATAAACACAGTAAACGGGTAGCAAAATAAAGATGCACAGAATCATTGTTCTAAAAAGGAAGCCATAAATATCAATAAAACTTTGTTTTCTGCATCTGAAAACTATTACATTTTCTTGGTAAATCATTTGCACTGTATGAACTGAAGTAACTGGTAATCATTACTCTTGTAATGTTCACTTGAATTTGCAGAGTTCCATCATGTTTCTAGTCATTTTAAACAGAACCTGTGTGAGAGCATAATGGATATCATATGTAGTCATATTTCATACACATATGAACATGTGGCACAAATCTTGATTGGATAAAATCACTATTATTATTATTATCTGTCAATGTGACATAGGTAAGGGGAGTGACATCAAAAGCAGCTATACAATTAATATTCACAATCCTGTCATATAATTAGTTCTACCTTCTCCTTGTTGTGTAATAATATTGATGCTAGCCATGGTTCATTTGGGATCAGGCTTTGCAGGTAGTTGGGAATGTTTATCCCCGGTGGAACATCAGTGGCAGCTGTGTTGTGTGTATAGTTTACTTAGCAACCAGAAACATGGCCCTGGGCCAGAGCACATTACCATTCATTAGAAAAAAGAACTAATGAGATGCTGAAACATTAAAGATAGCATTTGTTGTAATGCCCAATGAATGCACGAGAATAAAGTCTGCAATCTCCATTTTGTAGTGGTACTTAATCACTTAAAGGGACATTAAACTGAAGATATATTACCCTAATAAAATGCTTACAAATGTATAGTTAAAAAAATGCAGTTAACTTTAATAATTTTTTTCCTGTTTTTCCAGATGTTTTACTCTGAAAATGATGCTCTTTACACTGCCAGTCAGACTGGAGTGCATCCTGCAGAACCCAGAAACCTAACCCTACAACAGGCATTGCTTGATTATTGCAATTTCATTTAAATTTGTCCCTAATTGGCTACAGTAGATAAGCAAATAATGGTCAACAGACACAGTAATGAGGAAGGCCTACAGAAACAATTGCAAGGCAGTAGTTCATAATCTGGTTATGGACAGCAGATATAAAAACAGATATAGCCATGAGGTTATAATGAGATATCAGCTTGTTAGGATCAAATAATGACTAGTAGATACAATACTATAAGTGGCGAGTACATAAAAAACAGGAGGAAATTACCTTCAGGATGCCAGTGTCAGATAATGGGCAACTACAATGGGTAATTAACACAGTGGTAGGTATAGCCAGCAGGATTCTGAATTAGTATTTGGAGAAAAGGTACAATGGCAGGTACATGCTAGCAGGACATGCCCAAAGGAAATAGCCAGCAGAACTCTATAACAGAATATGGCCTGCAGCAATAATAGAAAATAGGCCCAGGAAAAAAGCTATAATGCAGGCAGGAGACACTTATGATTTTTCTTTTACTGCCAGTGCACTGCATCCCTTAGAAAAGTGTATGCCTGCCTAATAAATATGTAGAAGATGTAGATGAGATTGGGTGTTGTGACACTTTCCCAAACTTCTTTCTCCAGTACAAATGCTCCCATTACTATGTCAAAATATTAAGGGCCAGATTACAAGTGGAGCGGTATTTAACACTCCCGCACAAGCGTTATCTCCGCTAGAAGTAAGCTTTTTGTTCGTCGGATAGCGCTCATATTACAATTTGAATGTAAACTGTTTTTGCTTGCGCGCTAACCCGACGTGCGTAACAAGCCAAACTAAGAATATTGTGCATGCAATAGCGTATTCCCCCATAGAAGTCAATGGAGCAAAAATAAAGGTGAAAAAAACACCCTACTCATGTGCAAACCCGATCACATATTCTCAAGTACGTTAACCCTACATGAAAATATTAATATTTTACATTCCAGTGTTCTTCACTTAGCAGAATATGTTCTATTGATTCATAAATAAAATTTTCTATATATGTCTATACCTATATATATATATATATATATATATATATATAGGTTGATTGGAGTAGCCGTGTTAGTCCAGGGATTTAGATATCAAAATAACAAGAGTATTACATTGAGCAATGATACTTATTATTGGACTATCTATCTATCTATCTATCTATCTATCTATCTATCTATCTATCTATCTATCTATTGGGTACTTATAGAGCGCAAACTAATAGGTGGAGGGGGGGAGGGGATGGGCGTTCAGTCGAAGAGCCAGGTTTTGAGGTCCTTTCTGAACTTTGTAAGGGAGGTGGATTGTCTGAGGTGCAGCAGGAAGGTGTTCTATGTCTTTGCTGCCATGTGGGAGAAGGATCTCCTGCCCGCTGTGGATTTCCTGATGCGGGGGATGACTGCGAGTGCTTGGTCGGCCGATTGGAATTGTCTGGCGGGGGTGTAGAAATGTACGCGGTGGTTGATGTATTCGGGTCCGATGTTGTGTAGGGTCTTGAACGCATGGGTAAGGAGCTTGAAGGTGATTTTCTTGTTGATGGGGATCCAGTGAAGGTTCCTTAGGTGTTCGGTGATGTCGAGGATGAGTCTGGCTGAAGTGTTCTGGATACATTGGAGTCTCTTTTGGAGTTTGCGTAGAGTGCGTTGCCGTAGTCCAACCGGCTGCTGACGAGGGTGTGGGTGACTGTTTTCTTGGTTTCAGTAGGGATCCACTTGAAGATTTTTCGTAGCAGGTGGAGAATGTGGAAGCATGTTGAGGTGATGGCATTGATTTGTTGGTCCATGGAGTGTGAGGAGTCCAGGATGAAGCCTAGATTTCATGCATGGTTGGTTGGGGTTGGAGGGTGACCAAGTGCTGTGGGCCACCAGGAGTCATCGCATGCGGATTTATTGATTCCAATGAGGAGGACTTCGGTTTTGTCTGTGTTCAGTTTGAGCTGGTTATCATTCATCCAGGTGGCGACTGCTGTCAGGCCTTCATGGACGTTCTTTTTGGCGGTGGTGGGATCTCGGGTGAGTGAGATGATTAACTGGGTGTCATTGGTGTAGGAGACAATGTTGAGGTTGTGGCGTAGGACGATGGCGGCGAGAGCTGCCAAGTAGATGTTGAAGAGGGTGGGGCTCAGAGAAGAGCCTTGCGGTACACCGCATTTGACTGGAGTGGGTTTGGAGGAAAAGGGCGGGAGTCTAACTTTCTGGGTCCTGCCCAAGAGGAAGGAGGTGATCCATTCCAGGGCTTTGCTGCGGATTCCGGCATTGTGTGGGCGGGTGCGGAGGGTGTTGTGGTCGACAGTGTTGAAGGCTTCTGAGAGGTCTAGGAGGATGAGTGCGGCGGTTTCTCCTCGGTCGAGCATGGCGCGTATGTCATCTGTGGCGGCGAGAAGGACGGTCTCGGTGCTATACATTTATAAGATGACAAGCTTTCAGAAGAATGTCTTCCTTTTTCAAGTCTGAAGCAATACTGACCAATTAGATGGAATTTACAGATTATATCTAAAAACATAGGATGTCTAGAAAGACAGAAAGTGTTAGAGAGGTCTGAATGCAGGGGGAGGAGGGGGTGTCGTAAAAATCCTGATGGGGGTTTAGGAGACAGAGGAAGATAGTGTCAGTAAAGGATAACAGACAGGACAGCATATACTGACATAAAGTTATATATCAACATAGAATCAATATGTATAAAGATGTGAAATTATGTATACAGGGGAATAAAGGGTAGGAAAAAAAGAAAAAAAAGGGGAATAAGTAATCTGTAAATTCCATCTAATTGGTCAGTATTGCTTCAGACTTGAAAAAGGAAGACATTCTTCCGAAAGCTTGTCATCTTATAAATGTATAGTTAGTCCAATAAAAAAGCATCATTGTCCAATGCAATACTTGTTATTATACGGATATATAATTTCAATTTCAAACACTTTATTAAATATAAATATTGCATAAATGTTTTTACATGTTTTCATCTACTTAACTGCAAAGGGTTCCAATTCACTTCTATATATGTCTATATGTGTATACCTAGGCATTTATGTGTATATATGTCTGTAAATACATATATAGAAAAATTGTGCAAACTTAAATTTCCACCTCTTGAACAGACAGTGGGGAAAAAATGGACAGTGCCTTAGTCCAACCACATATCACAAAACATAAAAAACACAATACAATTGACAAAATAAAATAGGCTAAAACAATAATACTTGCACTTAAAGATTGTGTAACAGGAACTTCATCCTAAATGTGTGGCTGCAAGACAAACACAGACGGCCAACCGACTTGTACACAGACTCTACTACACGTTTCGAGGTACATCAGGTGGTATTTGGTGCATCGTCATAGAAGAAAGTCCTATTGACCTAGCTCCTCCCACATTTAACATGTATCAGGTTTATACAACATTTATAAAAACGCAGAATAAAGACTTTCATTGTTGGCATGTTATCCAGCTCTATATAAGCCACTGTTACAACTAATTAAAAAACAAACATAACATCAATAATGATATAATATAAACTCTAATGACTGGCGGCAAAACCTATCCAATTAGGAACAAGGTTTCCTAATTACATATTTCCACGAAAACCTTGCGATATAAAAAGTATCAATGTTTTTGTTCTACATTTCCCATTGCATACTTTATGCCGTCAATATGTTATTACGAAACCTTGTTCCTAATTGGATAGGTTTTGCTGCCAGTCATTAGAAAAAAAGTTGCACCTAATACGAAATAAATTAATTAAAATAAACAGTTATCTATACTATAATTGTATTTGTAATTGTATTTGTAACACATCCGTCGCCGTCGGCAGTTGCGCACGCATCCTCAAAGGAATGTTGGCAGCATAAGGCAGCCAACAGAATGTTGGCTGCGTGCGCAGCCAAAATAATTCCCATAGATGCAGCGAAGCAGGGTGGTGAAGCATTAAAAAAAAAAAAAAGCCCGCAATAAGTATTAAAAAAAATACCTAACCGCACGCAATAAGTGTTTAAAAAAATAATCACTCGCAATAAGTATTAAAAAAAAACCTAAGCGCCAGCAATAAGTATTTTAAAAAAAATAACCGCCCGTACTAAGTATTAAGAAAAAAATAAACTAACCGCCTGCACGAAGTATTAAGAAAAAAACAACTACCTAATAAAATGATTAACCCCTAAATCCGCAAACCCCAACATCACAAACTACCTAATACATCTATTAACCCCTAATCCGCCAACACCCCACAATGCATTAAACCTAATTTACCTATTAACTCCTACACCTCCAAACCCGACAACGGAAAAAACTAATTTAATGACTAAGCCCCCTAATCTAACACCCCCTAAATTAACCCCTTAATTACAATAAAAAATAATACTACATTACAATAGAAAATACAAAAAAAATTACATTACATTAATTTAATTACAGAAAATAAAAAAACGCTAACATTACAAAAAAAATAAACAACACTATCCAAAATAAATATAAATAAACCTAATCCCTATGAAAATAAAAAACAAAAACAAAATAAAAAAATCCTTATCTAATGCTAAACTACCAATAGCCCTTAAAAGGACTTTTTGTAGGGCATTGCCCTAAAGAAATCAGCTCTTTTACATTACAAATAAAACAAGTCCCCCCTAACAGTAAACCCCCCCACCCACCAAAACCCCAAAATAAAAACCTAACACAAATAAACCTAAACTACCCATTGCCCCCAAAGGGGCATTTGCATGGGCATTGCCCTTAAAAAAAAACCAAACACTAAAGCCCTCAATAGGTACTCACGGTTTCAGAAGTCCGCCGGAGGTCTTCTTCCAGACGGGTCCATCATCTTCATTCACACCAAAGGCTGGGCAGAGCAGAGGTCCAGAGTGGTCTTCTCTGAAGTGGTGATCCTCGGTGGCAGTCATCGCGGCAGTCACGCTCTTTGGTGGCGGTCCTCGGCAAAATCGTGGAGGTTTCTCTTCATGAAATCATCCACCGCACACTGAAGATTGAATTCAAGGTACCCCATATTTTTATTTGGTGAAACAACTTTTTGTTTTTAAAACAATAAAACAACTTAACTAGACACACATGAATGTCAATCTGTCCATACTTTTTTTTTTTTAACTCACAATGTGCATAGCCAGCTTAGATTCAGTTCCTGACACCCTCCTTCCTCCCCTCTCCTTACTTTCCAGGTCAGGGAGAGACCTTGGTGTTTGACAGCAACTCCAGACTCCTTCTCTGTAACAATGTCTCACCCTCTTAAGGTGCAATAGTCCTATTTCTGCTGAGGGAAGCTAAATAACCCCAGGGCAAGCCACACAGAAATGTAAGCACCATGTGTTCCACACAGTGCGGGGTGATCACACAGCAGGACCGCTGACAGGCTTGCATTTACGTTATTATAGGAAGTGTTACTGCCCATTAATAGAGGATCTCACTATCCCTCTAAATCTCACTATTCCTCTAACCAGATTGTGCTCCAGCTCCTCCCACCATCAGCAGCAGTGTTTACTGAAGCATTTCTGTTTTCTGTCCAGGGTGGAACTTAGTTCTGCCTACAAAAAAAAGTGCAGGAACTCCATTCCCATGCGTTCCTGCTGGAATTGACTCTTGCTTCTAATTAATGAGGAATGGTTTAAACCCCTGCTACTCTAGAAACTGTCAATTGGAAAACATGTCAAACACTGTACAGAAATTAGAACACCCCATGGGCAGGCACCCATCAATGTAGTAACAGTCTTGAAAGCAAAAGCCCATAGTCTGCAAATGATTTATATCCCACTGAGTCATCCTCTGGATCAATGTCATAATTTATGGAAAGAACCACCACATAGTAAAGATTTTTTATCAAGTGGAACTTTTCAGCTCTTTCTTTGGCACCTGACCAATCAGAGATAAAGCCATATTCTTCATAGCCAGCATCTTACCCGTTTCCACTTCTTTGTTTAGCTTATTCTGCACTTCTGAAGGGAGCTAAAAATCAGGGTCCAGCTTACACACCATAGCAATCTCAAGTAATTGTTTTTAAAATTGTCTTTGCTTTTGCATTGGTAGAGAGCTATAGCATTTCAGTTATAGGACCCATTCTCCACAGTGAAAGGGGCAGATGAGTACAACCCTCCCTGTCCTAAATTGTTCTGATTTCTGGAAGCTCAATAGTTGAATGAGTGACATAAAAATTACTAAATTGGTGTTTCAATTGCCACTGGGCATCCTTGTTCCAAAGGTGCTCCTGAAAGTGATTAGCAAGATAATGGCATCTATTTATCAAGCTGTCAACCGCAAATACGCTGGAATTCCACAGCGTATTTGTGGCGAGCCTGATTCGCCTTAGTTATCAAACCCTACAGACCAGCAAAAGTAGAATTTTGTGACGTAACATACGATCCGCTGGACTCAGTCCGACACAGATCGATGCTTACGTCATTACAGATGTTCCGAAAGCAAGTTCGGCACTATCTGACTACTTTTGCTAGTTATCAAAAGTCTACCAGGTACGCTCGGCACTATTCCGGCCCAGCGTACCTGGTTTTCAATCCGCGGCGGATGCCATAGGAATTAATGGGAGTCTGAAAGCAGCAAAAGCTTATGTTCACTGCTGCCCGATATCCCATTGATTCCTATGGTAACGTTTACACCTAACATCCTAACATTTTCCCCCGAGTCTAAACACCCCTAATCTGCCGCCCCCTACACCGCCGCCACCTACATCATACTTATTAACCCCTAAACCGCCGCTCCCGGAGCCTGCCGCAACTAAATAAAGTGTTTAACCCCTAAACCGCTGCACCCGGAGCCCACCGCCACCTACATTATACTTATTAACCCCTAATCTGCCCCCCCTACACCGCTGCCACCTACATTATACTTATTAACCCCTTATCTGCCCCCTACACCACTGCCACTATATTAAATTTATTAACCCCTAATCTGCCCCCCCTACACCGCCGCCACTATATTAAATGTATTAACCCCTAATCTGCCCCCCCCTACACAGCCGCCACTATATTAAATTTATTAACCCCTAAACCTAAGTCTAACCCTAACCCTAACACCCCATAACTTAAATATAATTTAAATAAATCTAAATAAATATTCCTAGCATTAAATGAATTATTATTATTTAAAATTAAATACTTACCTATAAAATAAACCCTAAGATAGCTACAATATAACTAATAGTTACATTGTAGCTATCTTAGGGATTATTTTTATTTTACAAGCAACTTTGTACTTATTTTAACTAGGTACAATAGTTATTAACTATTTAATAACTTCCTAGTTAAAATAAATACAAATATACCTGTAAAATAAAACCTAACCTAAGTTACAATTACACCTATAATTAAATTAATTCCCTAAATTAACTACAATTAAATAAAATTATCTAAAGTACAAAAGAAAACAAAACACTAAATTACAGAAAATAATAAAATAATTACAAGATTTTTAAACTAATTACACCTAATCTAATCCCCCTAACAAAATAAAAAAGCCCCCCAAAATAAAAAAAAGCCCTACCCTACACTAAATTACAAATAGCCCTTAAAAGGGCCTTTTGCGGGGCATTGCCCCAAAGTAATCAGCTCTTTTACCTGTAAAAAAAAATACAAACAACCCCCCAACAGTAAAACCCCCCACCCACACAACCATCCCTACTCTAAAACTCACCCAATACCCCCTTAAAAAACCTAACACTGACAAAACCAGCCTATACAGTATATCAGGCACCAAAAGAAACAGCTCCGACGCCCGTAGTGCTCATTAGCCTAGCGCATGGCTAATTTGTTGTCATGGTAACATTGTTGCGAGACATAATATATGCAGAGAGCGGTCCTAATAGGCTATTAGGACAGCTCTCTGCATATATTATGTCTTGCAACAATGTTACCATGACAACGCGTGAAAACACACGCGTACGTCATCTGTTTATGCTAATTAGCCATGCGCTAGGCTAAGGAGCACTACGGGCGCCGGAGCTGTTTCTTTTGGCGCCTGAGATATTTGGAGCCTGATATGACAGATTAAATGAATAGCATAGTGGATACGCTACACATCTGATTATAAGGTAGGAAGGGTGTTATCGATATGAGATTTTTGTGTACATGGTTTTTCAAGTACGATCTGGCCTAAATAGTTTGTAATGTTTCCCAAACCTCAAAATGCCTATAAATACACCCCTCACCACACCCACAATTCAGTTTTACAAACTTTGCCTCCTATGGAGGTGGTGAAGTAAGCTTGTGCTAAGATTTCTAGCATTTTGAAGCCTGGTTGCTCTCAGAGTACAGCGAATGACAGAGGGATGTGAAGGGAGTATCACCTATTGAATGCAATGGTTTGCCTCACGGGAGATCTATTTCATAGGTTCTCTGTTATCGGTCGTAGAGATTCATCTCTTACCTCCCTTATTCAGATCAACGATATACTCTCATATTCCATTACCTCTACTGATAACTGTTTCAGTAGTGGTTTGGCTATCTGCTATATGTGGATGGGTATCTTTCAGTAAGTATGTTTTTATTACTTAAGACACTCTCAGCTATGGTTTGGCACTTTATGTATTTATATAAAGTTCTAACTATATGTATTGTACTTATATTTGTCATGAGTCAGGTTTATGTATATTTCCTTTTGCAGACTATCAGTTTCATATTTGGGAAAATATTTTTCTTACCTGAGGTATAGCCTTTTTTTTCAATTGACGTGAAGCTACATCCGATGATGCAAATTCATCATTTCCGGCATCTTAGTTGAAGCCAAGTTTGTTGCACAGGTTGCGTCTTCAATGACGCGAGTGTGTCATTTCCGGATGTTGTTAGCGCCACAAAATTTTCAGTTTATGTTGTGCATCATACTTGCCGTCAAATTATTTCATTATTTAAAACCCCATTCCTATATGCTTCTTGCCTTCTTCTCTATATCAGAGGGCTATACTGTTTGCATTTTTTTCCCATTCCTGAAACTGCCATATAAGGAAATTGATAATATTGCTTTATATGTTGTTTTTTCTCTTACATTTGCAAGATGTCTCAATCTGATCCTGTCTCAGAAACCACTGTAGGAACCCTGCTGCATGAAAACAGTTCTACCAAAGCTAAGTGCATTTGTTGTAAATTTGTGGAGATTATATCTATAGCTGTGGTATGTAATAGTTCAAATGACCAACAACATACTGAATTATCCTCCTCTGATGAGGATCTATTTGATTCAGAAGATCCTTCCTCAGATATTGACACTGACAAATCTACTTATTTATTTAAAATGGAGTATATTCGTTCCTTGTTAAAAGAGGTGTTGATTACATTGGATATTGAGGAAACTAGTCCTCTTGATATTAAAACTAGTAAACGTTTAAATTCTGTGGTTACTCCAGAGGTTTTTCCAGTTCCTGATGCTATTTCTGATATGATTTTTAAGGAATGGAATAGGCCTGGTACTTCTTTTATTCTTTCTTCAAGGTTTAAAAAATCGTATCCTTTGCCAGCAGTTAGATTGGAGTTTTGGGAAAAGATCCCCAAAATTGATGGGGCTATTTCTACTCTTGCTAAACGTTCTACTATTCCTATAGAAGATAGTACTTCTTTTAAAGACCCTTTAGATAGGAAACTTGAATCTTATCTAAGGAAAGTTTATTTATATTCTGGCTATCTTCTCAGGCCTGCCATTTCTATGGCTGATGTTGCAGCTGCATCAACTTTTTGGTTGGAAAGTTTAGCGCAACAGGAAATGGATCCTGTTTTGTCTAGCATTGTTCGTTTGCTTCAACATGCTAATCATTTTATCTGTGATGCCAACAAAATTGATGTTAAATCTATGTATGTAGCTATTTTAGCTAGAAGAGCTTTGTGGCTAAATATTGGAATGCTGACATAGTATCTAAGTCTAGATTACTATCTCTTTCTTTCCAAGGTAATAAGTTATTTGGTTCTCAGTTGGATTTGATTATTTCAACTGTTACTGGAGGGAAGGGAGTTTTTTGCCTCAGGATAAAAGACCTAAGGGTAGATCGAAAGCTTCTAAACGTTTTTGTTCCTTTCGACAAAATAAGGAACAGAAACCTAATCCTTCCCCCAAAGAATCTGGTTCCAATTAGAAACCTTCTTCAAGTTGGAGTAAATCCAAACCGTTTAAGAAACCAAAGACAGCTCCCAAGTCCGCATGATGGTGCAGCCCTCATTCCAGCTCAGCTGGTAAGGGGCAGATTAAGATTCTTCCAAGACATTTGGGCAGATTGTGTCCAAAATCAATGTATTCAGAGTATTGTCTCTCAAGAGTACCGAATAGGATTCAGAGTAAGACCTCCTGTGATAAGATTTTTTCTCTCACGCATCCCAGCAAATCCAGTGAAGGCTCAGGCTTATCTGAAGTGTGTTTCAGACCTGGAGCTTTCAGGGGTAATCATACCAGTTCCGTTTCAGGAACAGGGTCTGGGGTTTTATTCAAATCTTTTCATTGTCCCAAAGAAAGAAAATTCATTTAGGCCAGTTCTGGATCTGAAAATTCTGAATCGTTATGTAAGAGTGTCAACTTTCAAAATGGTGACTATAAGGACTATTCTGCCTTTTGTTCAGCAAGGGCATTATATGTCCACAATAAACTTACAGGATGCATATATTCATATTCCGATTCATCCAGATCACTATCAGTTTCTGAGATTCTCTTTTCTAGACAAGCATTACTAATTTGTCGCTCTTCCATTTGGCCTAGCGACAGCTCCAAGAATCTTTTCAAAGGTTCTCGGTGCCCTACTCTCTGTAATCAGAGAACGGGGTATTGCAGCGTTTCCTTATTTGGACAACATCTTGGTACTAGCTCAGGCTTTACATTCTGCAGAATCTCACACAAATCAACTAGTGTTGTTTCTTCAAAGACATGGTTGGAGGATCAATTTACCAAAAAGTTCCTCAGACAAGGGTCACCTTTTTAGGTTTCCAGATAGATTCAGTGTCCATGACTCTGTCTCTAACAGACAAGAGACGATTAAAATTGGGTTCAGCCTGTCAGAACCTTCTGTCTCAATCATTTCCTTCAGTAGCTATGTTCATGGAAGTTTTAGGTCTCATGACTGCAGCATCGGACGTGATCCCTTTTGCTCGTTTTCATATGAGACCTCTCCAGCATTGCATGCTGAATCAATGGTGCAGGGATTATACAAAGATATCACAATTAATATCTTTAAATCCCAATGTTCGACTATCTCTGACTTGGTGTGGTTAGATCACCATCGTATAATTCAAGGGGCCTCTTTTGTTCGTCCAACCTGGACTGTGATTACAACAGATGCAAGTCTTTCAGGTTGGGGAGCTGTCTGGGGATCTCTGAGAGCACAAGGGGTTTGGAAAGCTCAAGAGGCGACATTACCAATCAATATTTTAGAACAACGTGCTATTTTCAGGGCACTTCAGGTTTGGCCTCTGTTGAAGAGAGAACCGTTAATTTGTTTTCAGACAGACAATATCACAACTGTGGCATATGTCAATCATCAGGGTGGGACTCACAGTCCCCAAGCTATGAAAGAAGTATCTCGGATACTTGCTTGGGCGGAATCCAGCTCCTGTCTAATTTCTGCGGTTCATATCCCAGGTATAGACAATTGGGAAGTGGATTATCTCAGCCGTCAGACTTTACATCCGGGGGAGTGGTCGCTCCATCCAGATGTGTTTTCTCAGATTGTTCAGATGTGGGGTCTTCCAGAAATGGATCTGATGGCTTCCCATCTAAACAAGAAACTACCCAGGTACCTGTCCAGGTATCCTCAGGCAGAAGTGGTGGATGCGTTAGCAGTTCCTTGGTGTTACCAGCCTGCTTATACCTTCCTGCCTCTGGTTCTTCTTCCAAGAGTGATTTCCAAGATCATCATGGAACAATCGTTTGTGTTGTTGGTAGCTCCAGCATGGCCTCACAGGTTCTGGTATGCGGATCTTATTCGGATGTCCAGTTGTCAACCTTGGCCACTTCCCTTAAGGCTAGACCTTCTGTCTCAAGGTCTGTTTTTCCATCAGGATCTCAAATCATTAAATTTAAAGGTATGGAAATTGAACGCCTAGTGCTTAGCCATAGAGGTTTCTCTTACTCAGTTATTAATACTATGTTACAGGATCCTAAATCTGTTTCTAGGAAGATTTATTATTGAGTTTGGAAGACTTATATTTCATGGTATTCGTCTCATAAATTCTCCTGGCATTCTTTTAGAATTCCTAGAATTTTACAGTTTCTTCAGGATGGTTTGGATAAAGGTTTGTCTGCAAGTTCCTTGAAGGGACAAATCTCTGCTCTTTCTGTTTTATTTCACAGAAAGATTGCTAAACTTCCTGATATCCACTGTTTTGTACAGGCTTTGGTCTGTATTAAGCCTGTCATTGAATCAATCTCTTCTCCTTGGAGTCTTAATTTGGTTTTGAAGGCTTTACAGGATCCTGCGTTTGAGCCTATGCATTCTTTGGACATTAAACTACTTTCTTGGAAAGTGTTGTTCCTTTTGGCCATCTCTTCTGCTAGAATAGTTTCTGAATTATCTGCTCTTTCTTGTGAATCTACTTTTCTGATTTTTCATCAGGATAAGGCAGTTTTGCGGACTTCATTTAAATTTCTACCTAAGGTTGGGAATTCTAACAACATTAATAGAGAAATTGTTGTCCCTTCTTTATATCCTAATCTGAAGAATTCTTTGGAGAGATCCTTGCATTCTTTGGATGTGGTAAGAGCTTTGAAATATTATGTTGAAGCTACTAAAGATTTCAGGAAGACTTCTAGTCTGTTTGTTATCTTTTCTGGTTCTAGGAAAGGTCAGAAGGCTTCTGCCATTTCCTTGGTATCGTGGTTAAAGCTTTTGATTCATCAGGCTTATTTGGAGTCGGGTCAGGACATGCCTCAAAGAATTACAGCTCATTCTACTAGATCAGTCTCCACTTTGTGGGCTTTTAAGAATGAAGCTTCAGTTGATCAGATTTGCAAAGCAGCAACTTGGTCTTCTTTGCATACATTTACTAAATTCTACTGTTTTTATGTATTTGCTTCCTCTGAAGCAGTTTTTGGTAGAAATGTTCTTCAGGCAGCTGTTTCAGTTTGATTCCTCTACTTATGTTTGAGTTTTTTTCTTTTCATTATGAGAATAAAAACATATATTTTGGGTTGTGGATTTATTTTTTTCATTGTTATCTTTTCTGGTTCTAGGAAAGGTCAGAAGGCTTCTGCCATTTCCTTGGTATCGTGGTTAAAGCTTTTGATTCATCAGGCTTATTTGGAGTCGGGTCAGGACATGCCTCAAAGAATTACAGCTCATTCTACTAGATCAGTCTCCACTTTGTGGGCTTTTAAGAATGAAGCTTCAGTTGATCAGATTTGCAAAGCAGCAACTTGGTCTTCTTTGCATACATTTACTAAATTCTACTGTTTTTATGTATTTGCTTCCTCTGAAGCAGTTTTTGGTAGAAATGTTCTTCAGGCAGCTGTTTCAGTTTGATTCCTCTACTTATGTTTGAGTTTTTTTCTTTTCATTATGAGAATAAAAACATATATTTTGGGTTGTGGATTTATTTTTTTCAGCGAAAAATGGTTGTTATTATTTTATCCCTCCCTCTCTAGTGACTCTTCTGTGGAGTTCCACATCTTGGGTATTACTATCCCATACATCACTAGCTCATGAACTCTTGCCATTTACATGAAAGAAAACATAATCTATGTAAGAACTTACCTGATAAATTCATTTATTTCGTATTGGCAAGAGCCCATGAGACCCTTTTTATGTTGGTTATGATTTTTTGTATAAAGCACAATTAATTCCAAATTCCTTTGTACTTTTTCCTTTCTTTTTCACCCCACTACTTGGCTATTTGTTAAACTGAATTCTGGGTGTGGTGAGGGGTGTATTTATAGGTATTTTGAGGTTTAAGAAACTTTGCCCCTCCTGGTAGGATTGTATATCCCATACGTCACTAGCTCATGGACTCTTGCCAATATGAAAGAAATTAATTTATCAGGTAAGTTCTTACATAAATTATGTGTTTTTTTCACAAAGAATGATGTTAGTTAACCCAATATACCATAACTTTGAAGTAAATCAATTCAGTAATTATATAATTATATTACTTTTAATTTTCTTTATACAATTGCACTTTTTGTTATTTAAAGTAAAGAGTTTTAGAATTGTTTTCATTATACATGTTAATGTTATATATTCATAATTATTGCATCAATGACTTACCATAAAAAATTTAAATACTCTCGCCTAGATTACGATTTTTTTCGGTAAGGCTGCGCAGTGTTAACAAGCAGTTTTCCCTCACCGCTCACTTACAGACAACGCTGGTATTACAGGTTTTTACAAACCCGGCGTTAGCCGCAAAAAAGTGAGGGGAGAGCAAAATTTAGCTCCACATCTCACCTCAATACCAGCGCTGCTTACTGTAGCGGTGAGTTGGCAAAACGTGCTCGTGCACGATTTCCCCATAGGAGTCAATGGGGGAGAGCCGGCTGAAAAAAAGCCTAACACCTGCAAAAAAGCAGCGTAAAGCTCCTAACACAGCCCCATTGATTCCTATGGGGAAATACATTTTATGTCTACACCTAACATGAACCCCGAGTCTAAACACCCCTAATATTACACTTATTAACCCCTAATCCACCGCCCCCGACATCGCTGACACCTGCATTATATTATTAACCCCTAATCTGAAGCTCCGGACACCGCCGCCACCTACATTATACTTATGAACCCCTATTCTGCTGCCCCCAACATCGCCGACACCTACATTATATTTATTAACCCCTAATCTGCCACCCCAATGTCGCCGCAACCTAACTACATTTATTAACCCCTAATCTGCCACCCCAACGTCGCCGCCACTATATTAAAGTTATTAACCCCTAAACCTAAGTCTAACCCTAACACCCCCATAACTTAAATATAATTTAAATAAATCTAAATAAATATTCCTATCATTAACTAAATTATTCCTATTTAAAACTAAATACTTACCGATAAAATAAACCCTAATATAGCTACAATATAACTAATAGTTACATTGTAGCTAGCTTAGGATTTATTTTTATTTTACAGGCAACTTTGTATTTATTTTAACTAGGTACAATAGTTATTAAATAGTTATTAACTATTTAATAGCTACCTAGTTAAAATAAATTCAAATTTACCTGTAAAATAAATCCTAACCTAAGTTACAATTACACCTAACACTACACTATAATTAAATTAATTACCTAAACTAACTACAATTAAAGGGACATTAAACCCACATTTTTTCTTTCATGATTCAGATAGAGAATTCCATTTTAAACAATTTACTAATTTATTTCTATTATCTAATTTGCTTTATTCTCTTGGTATTCTTTCCTGAAAAGCATATCTAGATAGGCTCAGTAGCTTCTGATTGGTGGCTGCACATAGATGCCTCATGATTGGCTCACCCATGTGCATTGCTATTTCTTTAACAAAGGATATCTAAAGAATGAAGCAAATTAGATAATAGAAGTAAATTGGAACGTTGTTTAAAATTGTATTCTCTACCTAAATCATGAAAGAAAATGTTTAGGTTTAATGTCCCTTTAAATACAATTGAAAAAAAATATCTAAAGTACGAAACCCCCCCACTAAATAACAGAAAATAAAATTAATTGCAAGTTTTTTTAAAACTAATTACATCTAATCTAATCCACCTAATAAAATAAAAAGCCCCCCAAAATAATAAAAATCCCTACTCTATACTAAATTACAAATAGCCCTTAAAAGGGCCTTTTGCAGGGCATTGCCCCAAAGTAATAGGCTCTATTACCTGTAAAAAAAAAACAATACCCCCCCAACATTAAAACCCACCACCCACACACCCAACCCTACTCTAAAACCCACCCAATCCCCCCTTAATAAAACCTAACACTAACCCCTTGAAGATCACCCTACCTTGAGAAGTCTTCACCCAGCCTGGCCGAAGTCCTCAACAAATCCGGGCGAAGTGTTCCTCCAGACGGGCAGAAGTCTTTATCGAAGCCGGTCAGAAGAGGGCAGAAGTCTTCATCCAGGCGGCATCTTCTATCTTCATCCATCCGGCGCGGAGCGGCTCCATCTTCAAGACATAAGACGCGGAGCATCCTCTTCAAACGAAGTCCAACTGAAGAATGAAGGTTCCTTTAAATGATGTCATCCAAGATGGCGACACTTGAATTCCGATTGGCTTATAGAATTATATCAGCCAATCGGAATTAAGGTAGAAAAAATCCTATTGGCTGATCCAATCAGCCAATAGGATTGAACTTCAATCCTATTGGCTGATCCAATCAGCCAATAGGATTAAACTTCAATCCTATTGGCTGAACCAATCAGCCAATAGGATTGAACTTTTTCTACCTTAATTCTGATTGGCTGATAGAATTCTATCAGCCAATCGGAATTCAAGGGACACCATCTTGGATGACGTCATATAAAGGAACCATCATTCTTCAGTTGGACTTCGTTTGAAGAGGATGCTCCGCGTCTTATGACTTGAAGATGGAGCCGCTCCGCGCCGGATGGATGAAGATAGAAGATGCCACCTGGATGAAGACTTCTGCCCGTCTGGAGGACCCCTTCTGGCCGGCTTCGATGAAGACTTCTGCCCGCCTGGAGGACCACTTCGTCCGGCTTCATTAAGGACTTTGGCCCGGCTGGGTGAAGACTTCTCAAGGTAGGGTGATCTTCAAGGGGTTAGTGTTAGGTTTTATTAAGGGGGGATTGTTTGGGTTTTAGAGTAGGGTTGGGTGTGTGGGTGGTGGGTTTTAATGTTGTGGGGTACTGTATTTTTTTTTACAGGTAATAGAGCTGATTACTTTGGGGCAAAAAAGGCCCTTTTAAGGGCTATTTGTAATTTAGTATAGGGTAGGGATTTTTATTATTTTGGAGGGCTTTTTTATTTTATTAGGGGGATTAGATTAAGCGGAATTAGTTTAAAAAACTTGTAATTATTTTATTATTTTCTGTAAAAATTTTTTTCCGTACTTTAGATAATTGTTTTCAATTGTATTTAATTGTAGTTAGTTTAGGTAATTAATTTAATTATAGTGTAGTGTTAGGTGTAATTGTAACTTAGGTTAGGATTTATATTACAGGTAAATTTGAATTTATTTTAACTAGGTAGCTATTAAATAGTTAATAACTATTCTAACCAGTTAAAATAAATACAAAGTTGCCTGTAAAATAAACCCTAAGATAGATACAATGTAACTATTAGTTATATTATAGCTATCTTAGGGTTTATTTTATCGGTAAGTATTTAGTTTTAAATAGGAATAATTTAGTGAATTGTAGTAATTTTATTTAGATTTATTTAAATTATATTTAAGTTGGGGGGGTTAGGGTTAGACTTAGATTTAGGGGTAAATAACTTTAATATAGTTGCGGCGAAGTTGGGGGCGGCAGATTAGGGGTTAATAAATGTAGGTAGGTGTTGGCGATGTTAGGGACGACAGATTAGGGGTTAATAAAATTAAACAAGTGTTTGCGATGCGGGAGGGCGGCGGTTTAGGGGTTAATATATTTTTATAGTGGCGGCGATGTCCGGTTCGGCAGATTAGGGGGTTAAACATATTTATTTAGTGTTTGCAATGTGGGGGTGGGCCTCGGTTTAGGGGTTAATAGATAGTTTATGGGTGTCAGTGTACTTTTTAGCACTTTAGTTAAGAGTTTTATGTTACGGCGTTAGCCCATAAAACTCTTAACTACTGGCTTTTAAATGCGGTATCAGTCTTGACAGGAGAGGCTGCACTGCTCACTTTTTGTCAGACTCGTAATACCGGCGTTATGCAAGTCCCATAGAAAATATAGGATACACAATTGACGTAAGTGGATTTGCAGTATTTTAGCGTCTGACCAAAAAAGTGAGCGGTGAGCCTGTCATTTCAAGACTCGTAATACCAGCTTTAGGAAAAAAGCAGCGTTAGGACCTCTTAACGCTGCTTTTTAACCCTAACGCACAATTTGTAATCTAGGTGTCTCTTTGCTTGAATGACTAATACAAATCATAAACTTTTGAGAGCATAAATATTTTAGCACTGATGTTTAGTTTTTAAAAGGGTATGCAGAAATTAGACAATTAACAAATGTAAAGGTTTAAATGTACTTAATATGCATGATTTAAAATATATAAATCACATAGGAAGATCTCTTGCATATAGAGCTCATTTGTAAAAAAAAAAAAATGTTATCATATCATGGGGTCCGACATATTGGTCACTGAGCTTTTATTACTAAAAAATTTGAAATAAGGAGATTTGACCAGCCAAAAGATGGCTTGCTTCCATTGAGCCATAATTAGGTTTGCGCAAAGCCGCAAAGCGATAAATATGCTGTTGGAAGCAATTTAGTTGATCGACTGCTTTCGATGGTGCATTATACCTCAAAATCGTCAGCTGGAAAAAAAATTTCATGCCCCATTGAAAGTATTAGAAGCCGTTAAGTGATAACTCATACCAGGGTTCCAATGAAAGTGCAAACCGTTAATACACTGTCGGGGGCTGTCGATACATTCAGAAAAATTATACCCAGCTCAAAGAGGTGTAAAAGACGAAAAGGGAACATTTTGAGGCCTAGTTCCCATTGACACAATGCAAGTGTTTCAATGTAGAAATAAATTGTAATATTTATTGTTTTCCCATGTATAGGAATAGTTGCACTTATATATATTACATATATTAATAAATTGGAAAATATTATTAGAATAAAAAATAGTATTTGCATATTAAAAATATATGTATTATAAATAAGTGTATCTTTGTTTTTGTTTCTCTTTAGAGGTGATCATAGATAAGGAGCGCAGAAGTCAAGCGTACATTTTATAGTGTAAGGTTGGATTACCATAGCAACTAACTTGATTTTTAAGAAATCTGACATCGGATAGAAGCGTTAACAAAACGTTAACTTACACCTATATGAAAAGAGCAACTGTATGCAATGCACAAATTATTTCAATGGAATTCTGGTACTAAAATGGAGCCGTAAAGTACTTTTAGCTGTCGGCCACTTTGGTAGCTTATCGCTACATTCATTACGTCTCAATGGACGTGAGCCCTGAGGTGGGGGAGACCAGTATAACCTAAATTGTCTTTCAAAAGCCAAATGTTTTTGTGAAAAGAAACTATGGTATAAAACTCATTAGACCAATTAAAACAGAAAACAAAAAGTACATGCAAGGGTAAGTGTAACCTCTCCCCAACAACAACAGAATTATAATTTGGATTAAAAGTATTATACGAGCCGGGCTCGATTAGGAATAAAACACTAATGAGAATTTAAAATTAGCATTAATTAAAATAAAAAACAGTGAATATATAGGTTTAGAATCCTTTTTATGTGATATACTCCAATAAGTGTTTATTAAATTCTAATACTCTTTCTTGTATGGTTTTCCGTATTCTATATATAGTTGTGAAAATGCATTTTATTAGAGTGTTGTTCTTTAAATGATAAGTGATTAATGATGAGGCCAAGTACAGCAACAGGCGGATACGATACAAAAAGGTGAATAGGGTGATTTGAAAAATTGGGAATGGGTAAAATACAGGGTTAAAATGACTATTGTGAAGTGAAGATGAACAGGAGGAGAGGATAATGAAACATTATAAGATAATGATAGAATATTAAGTAAGCATAAACCAATGGCTTGACAATTACATATGAAAGTCAGAATGTTCCACATAACAGAATGGATTTATAGGGTTTCCCTTTTCAAGTATAATATACAAAACAGAGAGAGGTAATAAAAAATATTTCAAATCGAGAAATGCATCTTTCAACTGTTAAAGTCACTAGACAGCAGGGCCGCCATCAGGGGGTGACTCCTGTCAGGGACCCAATGGGCCAGGGGGGCACCATGAGGCCCAGAGGGTACTACAGCAGAGTGCTATTGAGTGTGGGAAATGTTATAAAGTAAACCATAAGCATTTGATTGGATTTCCGAGTGTGCACTAAACCACTATGCACAGTGTGAGACAGACTTGGCACTTTAGTTTGTACAGTGTGTGCCTTAGCCAGATGGAAGATCACATTCATTTGCAGAGGAGGTAGGACTTACTTAGTAAATGTTTTTTATTTCTTTGTGCAATTTTGGATTGAAACTTCAGTGTGGTAGTAGTGGTATGGTGGGGCCAGGGGTCCATAAAACACATTTTTTAAAAAAAATATGCAGCAGTGTATTTATGATTATTTGACTGCTGTAGAAATTCTATATGTAAGCCATGCAGAAATGTTTCCTCCTCAATACACAAATGGTAGGTGCCCTTTTGGCAGATAGGAGTTTTTTTTAATTAATATATATATATATATATATATATATATATTTTAATTACATTCCAGTTTACTGCCCCTTTATGCAAGGACTTTCCAGATACAAGGAGGCATTTTATCTACGATTTTTACATCTGCATAAAATAATATACTCTCAGATTAAGATTACTCAGTGTTTGAAATGAGACAGGTTAACTAAACACTGTTCAGTTTACACTACAGCTAACAATGTTGAAATACATACAAACAAACCTTAATCCTGCATTGAACCAGATCTAATGGTATGAGACTGCGTACCACAGCTTATGGTTCCACCAAGACCATATAGAGTACAGCATTTTCAAAATCCACAAGTACAGATGACAGATGGGAACATTTGTACACCATATTTGAAGTGATGCTCTTGGTTGGGAAAAATAGGGAGGAAAAACAAACATATGCCAACCTTTCAAAAGTACTTTTCTTCATCTAGTCGTCTACCCAGATCATTAATGTAGAATTTTGAATTCACAGAATTATTTGTTTGCACATTTACAAAGATGATTCTTTAAAAAGTGATCTCTTAATTTTTGCAATTTTTGTCATCATGCATGTCACACACTGTTGATTTAGGGGATGCAATGTGCAGAAATGTTACCACCTGTGAGTGTTTCTGTGGGTGTCTGTGTCTATGTCTTTGTGCGTTTATTTATGTCTCTATGAGTGTGTATTTTTTTCTGTGGGTCTCTCTGTGAGGGTGGGTGTGTATGTTTTTGTGCATTTTCTGTGGATGTCTGTGAGGGTGTGTGCGTATGTCTTTGTGCTTTTTCTATGGATGCCTCTGTGAGGGTGGGTGTGTATGTCTTTGTGTGTTTTCTGTGGATGTCTCTGTGAGGGTGTGTGTGAGTATGTATGTCTGTATTTTCTTTGGGTGTCTCTGTGAGGGTGTGTGTATGTCTGTGCATTTTCTGTGGGTGTCTCTGTGAGAGTGTGTGTATGCCTTTGTGTGTTTTCTGTGGATGTCTCAGTGAGGGTGTTTGTGTATGCATGTCTTTGTGTTTTTTATGTGGCTGTCTGTGTGTATGTCTTTGTGTGTTTTCTGAGGCTGTCTCTGTCAGTGTTTCCTTGGGTGTATGTGCAAGTTTGTGTTTGAGTTTGTGTGTGTGTGTGTCCTTTGTTACTTTTTAGGACATTTTGACCTTACTACTGATTATTCACATCTTTCTACAGACTTTGAGACTAATGAGACCTTTCCGGAAGTCACCAATCCACCATTTAACCTTTCAATTATTGTTTAGGCAGTGCAGGGCCCTTCCTTTCAGCCACTGCATGCTGTTGTCATCATTTAGTTGGCATATTCCTTGACAAAAAGATAATCAAAACTCCATATTTTGTTTTGTAAATCTCCTTTTTTGACAAAACAGAAGTCTACCTCATTACTTGTCAGATCAATGTAAACAAGTGCTGAGTGTCTGTTTGGGTGTCTGTGTCTGAGTGTGTTTCTTTATGTGTCTGCTAGAGTGTCTATATGTGAATCCTTATGTGTGAGTGTGTGTTTCAGTGTATGAGTGTGTCTGTGTGTTCCTGTGTTTGTGAGTTTCTACCTTTACAACATTTCCAAGTTTGACTACACTTAAGAATAAAGTGCATCTACGTTTTAGTCATTTGTTTAAAAATTGCACATGTTAAAGGGGGGGGGGGGCCCTGATCAATGGTTAAGTCAGGGACGCATGGTTTCCGCAGAGGCACTACTGCGTTTTTTTGTGTGGGTGAACCTTCCTTGGCGAGGGATGGGCTGCAGCTGTATAATGGGTGGGTTTGAGGTGTATCCTGGGTGAGGCTGGGCAGTCCCTGAAAACCAGGACATTTGTTCTTGCCAGTGATGTTGCAGGCAGGATAGTGGTCAAATCGACCAACTTATGACAATCCCACAGAATCTAGGATGGTTGTGAGGTCTGCAGTTTATTTAAAGGGACAGTCTACTCCAGAATTGTTATTGTTTAAAAAGATAGATAATCCCTTTATTACCCATTCCCCAGTTTTACATATACTTTTACCTCTTTGATTACCTTGTAACTAAGCATCTGCAGACTGCCCCCTTATTTTAGTTCTTTTGACAGGCAAACATTTTAGCCAATCAGTGCTGACTCCTCGGTAACTGTTATCTATATCGAACACGTGATCTAACACCCTCTAGCTGTGAAACACTGTCAAAATGCCCAGAGATAAGAAGTGGCCTTCAAAAGCTTAGACATTAGCATATGAGCCTACCTGGGTTTAGCTTTAAACAAAGAATACCAAGACAACAAAGAAAATTTGATGATAAAGTAAATTGGAAAGTTGTTTAAAATTGCATTGCCTATCTGAATCATGAAAGTTTAATTTTGACTAGACTATCTCTTTAATGCATTTTTTTTAATGGCTTTACCATAACAATATTTGCACAGATACATAGTAAAATAAAATGTAGCATTCCAAATGGATATGTGATACTAGTAAAACATCAAACTTACACACAAATTAATGACAAAATAAGCTCCACAAAGTTTTATTAATTTATTTTTTATTAAAAAAGAAGAAAAAAAACTTGCAATAAAATTCACTTGTATTCACAATCCTGTATGGTTGCAATATTTTACTAGAACATAGTAACACAGTTGCACATATTTACATTATAGATTCTCTATATAACAAAAATACTGTAGCCATGTTGTATCACTGACTAACGTTTCTATATGACAGCCATACAATTGTTTCAGTTTCCCCATGTCAGACACATTGCCTTTCAGCAAAGTACAATCAAATAAAAAATCAAGACAAAAATGAGAGTGTGTCACAAGTTCAGATAAATCCCTTTAAAAATAATATAAATGTATTTCTTACCCTCAGACATTTTGAAGAAATATAAAGTGCAACAGGCAGATGATGGGAAAGCGGCAGAAAAACAGAGGCAATGCAAATCTAATTGATAGATGAATATTTCAGCAACAGAAAAATAATGCTTTAGTTACAAAAGAGTGCTGATTTCACAAATCAGAGCTCTATTTAAGCAGAAAAATAAAGTGATTTAAGCTATAAGGTGGCCATATTGCCGCTTTAATACAGGACACATATGAAAAATACATGTCAGGGTTCTTATAATGGAACATTATTCAAAACATTTCTTTAAACAGCCCTGACATATGTATTTTTCATGCATCCTGTTTTTAAGCGGCAATATGGCCACCCTATTTAAGCAGCGTGTATAAAAATGATTTGCTCATTGTGGCACGCAGCATGTTTTATGTGGGTCATTCAGAATTAGAGAGGACTGAAAGCTAAAACAAAGCCCTTATAACAGGTGATGTTAAATTGACATTTTAGCAGAAATTGTAAGCAGTTTACATGAATAAGGCATTTACTAGAGAGCTTAAATTAATCAAAAGGTCCAAAATATCATTCTACATAGTACACAAAGCTACATAACAAATATATCTAATCCAGTTGACCAACACAAGATAAAAAGTGATGATTTTTTAAAAGATTATTTCCATATTTTTTTTACTACAAAATTCTGAATGGAATTACCTGAACGAGTTGAATTCAGTGGAGTACAAAACAATCTACAAAAAGGGGGAGGTGTTAAAATCTTTATGAACAATTCACATTTATATTGGCATCTGCTGGTAATGATCTATATCTGTATGTGGTGCATGATGCAGGTTATCAAATTTCTTGAAAATGAATAACGTTTTTTTGTGCTAAAAAGGCTTAAACTTTTGGAAGCAGTAAGAATGTACACATTAGCCAATAGAAAAACAATGACATATTCCCTAGAAAACGACACCCCCTCTATCCTTCACCACAACCTTTTGTTGTTGTTAAACAATTGTGTTAATATGAACATGAGAAAGAATATAACATGCATTGCTTGCTAATTATTACAACTGTGTCCAAGTTTACAGGAATCTTTGTGTTTTTTAATGAGCTTTCTGCCTATGTACACATCAACCATTACAGCACACAAAATTCTTTAAAATATTTATGAGTAGAGTTCACGTTAATATACAGAATACAATAACACACAAGATTCCATTGTAATGAAATAATTAACTCTTTGGCCGGATACTAAAACACAAGACAAGACAACAACATTTTATTTTTCTAAAGGCCTTTTAAAAGTGCTGAAATGTTTTTCTGGTGAACCATATAAATGTGTCAAATATTAATTTACTAATATTTGTATTTATATAATGGAGAAAATCTCCAGATGGCTTCAGTCCTCAGTGACATATTCAGATGTGAATGAATACCGTTGTGTTTACAGTAAGATGTAATTTATCACAACAAGCGAAAAAGGAAAATAATCTATTGAACCATAAGGAAATTTGTTTGAAAAAAATAAATAAAAATGAGTCATATGGAATCTCTTCCATTTCTGGAGTTTAGATATCATGACTCACCATTTACCGCATCAGCCTTGCTTCAAGTTTAACAAGATCATTAACCAGATTTCCTTAAACAAAAAAGCACCACAATAAGGTTAGAGGTATCTTATAGCTTAAATGCAGGATATACTATTTGTCTATTCCTAAAATATCCATAGGTTGCCAAAACAGATGACAACATTCCTCACTGCTGCGCCTCCTATTTGAGTTTAATTTTAACGGTATTAAAGGGAAATTCAAATCTTTTTATTTAGATATGCCTAGCAGTGTTCAGTGGAATTATGAAGTAGCCGGGTGTGGGTAGTGTAATACTTTGCAATATTAGTAAATTTTCTGTCATTTATAAATGTTACCTAAGCTATTCAATACACACATTAATTGCATAATTTAAGATAAACTGATTAAGTGACACATTTGAGCAAAAAACATTGAAAACATTTAAAATTTACTAATTTTAACTTAACATTGGCTTAAATTTTACCCGGATGGTCAGTAAAATCAGCTGGGTGGTGCACCCACTAAAAAGGTCCTTGGGAGAATACTGCATAGCGTATATAAGCATTTAAAGGGACAGTCAAGTCCAAAAAAAATGTTCATGATTTAAATAGGGAATATAATTTTAAACAACTTTCCAATTTACTTTTATCAACAATTTTGCTTTGTTCTCTTGGTATTCTTAGTTGAAAGCTAATTCTAGGAGGTTCATATGCTAATTTCTTAGACCTTGAAGACTGCCTCTAATCTGAATGCCTTTTGACCACTAGGGGGGATTAGTTCATGTGTTTAATATAGATAACATTGAGCTCATGCACATGAAGTTACCCTGGAGTGAGCACTAATTGGCTAAAAAGCAAGTCTGTCAATATAACTGAAATAAGGGGGCAGTTTGCAGAGGCTTAGATACAAGGTAATCACAGAGGTAAAAAGTGTACAGGAGGCCCTCGTTTTCCAACGGTTTAATTTACACCGTTTCAGAATAACAACCTTTTTTTCCAGTCATGTGACTGCTATTGAAAAGCATTGAGAAGCAGTGCATTTATTAAAATAGCCAGTAGGTGGAGCTGTCCGCTTGCGTTGCAGCTAAGCCAAGCAAGCGGAAATTAATCCGTTTAACCAGACCTGAGCTATCAAGCAGATTTCAAAGGAACAAGATCTTCCTGTCTATAACTCACTCCAGATTGGAATGCATAGAAAGAACTGTTTGCAGAAAAATGCAAGTGAAGTCTGTGTTGTGTGATTATTTTATTAGGTTTATAATGCTGTCTAGCATTTAAATTCTTAATTTCAAAGCTTTAAAAATAATGTATTAGGTATTACTGATGACAATTTTGAGAGGGGCCTGGAACCTATCTCCCTCACTTCCAATTGACTTACATTATAAACTGGGTTTCAATTTACAACGGTTTCGATTTACAACCATTCCTTCTGGAACCTAACCCCGGAGTAAACTGAGGGCTACCTGTATTTATATACCTGTGTTGGTTATGCAAAACTGGGGAATGAGTAATAAAGGGATTATCTTTCTTTTTAAACAACAAACATTCTGGTGTTGACTGCCCCTTTAAGGAATGCACTTCAAAAGATTGCTATAGAAAATAAATATTTGTATATAATTTTAACACTGTAATGTTGTTAGCACAACTTACTAAGTATTTGCAAACTGATTGCAGTTCAGGGATACACCCTTTAAAATGCTTAAAAATGAAGGGACAATCACAATTTCCAGGAGTATTTTACAGCAAAAGTGGGCAAAACAATGTTTTATTTTAATTTCCTTAATTACATTTTGTTTTTATAAAAGATTACATTTTTGAGCTTGATGTCCCTTTAAACAACAATTCAAACCCTGCTTATTGGAGTGTTATAATGGACATAAAATTACTCTAATTTAAATTTATATATGGTAAACTTGCAATACAACATACTATGTGTTATTCTTTTTGTATAAATGTTAATGTCCTAATAAACTGAATTATTACTATTATTTGAGTGTTTAGATTTGTTAGATTAAATACTACACATTATAACGGACATAGTGCAGAGTGTTTTTATGGTTGCTAGACATGACTATGAGCACTAGATGTAGTTTATTGATAAAGATTGCAACAATGAATATGTATTGGAATGTATCCATCAGAAAAAAACAAATTATGCTTACCTGATAATTTCATTTCCATCGTGGGGAGGAGAGTCCACTGTTTTATTCATCACTTGTGGGAAATAAGAACCTGGCCACAAAGAGGAGGCAAAGACACCCCAGCCAAAGGCTTAAATACCTCCCCCACTTCCCTCATCCCACAGTCATTCTGTCAAGGGAACAAGGAACAGTAGGAGAAATATCAGGGTATAAATGGTGCCAGAAGAACAAAAATAAATTTAGGTCCGCCCACCGGAGAACGGGCAGGTGCAGTGGACTCTGCTCCTCGCGATGGTAATGAAATTATCAGGTAAGCATAATTTGTTTTCCATCTAAAGGGGAGGAGAGTCCACTGCTTCATTCAACACTTGTGGGAACAAATACCCAAGCTCTAGAGGACATTGATTGAAGAAAACGGGAGGGTAAAGGAGGCAGACCCTATACTGAGGGCACCACAGCCTGCAGAACCTTTCTCCCAAAAGCTGCTTCCGCCGAAGCAAAAACGTCAAATTTGTAAAATTTTGCAAAAGTATGGAAGGATGACCAGGTGGCCGCCTTACAAATCTGCTCCATAGAAGCCTCATTCTTAAAGGCCCAAGAAGAGGCCACAGCTCTAGTCGAGTGAGCAGTAATCCCCTGAGGAGGCTTTTGTCCTGCTGTCTCATAAGCCAGACTGATCATACTCCTCAACCAAGAGGATAGAGAAGTTGCAGAGGCCCTCTGCCCCCTGCGCCTTCCAGAGTACACAACAAATAAAGACAACGTCTGTCTGAACTCCTTCATGGCTTGAAGATAAAACTTCAAGGCTCGAACTACATCCAGATTATGAAGTAACCTCTCCTTCGAAGAGGAAGGGTTAGGACACAAGGAAGGAACCACTATTTCCTGGTTAATGTTACAACTCGACACTACCTTGGGAAGAAATCCCAAACTGGTTCGCAGGACGGCTTTCTCAACATGAAAAATTAAGTAAGGAGGATCAAATTGTAAGGCCGCCAACTCAGAGGCACTGCGTGCTGATGCAATAGCCAATAACAACAGGACCTGCCATGAGAGAATCTTAATGTCCAGGGCATGCATAGGCTCAAACGGAGCCCTCTGCAAAAGCTTAAGCACCAAGTTTAAGCTCCAGGGAGGAGCCGGATTCCTGAAGACCAATCTAATCCTAACCAGAGTCTGAACAAAGGATGATGTCAGGAAGCTCCGCAAGCTTCTTATGCAACAGTACTGATAAAGCCAAGATCTGTCCCCTTAGGGAACTGGCGGCAAGACCCTTATCCCAGTGATTTTCAACCTTTTTTTTGCCGTGGCATACTTTTTTACATTAAAAAATCCTGTGGCACACCACCATCCCAAAATTTAAAAAAATCACAAATTGTAGCCTAATACAGTATATATACTGTATATATATATATATATATATATATATATATATATATATACACACACACACATACTGTATGTATTGTGCTGTGATGCCATGCCTCCTACAAACTATACGTGACATTTTGACATTTATTCACAAACAATCATAATGATTGTCTGTGAATGAATGTCAATATGTCAAGGTTGTAAATGATGCCTGCCTGACTGTCTGCCTGATTAGCCTGTCACATACCTCCCAATATTTAAAAATTTGAAAGAGGGACACCCCTGCACTGGAAGTAAAAAACAAGCAAAATTTTAAAAATATGTCACACTGTTGTCAGTCTGCCGCGGCACACCTGAGGATCTCTGCCGTGGCACACTGGTTGAAAAACACTGCCTTATCCAGACCATCATGGAGAAAGGCCAAAATCCTGGATACCTTGACCTTGTGCCATGGGTATCCTCGTTCCTCACACCAGGACAAGTAGGTCCTCCACACCTTGTGGTAGATGCGTCTAGTGACCGGCTTCCTGGCCTGGACGAGAGTGTCGATCAATCTCGCCGAAAGACCTCTTTTGGATAAGACTAGGCGTTCAATCCCCACGCAGTCAGCCTCAGAGAATCGAGATTTTGATGTAGAAAAGGACCTTTAACTAGCAGATCCTTGCGACAAGGTAACTTCCACGGCGGATATGACGACATCGCCACTAGATCCGCAAACCACGTCCTCCGCGGCCACGACGGAGCAAACAGAATAGCCGAAGCTTACTCCTGCTTGATGCAGGCCACTACTCAAGGTAGAAGAGGCAACGGTGGAAATATGTAGATTAGGTTGAAGTCCCAGGGTACCACCAAGGCGTCTATCAGTTCCACCTGGGGATCCCTGGATCGCAACCCGTATCTGGGTAGCTTGCAATTGAGTCTGGACACCATGAGATCTATATCTGGCATCCCCATCTGCTGCAGATCTCCGCAAACATCTCGGGGTGGAGAAACCATTCCCCTGGATAAAACGTCTGTCTGCTCAGAAAATCCGCTTCCCAGTTGTCCACACCGGAATGTGGGTCGCTGAGAGCAAACAATTGTGAGTCTCTGCCCATTCCAAAATCCAAGATATTTCCCTCATTGGTAGGGAGCTTCTCGCCCCCACCTGGTGATTTATGTAAGCCCCCGAGGTGATGTTGTCCGATTGGAATCTGATGAATTGGGACGGCCCCAGAGGGGGCCAAGCCTCCAGAGCGTTGAATATCGCTTGAAGTTCCAGAATATTTAAAGGGAAACTCGATTCCTCTTGAGTCCATCTGCCTTGTGCCTTTCTGGCACCGCAAACGGCTCCCAATCCAGATAGACTCGCATCCGTGGTTACAATCTCCCAGGATGGTCTCAGGAAGGAAGTCCCCTGAAACAACTGGCCCGGTTGGGTCCACCAAGACAGGGACTCCCTCACCGATCTGTCCAGAGATATCTGTTGTGACAAATCTGAATGATCGACGTTTCATTGTCTCAACATGCACAGCTGAAGAGGTCTGAGATGGAACCTGGCGAAGGGGATGACATCTATGCTGGATACCATGAGCCCGATTACCTCCATACACTTGGCCACAGATGTCCTGGAGGATGTCTGCAAAGCTAGACAGTTGGACGCAAGCTTGCAAAGTCTCTGGTCTGTCAGAAATATCTTCATTGCAGAAGAATCTAGTATCGTACCCAGGAACTCCACCCTGTTGCTGGGGACCAATGAACTCTTCCCTTTGTTTACATTCCACCCGTGGGACCAAATTAGAAGGAGGAGAGCTCTCGAATGATCCTCCGCCAGACTGTAGGATGGAGCCTGGACCAGAATATCGTCCAGATACAGAGCCACTGCAATTCCTCTAGCTCTCGCTACTGCGAGAAGAGCTCCCAAAACCTTTGTAAAGACTCTTGGGGACGGTGCCAGACCAAACAGAAGGGTAACAAACTGGAAGTGCTGGTCCAGGAAGGCGAACCTTAGAAATTTGAAGTGATCCTTGTGGATTGGAACATGAAAGGAAGCATCCTTCAGGTCTATAGTCGCCATGAATTGGGCCTCTTGAACCAGGGGCAAAACTGACCTGATCGTCTCCATCTTGAATGATGGGACTGACAAAAACTTGTTTAGAGCCTTTAGGTCCAGAATGGGACGAAATGTGCCCTCCTTCTTTGGGACCACGAAAAGGTTTGAATAATACCCCAGATCTCTTTCTGCCGGAGGAACTGGGACGATTACCCTGAGAGATGAGAGATCCCTCACACACCCCAGAAAGGTGTCTCTCTTTTCTGGTCTTGAAGAGATGTTTGACAGGAGGAACCTGCCTCTGGGCGGATACGATTTGAAACCTATCTCATACCCCAGGACAATGACCTCCAGGACCCAAGTGTCTGTAACGTCTCCCCTCCAGGCCCCCACAAAAAGAGATTGTCTGCCCCTTACCTGGTCCAAGAACGGGTCGGGGGCTGCCCCTTCATGCCGACTTTGACTCAGTGGGCTTCTTGTTCTGCTTGGACTTGATCTAAGAGTTTGCTGGCTTCCAAGATCCCTTGGATTGCTCAGATTTTGCGGAAGGCTTCTGGCACTGAGACTTGTCCACACGAAAGTGACGAAAAGTAGATCCCTTAGGTTTGGCTTTCTTATCCTGAGGTAAGAAGGCACCCTTGCCACCCATGACTGTAGATATGATAGAATCCAGGTCCGGGCCAAACAAAATCTTGCTTTCTGGTAGGGAAAGCAAGCGAGACTTAGACGTCATGTCAGCAGACCACGATTTTAGCCACAGAGCCCTGCGAGCTAAAACAGAAAACCCTGATGTCTTAGCATTTAGGCGAATAATCTGTATGTTAGCATCACAAATGAATAAATGCGCTACCCTTAAGGCTTTGATTCGATTCAAAATCTCATTGAGGGGGGTCTCCACCTCGACCATTGCTGATAGTGCGTCACACCAATAGGTAGCCGCACCAGCCACCGCAGCGACTGATGCCGCCGGTTGGAAAACGAACCCTGTCAGTTGGAACATCTTCCGCAACATGGACTCCATCTTTTTATCCATGGGTTCCTTAAAAGAGGAGCTATCCTCAAGCGAAATTGTCATTCTCTTAGAGAGCGTGGAGATAGCACCATCCACCTTAGGGACGGTTCCCCACAGTTCAAGCTGCGTGTCCGGAATGGGGAAAAGCTTCTTAAAACAAGACAAGGGAGAAAAGGGCCAACCCAGTTTCTCCCATTCACTCTTAATAATGTTCACCATTTTGATAGGAACCGGGAAGGCCTGGGGCACTACCCTGTCCTCGTAAACCCTATCCAGTTTAGGGATCGAAGTTTCCTCCGGGAGTTTCGGCTCCGGAACCTCCATCATAGCAGCACTTCCTTCAGCAGGAAACGCAAATGCTCCATCTTAAATTTGAAATCTGGTTCCTCTGCGGACAGAGGCCTAGAAGTAGCCGATTCCGACCCAGAAGCAACATCCTCCGATAAGTCAGAATTGTCCTCCTCAGTGGATAATCTGTCCGAGATATCCAGTGGAGTCGAAGACCCCTGAGACGGATAGCAGTGCTGTACCTTCCGCTTGCGCTTAGTAGGACGAATCATCGCATTTATGGCCGCAGAAACCGCTGTCTGCAACTGATCAGCGAAGTCTGGAGGCCAAAGGCCCCCTCCGCGGGAGGGTTAGTAGTGCCCTGGGGAACTGCTTGTGTAATTAGAGATGCTTGTAGGGAACACACCTCGCGGGACGGAGAACCATCCCTCAGAGGTGGATGGCTCAGTTGTACTAAATACTTTAATCTTTTTGGAAGTAGTAATATTGTCATAACATGTGGAACAGAGCTGTAACGGCGGTTCCACCGGAACCTCCTCACAGTATACACAGTTAGTAGATTTAGATAAAGAAGGCATATCCTCCAACATATCAGAGTCCTCCATAGTTTTTGCCTTTATTACGGACTTGATTATTGATTAAATAGCACCTTTATATCCCAATGGCCGGGGCACTCACCACCTCCTATGACCCGGACTACAAGAAAAAGCTTTAGTCTCCTCCGAACACAGGTCGAGAAAGAGGAAGTTACTGAGGCCACACCCGTTCACATGGAGTGCCATGCAGGGCCACCCCTGCACTGAGTGAGAGACGTGCCAAAAAAGCCAGACTCAATCTCTCTAACTGTTCCACACTGACAGAGCCTCACCTCACACAAGTGCAGCAAAAAACACAATAAACATTATTATGTATATTAAAATCCCCCCTGTTCCATAAGTTATCACACATATATATATATATATAATGAAACGATCTTACCAGAATCAACGCCGTGGAACAGGAACAGGTTAGTAGCGTCGCTCCTGACATGGACTTGAGAGAATAAAAGCAGGCAGCGAAACTCGTCAACGCTAATTGCTTAAGGAGCTGTTAATATGAGTCAGGATCTCCGGATTCTAACTTTCACCCATGCTCTCACTGAGAGGCTGACAGGACTACTTAAAACTCCAGTCTCATTGTGAAGAGTACTACCCCCCATAAGAGACTACTCCGAATCTTCCGACACTTCTCTGCCAACCTCCTGTGACGAAAGGCAAAGAATGACTGGGGGATGAGGGAAGTGGGGGAGGTATTTAAGCCTTTGGCTGGGGTGTCTTTGCTTCCTCCTGGTGGCCAGGTTCTTATTTCCCACAAGTGATGAATGAAGCAGTGGACTCTCCTCCCTTTTAGATGGAAAAATAAAAATGGAAGAAGTTTATTTTAGCGTTTTTGGGGTGGTAAAAAGGTTACAACAATATATGGGATGTTCATGCTTTATGGGATAGTCTTTGGCTTTAAATAAAACACGTCTTTCACGTGTTAAGATTTAAGGCTATACAAATATATATAAATATATATAAATTCCCTAAGTTTCTATAAATCTTCAATATAACATTTCTAATTAATTCATGGTAGAACCCACTGTGCAAAGTGGCTGGGTGTACGTACAACTCCTAACAGCAGTGCCAATGGCCATATTGCTACATTACAAAATATAATCACTGACTTGTGATCATTTTGCAAATAAAGGGTTATGTTTAAAATATGCATTTTATAAGGGTCATTTTACAATTTACCTGATCCCCAACTTACATCATGAACCTGTATGACTACATAGTGACTTGTATTTAATTGCTAAGTCACAACAGCGCTATTTATGTTTTTAATAGCAAATGTCTCAATTTAAATCTAATGATCTATCACAAATTAACAGCACAAATGATGCATAATCAGTGCTGTTTAAAGTATTTGCTTTTGGGACCTATTATCTAAGTAAAGGCAGCAAAGGCCAATCAATGCGTATGGGATTGTTTTCAGCTTTGGAGCATATGGAATAGGTTAGAAAAATATAAAAAAAAAAGTAATGTTGGGCAGAAAATAAATACATAAAACAAAATGTAAAAATGCACGGCCATGGTATGCAGAGTGCACATTATTCTGTGATGGTAATAATAGTACCAATAAAAATCAGCAGGACCTCTTTGTGGATGGCACTGTCCTAAGGATGTGAATAAAAGGCAGTGGGGCATATGTATCAAGCTCCGAATGGAGCTTGATGCCCCGTGTTTCTGGCGAGCCTGCAGGCTCGCCAGAAACAGCAGTTATGAAGCAGCGGTCACAAAGACCGCTGCTCCATAACCTGTCCGCCTGCTCTGAGCAGTCGGACAGACATCACCGGAAATCAACCCGATCGAGTACGATCGGGTTGATTGACACCTCCCTGCTGGCGGCCCATTGGCCGCGAGTCTGCAGGGGGCGGCGTTGCACCAGCAGCTCTTGTGAGCTGCTGGTGCAATGCTGAATTCGGTGAGCGTATTGCTTGCCGTATTCAGCGAGGTTTGTTGGACCTGATCCGCACTGTCAACATACCTTGATAACTAGAGGCCAGTGCATTAAGAGGAATAAAGACAAATATGCAGTTTGTCATTACAATTCATACAACCATACCATTCATACTCACTTATTCATTAACGTTCTACACTCAGGCTTTCTGACATTCTTTGGTTTGCATACACAAGAGAAGAGGTTTCTGAACTTCTAAATTCTGAATCACAGGGACAAACAGATAAGGAAAAAAGTAGCCTATATGTAACATAATGTCTCTATTAATGAGAACTGTTCTTCTTTCTGAATATGTCATTGCATCCTCTCACAATGATCTCCTCCTGTCATTCTTGAGTATGTCGGGGAAAGATTGCACAATATAAAATGTGGGAGTAAAATTCTCTGTGCTTGAAATGTATTAGCAATCAGCAGAGCTTTACCCTTGCAGAATGCCAGAGGAGATGCTTGTAGGCAGTGTTTTCCATTGCCTGGTTACAAATCTACATTTTTATATGCTTATTATTAATGACAAAGTACTCTGCATTATTTAATCAATTTATTCAGTGAGCTACTGTGAACAGTGCGTCTCTGATGTATGCCCTTCATAATATTTTCACTAAAGCAGGATCTAATTATTTGACACAAGCTAATTAATATATGGTTTTACATATCGTATAAGAGCATTCGAAAAACGGCAGCTTGTTTCTCACGAGCACTGTGGGGATTATTAAACTACTGCCCAAGAGTAAACACTAGTAAATATGATAGTCCTGCTTAAAAACCAAAAAGAACAGTGTGCTAATAAATGTTTGCCACATCAATTTTAACATATCTGCAGCCATTTAAGAAAAAGGTTATTTTTTCCAACCACTACACTACAGTGAATTGTAGTAAGGCCAGTTTCTGCTACACTTCTTTAGACACTTGTTTTTACCTAATAGAAACCTGTTCTTACAGAAAAAAATATCAAGATTGCAGGCGGACAAATTCTGAAGTAGAGAACCTGTCTGTCTGCAATTGCCACTTGCAATGCAGCATCGAGTTGCAAAATGCACCATTGTATAAGAGCTCTTTTGTGAAATGCCGTCCCCTGCTCTGCGCACAAAGAGGACACGTCAATCACCCTGAAGTGAGGAACAGGGTCATTTATCTCAATATCCCAAAGTTGGTGAAGAGGCTAAAAAGTTCCTGCTTATTAAATTAGCGATTACAGGTTTACTCATGCCTCAAAATCTGTGAATGGAGCTTGATATATTTTCCGCTTTGTATCACGTGTAGTGAATCATCTAAAGTAAGGCTCTTTCTAACACCACAAACAGGTCAGATTTTAGGTATTTCCTTCCTGCAGGTGATCAGCAGCTTTATCACTGGGACTAACTCACCTATTACTGGGCAGTTACTTTTCCAGTAAATATAACTAATTAACAATGCATTTTATGCTATATTAATGTATTGAGGTGAAATGCCTAGTTATGGAACTGCACAAAATCCAACATTGAATATAGATGATACCAATAAACAAAAGAGACTGTGACTACAACACATGCAGAGTGTCACAACACAGGTTCAATAGTGTAAAACAGAAGAGTTAGTATAAAGGAAAGAGCCTTTACAGAATACTTACTAAACCATTGAGGTTGCCATTTTCTAAAACTGTTGGCACTGCGAGCAAATAAGGGCACTGCATGGAGTGACAAGTTGGATAAAGGTTCCCTGCAGTGGCTACAACATTGGCATCATATCATAGGCCTAGATTTAGAGTTCGGCGGTAAAAGGGCTGTTAACGCTCCGCGGGTTTTTTTCTGGCCGCACCATAAATTTAACTCTGGTATCGAGAGTTCAAACAAATGCTGCGTTAGGCTCCAAAAAAGGAGCGTAGAGCATTTTTACCGCAAATGCAACTCTCGATACCAGAGTTGCTTACGGACGCGGCCGGCATCAAAAACGTGCTCGTGCACGATTCTCCCATAGGAAACAATGGGGCTGTTTGAGCTGAAAAAAAACCTAACACCTGCAAAAAAGCAGCGTTCAGCTCCTAACGCAGCCCCATTGTTTCCTATGGGGAAACACTTCCTACGTCTGCACCTAACACTCTAACATGTACCCCGAGTCTAAACACCCCTAGCCTTACACTTATTAACCCCTAATCTGCCGCCCCCGCTATCGCTGACCCCTGCATTACACTTTTAACCCCTAATCTGCCGCTCCGTAAACCGCCGCCACCTACGTTATCCCTATGTACCCCTAATCTGCTGCCCTAACATCGCCGACCCCTATGTTATATTTATTAACCCCTAATCTGCCCCCCACAACGTCGCCGACACCTACCTACACTTATTAACCCCTAATCTGCCGAGCGGACCTGAGCGCTACTATAATAAAGTTATTAACCCCTAATCCGCCTCACTAACCCTATCATAAATAGTATTAACCCCTAATCTGCCCTCCCTAACATCGCCGACACCTACCTTCAATTATTAACCCCTAATCTGCCGACCGGAGCTCACCGCTATTCTAATAAATGTATTAACCCCTAAAGCTAAGTCTAACCCTAACACTAACACCCCCCTAAGTTAAATATAATTTTTATCTAACGAAATAAATTAACTCTTATTAAATAAATAATTCCTATTTAAAGCTAAATACTTACCTGTAAAATACATCCTAATATAGCTACAATATAAATTATAATTATATTATAGCTATTTTAGGATTAATATTTATTTTACAGGCAACTTTGTAATTATTTTAACCAGGTACAATAGCTATTAAATAGTTAAGAACTATTTAATAGTTACCTAGTTAAAATAATTACAAATTTACCTGTAAAATAAATCCTAACCTAAGATATAATTAAACCTAACACTACCCTATCAATAAAATAATTAAATAAACTACCTACAATTACCTACAATTAACCTAACACTACACTATCAATAAATTAATTAAACACAATTGCTACAAATAAATAAAATTAAATAAACTAGCTAAAGTACAAAAAATAAAAAAGAACTAAGTTACAGAAAATAATAAAATATTTACAAACATAAGAAAAATATTACAACAATTTTAAACTAATTACACCTACTCTAAGCCCCCTAATAAAATAACAAAGCCCCCCAAAATAAAAAATTCCCTACCCTATTCTAAAATACAAATATTACAAGCTCTTTTACCTTACCAGCCCTGAACAGGGCCCTTTGCGGGGCATGCCCCAAGAATTTCAGCTCTTTTGCCTGTAAAAAAAAACATACAATACCCCCCCCCCCAACATTACAACCCACCACCCACATACCCCTAATCTAACACAAACCCCCCTTAAATAAACCTAACACTACCCCCCTGATGATCTTCCTACCTTGTCTTCACCATGCCAGGTTCACCGATCCGTCCTGGCTCCAAGATCTTCATCCAACCCAAGCGGGGGCTAGACATCCACTGAAGAAGTCCAGAAGAGGGTCCAAAGTCTTCCTCCTATCCGGCAAGAAGAGGACATCCGGACCGGCAAACATCTTCTCCAAGCGGCATCTTCTATCTTCTTCCATCCGATGACGACCGGCTCCATCTTGAAGACCTCCAGCGCGGATCCATCCTCTTCTTCCGACGACTAGACGACGAATGACGGTTCCTTTAAGGGACGTCATCCAAGATGGCGTCCCTCGAATTCCGATTGGCTGATAGGATTCTATCAGCCAATCGGAATTAAGGTAGGAATTTTCTGATTGGCTGATGGAATCAGCCAATCAGAATATAGTTCAATCCGATTGGCTGATCCAATCAGCCAATCAGATTGAGCTCGCATTCTATTGGCTGATCGGAACAGCCAATAGAATGCGAGCTCAATCTGATTGGCTGATTGGATCAGCCAATCGGATTGAACTATATTCTGATTGGCTGATTCCATCAGCCAATCAGAAAATTCCTACCTTAATTCCGATTGGCTGATAGAATCCTATCAGCCAATCGGAATTCGAGGGACGCCATCTTGGATGACGTCCCTTAAAGGAACCGTCATTCGTCGTCTAGTCGTCGGAAGTAGAGGATGGATCCGCGCTGGAGGTCTTCAAGATGGAGCCGGTCGTCATCGGATGGAAGAAGATAGAAGATGCCGCTTGGAGAAGATGTTTGCCGGTCCGGATGTCCTCTTCTTGCCGGATAGGAGGAAGACTTTGGACCCTCTTCTGGACTTCTTCAGTGGATGTCTAGCCCCCGCTTGGGTTGGATGAAGATCTTGGAGCCAGGACGGATCGGTGAACCTGGCATGGTGAAGACAAGGTAGGAAGATCATCAGGGGGGTAGTGTTAGGTTTATTTAAGGGGGGTTTGTGTTAGATTAGGGGTATGTGGGTGGTGGGTTGTAATGTTGGGGGGGGGGTATTGTATGTTTTTTTTTACAGGCAAAAGAGCTGAAATTCTTGGGGCATGCCCCGCAAAGGGCCCTGTTCAGGGCTGGTAAGGTAAAAGAGCTTGTAATATTTGTATTTTAGAATAGGGTAGGGAATTTTTTATTTTGGGGGGCTTTGTTATTTTATTAGGGGGCTTAGAGTAGGTGTAATTAGTTTAAAATTGTTGTAATATTTTTCTTATGTTTGTAAATATTTTATTATTTTCTGTAACTTAGTTCTTTTTTATTTTTTGTACTTTAGATAGTTTATTTAATTTTATTTATTTGTAGCAATTGTGTTTAATTAATTTATTGATAGTGTAGTGTTAGGTTAATTGTAGGTAGTTTATTTAATTATTTTATTGATAGGGTAGTGTTAGGTTTAATTATATCTTAGGTTAGGATTTATTTTACAGGTAAATTTGTAATTATTTTAACTAGGTAACTATTAAATAGTTCTTAACTATTTAATAGCTATTGTACCTGGTTAAAATAATTACAAAGTTGCCTGTAAAATAAATATTAATCCTAAAATAGCTATAATATAATTATAATTTATATTGTAGCTATATTAGGATGTATTTTACAGGTAAGTATTTAGCTTTAAATAGGAATTATTTATTTAATAAGAGTTAATTTATTTCGTTAGATAAAAATTATATTTAACTTAGGGGGGTGTTAGTGTTAGGGTTAGACTTAGCTTTAGGGGTTAATACATTTATTAGAATAGCGGTGAGCTCCGGTCGGCAGATTAGGGGTTAATAATTGAAGGTAGGTGTCGGCGATGTTAGGGAGGGCAGATTAGGGGTTAATACTATTTATGATAGGGTTAGTGAGGCGGATTAGGGGTTAATAACTTTATTATAGTAGCGCTCAGGTCCGCTCGGCAGATTAGGGGTTAATAAGTGTAGGTAGGTGTCGGCGACGTTGTGGGGGGCAGATTAGGGGTTAATAAATATAACATAGGGGTCGGCGATGTTAGGGGTAGCAGATTAGGGGTACATAGGGATAACGTAGGTGGCGGCGATTTGCGGTCGGAAGATTAGGGGTTAATTATTTTAAGTAGCTTGCGGCGACGTTGTGGGGGGCAAGTTAGGGGTTAATAGATATAATACAGGGGTCGGCGGTGTTAGGGGCAGCAGATTAGGGGTACATAAGTATAACGTAGGTGGCGGTCGGCAGATTAGGGGTTAAAAATTTTAATCGAGTGGCGGCGATGTGGGGGGACCTCGGTTTAGGGGTACATAGGTAGTTTATGGGTGTTAGTGTACTTTAGGGTACAGTAGTTAAGAGCTTTATAAACCGGCGTTAGCCAGAAAGCTCTTAACTCCTGCTATTTTCAGGCGGCTGGAATCTTGTCGTTAGAGCTCTAACGCTCACTGCAGAAACGACTCTAAATACCAGCGTTAGAAAGATCCCATTGAAAAGATAGGCTACGCAAATGGCGTAGGGGGATCTGCGGTATGGAAAAGTCGCGGCTGAAAAGTGAGCGTTAGACCCTTTAATCACTGACTCCAAATACCAGCGGGCGCCCAAAACCAGCGTTAGGAGCCTCTAACGCTGGTTTTGACGGCTACCGCCGAACTCTAAATCTAGGCCATAGTGTTTTAAATGTATCTTGTGAACTCCACCAGCCACTGTTTGCCTTCATTATATTAAACTACCTACATGAACATCCTGGTAAGTTGATATATTATATACATTTAAAAATAAATACATCTGTAGTCAATTCATTGAGATCGGGGCTGGAAACCACTGCTATATAGTAACCACTGCATACACTAGCCACTGTTATACAGCAACCACTGGCATTCAGTAGTCACTGGCGTACAGCAACCACTGGCATTAAGCAAGCACTCACATACAGTAGTCACTGGCGTACAGCAACCACTGGCATACAGTAGTCACTGGCATTCAGCAACCACTGGCATACAGTAGTCACTGGCATACAGTAGTCACTGGCATTCAGCAACCACTGGCATACAGTAGTCACTGGCATTCAGCAACCACTGGCATACAGTAGTCACTGGCATTCAGCAACCACTCACATACAGTAGCCACTGGAATAGAGCAACCACTCACATACAGTAGCCACTGGAATAGAGCAACCACTCACATACAGTAGCCACTGGAATAGAGCAACCACTGTCATACAGTAGTCACTGGCATACAGCACCCATTGGCATACAGTAGCCACTGGCATACAGCAAGTACTCACATACAGTAGCCACTGGAATAAAGCAACCACTGGCATTAAGCAAGCACTCACATACAGTAGCCACTGGAATAGAGCAACCACTGGCATTAAGCAAGCACTCACATACAGTAGCCACTGGAATAAAGCAACCACTGGCATACAGTAGTCACTTGCACACAGTGGTTACTGGCATACAGCATCAACTTGCACACAGTGGTTACAGGCATACAGCAGCCACTTGCACACAGTGGTTACTGGCATACAGCATCCACTTGCACACAGTGGTTACTGGCATACAGCATCAACTTGCACACAGTGGTTACTGGTATACAGCATCAACTTGCACACAGTGGTTACTGGCATACAGCATCCACTTGCACACAGTGGTTACTGGCATACAGCAGCCACTTGCAAACAGTGGTTACAGGCAAACAGCATCCACTTGCACACAGTGGTTACTGGTATACAGCAACCACTGGCATACAGCAACCACTGGCATACTGCAACCACTGGCATACAGCAACCACTGGCATACAGCGACAACTGGCATACAGCAACCACTGGTATACAGTAGTCATGGCATACAGCAACCACTGGTATACAGTAGTCACTGGCATACAACAACCACTGGTATACAGTAGTCATGGCATACAACAACCACTGGTATACAGTAGTCACTGGCATACAACAACCACTGGTATACAGTAGTCATGGCATACAACAACCACTGGTATACAGTAGTCATGGCATACAACAACCACTGGTATACAGTAGTCACTGGCATACAACAACCACTGGTATACAGTAGTCATGGCATACAACAACCACTGGTATACAGTAGTCATGGCATACAACAACCACTGGTATACAGTAGTCATGGCATACAGCCTCCACTGGTATACAGTAGTCACTGGCATACAGCAGCCACTGGCATACAGTAAATATGCAAACCCAAACGGGTTAGTGGAAACCTTAGTCCCAATCTGCAGCAATTCACATGTTGGAGTAATTAGTGTTTTGGTCATTTCTTACACTGGCAGCAATGTCACATGTAAAACATACACATCTGTCTTTAAAAGCCAAAAGAAGGTCTATGGTTTTTTTTTATTCAGGTAAAGACCACTTTGCCTTATGATATATATAGAGATGTTTCTAACCTTGTTTATGACATTTCTAAACCTACTAGATCAATGGTTGCTTTAAAGACTCTTTTTTGTAGCTGGCAAAATGATCACTAGAAATAATAAGTATATAACCTGCAGTGTGCCAGACATTATGTTGCAATTACTCTATTCCTACCCCTATACTGCATATAAGATACTCCATTTCCTCCTCTGCGTTGCAAACTTTATTGGGTCACGTGCCCCCTTCACCGCTTCCTAAATACAAAATCTTTCATTGCAGTGCTGTAGGTAAGAATCCTGATTTAGTGAATGACACAGCTTGTGTGTTATATTCTACATCACCCAATGTTAAACATGAACGCTGTAGTTGCTTCAGTTCTGTATTACACTTTGAGGGCTTCTCTCCAATAAGCAGCTTTACACATTGTCTCTGTGTTTAGTGATCTGAGCTCATAGCATTTCAGAACAGATTGAAGTTGAGAAATACCTTAATATAGACCGGATCTAGTTTTTAAATAAATCAAAAGACTCTCCAGTGACACGAATCTCTATTTTACTCTGCAGCCCTAATTCATTTAGCACTGGACCTTGAGATTTTCCTGACTTTTTACTCAGTACAGGACATTGTTTAAAAAAAAAAAACTGAAAAAGCCATGAAGTGCAGTAAAAGTTGGATGGAAATATTGTGAATCACCAGATACGTACTCTAGTCAGAACCTCCCAAAGCACGGTGCCCAATGTAATACAGTGGACTGAATAATTTAAATAAAAAACATACAAAGAGCATATATACTACTTATTATAAAGAAAGTGTCATTAATACAGTGGAGGTTGCAAAGTCACTAGAATTTCACTAAAGGGACATTGTACTCAAGTTTTACATGCTCAAAATACTATTTGCTGGGAAAAATAAAAGCTGATAAAAAAATACATTGATAATAATATAGCAGTATACGTTGTGTATGTTCTACTAATGCTCTTTGGCAGAGTAGGGCAATTCCCACAGCTCTATTGGCTGAGAGGGACACACCTCTGCCAAGCTGACACAAAAACCTTAGTTTATTCAGGGAAGCAACATAACATTTTGGGGGGGAAAAAATCAAACAAACAAATACATTTTGAAATGCTCTTTTTTTTAGATGGAACAGTGAAAACAATGACTATAGTGTCCTTTAATTAAAAGTTTAAAGTGGCTACATAGGTAACACTTTATCTTCATGAAAGTTACTTGTAACCAATATGCCTTCCGTCTGTGAGCAGGTAAACACGTTCTCCTAAATCTGCATTTCTTTACATTGCACAATATGTCCCTGTAAATTGAAAAGGCTAAAATAATTGAATGCATAATGACAAATAATATGGTGGAGCTGTCACACCTACTTATATTTCCCATATCCAAAGTACCACTGATTTTTTTTTTGGATTAAAAACTCAATAGCTCCACTCTCTATTTAAAGAAAAATAATAAAAATAATAGTTAAAAAGACTTTCATGTTTTTATAGTGCCAGCACAAATACTGTATAAATCTTTAGAAATTGAGTCCTGAATATGCTGAAAAACAATGTGCATTGTTGATTACCAACCCTGTGCCAGCACATTTGCCGTAGCTGCTAAAGTATAGGGAGGCAGAGAGTGGAACGCTGATAATATGCACATGTTCCTCCGTTTCCTTCCTAGTCTGAGAACCCTTTTGTAATGTAAAGTAAACAGATAGCAATTTAATCAAGTAGCTAACATTCTTTATGCTTACAAAGCCAGAGATCACATGTAGCTGGCATGGACCTTCCTTCTCAAGTGCTTTTGGGTACTTGCCCATCCTGTAATCTTCGCATTCTTCAGATAAGAACAGGGTATTTGGCTGAACCCATCATGATTTCTTCCTGTTTACTTGGCAGATTAGCAGACTCTGATGGTTATGAAATGGGTACATTTAAAAAAATATATATATATTTCTTATCACTGAAAAGAAAAAGCATCAAAGATCTTGCTAGAGTTTCATATCTACCTTCCACAAGAGGGGAAACCTGCAGGTCTTGCGTACATGAGGAAAAAAGGAGGTCTCTGTCCTCATATCAACACAATCGAAAAATCCAACGGGAAGAAACTGTGCTGAACATAGCAGGCTTCTGGCGCTATTGCTTTTCATGATCATCCCAGAATGGAGTGCACTGGAGATACATGGTGGTGGTGATTTGTTTTTACGTATTTTGTGTGGGATAAGTCCAAACTCCAGGAGAGCCGATCTCTCCTTCATCTATTAACGCTCTTACACTTAGCAGCTTAACATTCTGTTCATGATTTTACCTCTTCACAGTCCTGGTCAGTAGAGAGATCAACATCTGAAAGTCCTACTTCTACTGCCATAATCAGAGAGATATCGGAGTCGCTGCTGACTGCTGGGTCTTGCTCACCTGTAAAATAAGAGGCAAAATACTCATGAACATGTTTGTTTGTGCTACCACTGTTAAGTCTGTTATACCAATGTCAAAGATTTATGACTATTATCCAGTACATCTTGTGTCATAGGGAAAATAATATAGTGCAAAATGTACTGTTTTCTAAATTTCACAACTTTAAAGTGAATGACACAAGTCTGCATCCCTTTTGCTCCACTGGTTATTCTGTGTTACAAAGCTGTAGAATAGGGATGTATTTCATAAATATAATAAAAAGAAATGCAAGAGTTTACATTTCCCTTCAAATGCAGAAATAATTCTTGGTTTCAGTTCTGTCATAACAGAAATTCAATGTGAGCACCCTCCCAATGGGCTGCAAGAAAGCTGAAATAAAAAATTACCGCACCACCTTACAAGAAGTTCTTTATTTCACAACATACTATTTTTCCCCTCCTTAAAGGGACAGCAAAGTCAAAATTAAACTGAAATTAGAGATTTTTTTTTTACAGTACACTCTCTTTGCTATGTTTTTTTTTTTTTTAAACAGCTTTATTGTATGAAAATCCAGTTACAGCACGCACACATCTCATAAAAAGTTCCATTACACAGTGTAGACAAGGAGTACATACAAGGTTTTGCTGTCACATTTCACATACATATAAACATAAAACAAAAATTAAACCATAACAGGTAACAAAATAGATAACATTGTCAGAATGATACAAATGCATCTGCCTTCGTTTACAGTGTTAATAAGGCACCAGTAACTGCCTCAACCTGCTAGATCGCCCAATTTTTCCCAATCAGGGTCTTTAAGCTATTACTGGCTATAAATAATAAGTTCCTTTTGTGTACAGGTAATTTACTAGGAGTGATATAATCGGGTCAAGTGGAAGTATCAGTTCCAGCATGTTTGTGGTCTCTTTTGTTATCATCTCCCACACCGTTACCAGCGTGAGGCAGGTCCACCAGATGTGTGTCATGTCACCTGGGGACGCGCCACATCTCCAGCATCTCTCACTACTGGTTGGATACATTTTATGGATTTTGGATGGGGTAAGGTACCATCTTTGAACAATTTTGAGATTAATTTCTATTAATCTACTAGAAGCTGAGACCTTAGTTATGATGGACTACATGCGCGTCCTATCCCTGTGTGTCAGTTCTGTATTGAGTTCCTTTTCCCAAATATCTATATAGTGTGGAATGTTTGATGTCGCTTGTAAAATGGAGTAGGTAAGTGTAAGGGTTTTCTTAATGGGGGTTGGAGATTTACACAACACCTCAAATTGGGTTAGTAGGTGTAAGAGATTTTTCCTGTCGCTGTGTTTTTGGAAATAAGAATGGCATTGTCTTAGTATATACGAGTCATTGAACATGGATTACCCAACGTCAGTCAATTCTCTTGGGGAATAAAGTTTTTGGTCATTTCCCAAATAAAATATTATCAGCGCACAGTGATTTTTCAAGGATTGGGAATCCCTTAGTAACCCGACCCCTGTGGTAAAGTCAACATTGTCAGACAGTGGAGTCATAGGAGAAAATCTGGAGGATACGTGTGGATGTTCTATAAGGACTCTATCCCATGTCTTAATTGTCTCTGAGATAATTGTACTTTGTGCAATACTTATTGGTAACGTGGTGCGTCTTTGCCTGCACAGCGCCCCCAAATGCCTCCTATCGGATAGATTGTGGTCCAGTTTTACCCAAGCCTTGTGTTCGTAACTAGTAAACCAGTCCACCACCCTCTGCCTGAAAATCGCTTTTTTGTGAGATTGGGGACCCCAAGCCCCCCATTTTTAATATGTAAGCACAAGTTTTTTGTTGATTCTGGCTTTGCGCTTTTCCCAGATAGTCCAATATAATTGGCTAGATTACGAGTTTTGCGTTATGAGCTATGCGGTGCTAACGTGCAGTTTTTTTCTCACCGCTCACTTACCTGAAGCGCTGGTATTACAGGTTTTTACAAACCCAGCGTTAAAAGGCAAGAAGTGAGCGTAGAGCAAAATTTTGCTCCACACTACGCTCCAATACCAGCGCTGCTTAAGTCAGCGGTGAGCTGGTCGTACGCGCTTGTGCACAATTTCCCCATAGACATCAATGGGGAGAGCTGGCTGGGGAAAAAGTCTAACACCTGCCAAAAAGCAGCGTAAAGCTCAGTAACACAGCCCTATTGATTCCTATGGGGAAACACATTTTATGTTTACACCTAACATGAACCCAGAGTCTAAACACCCCTAATCTTACACTTATTAACCCTAATCTGCCATCCCCGACATCGCCGCCACCTACATTATTCTTATTAACCCCTAATCTGCCACTCCGGACACCGCCGCCACCTACATTATACTTATTAACCCCTAATCTGCTGCCTCCAACATCGCTGACACCTACATTATATTTATTAACCCCTAATCTCCCGCCCCCAATGTCGCTGCAACCTACCTACACTTATTAACCCCTAATCTGCCGCCCTCAACGTCGCTGCCACTATATTAAATGTATTAATCCCTAAATCTAAGTCTAACCCTAACACCCCCTAACTTAAATATAATTTAAATAAATCTAAATAAAATTACTATAATTAACTACATTATTCCTATTTAAAACTAAATACTGCCCTATAAAATAAACCCTAAGCTAGCTACAATATAACTAATAGTTACATTGTATCTAGCTTAGGGTTTATTTTTATTTTATTTTTACTTGCCTGAGTTTGTATTTATTTTAACTAGGTAGAATAGTTACTAAATAGTTATTAACTATTTAATAACTACCTAGCTAAAATAAATACAAATTGACCTGTAAAATAAAACCTAACCTAAGTTACAGTAACACCTAGTGGTGTGTTGGGTTAATAAACTATGCGCTTTGGGGGTAAAAGCTAGGGAGTCTAAAAGAAGTAATCTCAAAAACTTCAAAATGTAGGTAGATACTGGGAAAGGATAAGACTCTTAAGCGCTACTGCTTAATTACCCAATAAGGAAAGTTAGTCTTACTATGTAATTGGAATCAATTAATTCTATTTATTTGAGAAATATAAATAAAAAACATAATTTATGCTTACCTGATAAATGTATTTCTCTTGTAGTGTGTTCAGTCCACGGGTCATCCATTACATATGGGATATATTCTCCTTCCCAACAGGAAGTTGCAAGAGGATCACCCAAGCAGAGCTGCTATATAGCTCCTCCCCTCACATGTCATATCCAGTCATTCGACCGAAACAAGACGAGAAAGGAGAAACTATAGGGTGCAGTGGTGACTGGAGTTATAATTTAAAATCTAGAACCTGCCTCAAAAAAGACAGGGCGGGCCGTGGACTGAACACACTACAAGAGAAATAAATTTATCAGGTAAGCATAAATTATGTTTTCTCTTGTTAAGTGTGTTCAGTCCACGGGTCATCCATTACTTATGGGATACCAATACCAAAGCTAAAGTACACGGATGATGGGAGGGACAAGGCAGGAACTTTAAACAGAAGGAACCACTGCCTATAGAACCTTTCTCCCAAAAACAGCCTCCGAAGAAGCAAAAGTATCAAATTTGTAAAATTTGGAAAAAGTATGAAGACCAAGTTGCAGCCTTGCAAATCTGTTCAACAGAGGCCTCATTCTTAAAGGCCCAAGTGGAAGCCACAGCTCTAGTGGAATGAGCTGTAATTCGTTCAGGAGGCTGCTGACCAGCAGTCTCATAGGCTAAACGTATTATGCTACGAAGCCAAAAAGAGAGAGAGGTAGCCGAAGCCTTTTGACCTCTCCTCTGTCCAGAGTAAACGACAAAGAAGAAGTTTGCCGAAAATCTTTAGTTGCCTGTAAGTAAAACTTCAGGGCACGGACTACGTCTAGATTATGCAAAAGACGTTCCTTCTTTGAAGAAGGATTAGGACATAATGATGGAACAACAATCTCTTGATTGATATTCCTGTTAGAAACAACCTTAGGTAAAAACCCAGGTTTAGTACGCAGGACTACCTTGTCTGAATGAAAGATCAGATAAGGGGAATCACAATGTAAGGCAGATAACTCAGAGACTCTTCGAGCCGAGGAAATAGCCATCAAAAACAGAACTTTCCAAGATAAAAGTTTAATATCAATGGAATGAAGGGGTTCAAACGGAACACCCTGCAGAACTTTAAGAACCAAGTTTAAGCTCCAAGGAGGAGCAACAGTTTTAAATACAGGTTTAATTCTAGCCAAAGCCTGACAAAAAGCCTGGACGTCTGGATTGTCTGCCAGACGCTTGTGTAAAAGAATAGACAGAGCAGAAATCTGTCCCTTTAGTGAACTAGCGGATAAGCCCTTTTCTAAACCCTCTTGTAGAAAGGACAATATCCTAGGAATCCTAACCTTACTCCATGAGTAACTCTTGGATTCACACCAATATAAATATTTACGCCATATCTTATGGTAAATTTTTCCGGTAACAGGTTTCCGAGCCTGTATTAATGTATCAATAACCGAATCCGAAAACCCACGCTTTGATAGAATCAAGCGTTCAATTTCCAAGCAGTCAGCCTCAGAAAAATTAGGTTTGGATGGTTGAAAGGACCCTGAATTAGAAGGCCCTGCCTCAGGGGTAGAGAACATGGTGGACAGGACATGTCCACTAGGTCTGCATACCAGGTCCTGCGTGGCCACGCAGGCGCTATCAGAATCACAGATGCTCTCTCCTGTTTGATCCTGGCAATCAGTCGAGGTAGCAACGGAAAAGGTGGAAACACATAAGCTATGTTGAAAACCCAAGGGGCTGCTAGTGCATCTACCAGCACCGCTCCCGGGTCCCTAGACCTGGATCCGTAACAAGGAAGCTTGGCGTTCTGGCAAGATGCCATGAGATCCAGATCCGGTTTGCCCCAACGATGAACCAGTTGAGCAAATACCTCTGGGTGAAGTTCCCACTCCCCCGGATGAAAAGTCTGGCGACTTAGAAAATCCGCCTCCCAGTTCTCCACGCCTGGGATGTAGATCGCTGACAGGTGGCAAGAGTGAGACTCTGCCCAGCGAATTATCTTCGAGACTTCCAACATCGCTAGGGAACTCCTGGTTCCCCCTTGATGATTGATGTAAGCCACAGTCGTGATGTTGTCCGACTGAAATCTGATGAACCTCAGTGTTGCTAACTGAGGCCAAGCTAGAAGAGCATTGAATATTGCTCTTAATTCTAGAATGTTTATTGGGAGGAGTTTCTCCTCCTGAGTCCACGATCCCTGAGCCTTCAGGGAATTCCAGACTGCTCCCCAGCTTAGTAGGCTGGCATCTGTTGTTACAATCGTCCAATCTGGTCTGCGAAAGGTCATTCCTTTGGACAGATGAACCCGAGACAACCACCAGAGAAGAGAATCTCTGGTCTCCTGGTCCAGATTTAGCAAAGGGGACAGATCTGAGTAATCCTCGTTCCATTGACTTAGCATGCATAGTTGCAGCGGTCTGAGATGCAGGCGCGCAAATGGCACTATGTCCATTGCCGTGACCATTAAGCCGATTACTTCCATGCACTGAGCTACTGATGGGCTTGGAATGGAGTGAAGGACACGGCAAGCATTGAGAATCTTTGATAACCTGGACTCCGTCAGGTAAATCTTCATCTCTACAGAATCTATAAGAGTCCCTAGAAAAGGAACCCTTGTGAGTGGTAACAGAGAACTCTTTTCCACGTTCACTTTCCACCCATGCGACCTCAGAAATGCTAGAACTATCTCTGTATGAGACTTTGCATTTTGAAAACTTGACGCTTGTATCAGAATGTCGTCTAGGTACGGAGCCACCGCTATGCCTCGTGGTCTTAGTACCGCCAGAAGTGAGCCCAGAACCTTCGTAAAAATTCTCGGGGTCGTAGCTAACCCGAAGGGAAGAGCTACAAACTGGTAATGCCTGTCTAGAAAAGCAAACCTTAGGTACCGATAATGATCTTTGTGAATCGGTATGTGAAGGTAGGCATCCTTTAAGTCCACTGTGGTCATATATTGACCCTCTTGGATCATGGGTAGGATGGTCCGAATGGTTTCCATCTTGAACGATGGAACCCTTAGGAATTTGTTTAAGATTTTTAAGTCTAAGATTGGTCTGAATGTTCCCTCTTTTTTGGGAACCACAAACAGATTTGAGTAAAACCCTTGCCCTTGTTCCGTTCGCGGAACTGGGTGGATCACTCCCATCACTAAGAGGTCTTGTACACATTGTAGAAATGCCTCTTTCTTTACTAGGTTTGTTGATAACCTTGACAGATGAAACCTCCCTTGTGGAGGAGAAGTTTTGAAATCCAGAAGGTATCCCTGAGATACAATCTCCAACGTCCAGGGATCCTGTACATCTCTTGCCCAAGCCTGGGCGAAGAGAGAAAGTCTGCCCCCCACTAGATCCGTCTCCGGAGAGGGGGCCCTGTCTTCATGCTGTCTTAGGGGCGGAAGTAGGCTTTCTGGCCTGCTTGCCCTTGTTCCATGACTGGTTGCCTTTCCAACCCTGTCTGTAACGAGCAGTAGTTCCTTCCTGTTTTGGAGCGGAGGAAGTTGATGCTGCTCCTGCCTTGAAGTTACGAAAGGCACGAAAATTAGACTGTTTGGCCTTTGATTTGGCCCTGTCCTGAGGAAGGGTGTGGCCCTTACCTCCTGTAATGTCAGCAATAATTTCCTTCAAGCCGGGCCCGAATAAGGTCTGCCCTTTGAAGGGAATGTTAAGTAGTTTAGACTTAGAACGCCTGTATGGCGAATCCGGAATTTTTAGCCGTAAGTTTGGTTAAATGCACTACGGCATCTGAAACAAACGCATTAGCTAGTTTAAGCGTTCTAACTTTGCTCAAAGTCTCATCCAATGGTGCTGTGCGAATCGCCTCTTCCAGAGACTCAAACCAGAATGCCGCTGCAGCCGTGACAGGCGCAATGCATGCAAGAGGCTGCAATATAAAACCTTGTTGAACAAACATTTTCTTAAGGTAACCCTCTAATTTTTTATCCATTGGATCTGAGAAAGCACAGCTATCCTCCACCGGGATAGTGGTACGCTTGGCTAAAGTAGAAACTGCTCCATCCACCTTAGGGACCGTCTGCCATAAGTCTCGTGTGGTGGCGTCTATAGGGAACATTTTTCTAAATATCGGAGGAGGGGAAAAAAGGCACACCGGGTCTATCCCACTCCTTACTAATAATTTCTGTAAGCCTTTTTGGTATAGGAAAAACGTCAGTACACACCGGTACCGCATAGTATCTATCCAACCTACATAATTTCTCTGGGATTGCCACCGTGTCGCAATCATTCAGAGCCGCTAACACCTCCCCTAGTAACACGCGGAGGTTCTCAAGCTTAAATTTAAAATTTGAAATTTCTGAATCCGGTCTCCCCGGATCAGAACCGTCACCGACAGAATGAAGCTCACCGTCCTCATGTTCTGCAAATTGTGACGCAGTATCAGACATGGCTCTCGTGTCATCAGCGTGCTCTGTCCTTAACCCAGAGCTATCGCGCTTGCCTCTTAATTCGGGCATATTGTATAATACTTCTTTCATAACATTAGCCATATCATGTAAAGTGATTTGTAAGGGCCTTGATGTACTTGGCGCCTCAATCTTACGCATCTCCCGAGCGGGAGACGAAGGTACTGACACGTGAGGAGAGTTAGACGGCATAACTTCCCCCTCGTCGTCTGGTGATAATTTCTTTATCGGTACAGATTGACTTTTATTCAAAGTAATATCAATACAATTGGTACACATATTTCTATTGGGCTCCACATCGGCTTTTGAACACAATGAACAAGCAGATACCTCTGTATCAGACATGTCTAAACAGACTTAGCAATGAAGCTAGCAAGCTTGGAAATCACTCTCAATAAGTTTACAAGCAATTATAAAAAACGCTGCAGCGCTTTTAAAAAACACAGTTGAATTACAAAGAAAACTAATTCAGTTATAGACAAACAATTCTTAACGAGAAGTGTATTAATTAGCAGAGGATTGCACCCATTAGCAAAAGGATGATTAACCCCTCAAAACCCAAAAACGGATATCAAATTAAGATTTAACGTTTTAATCACAGTCAAACACACTGTCACAGATCTGCTGTGACTGATTACCTCCCTCAAAAACGAATTTTGCAGACCCCTTAGCTCTCTAGAGATGTCCTGGATCAAGGAGGAAGAAACAGAAAGACTGTGCTAGAATTTTAACTGCGCAACAAGGCGCTAAAACAAGGTCCCTCCCACTCATATTACAACAGTGGGAGACCTGATATAACGGTTTCTATGCCGAAAAATAAGTTAGCCATGTGGAAAAAAATCATACCCAAAAGATTTATCACCAAAGTACCTCACAAACCGAATAACATGCCAGTAAACGTTTTAAAAACAACATTTTCAATGTCATGTAAAGTTATCACTAAGCCTGCTACCAGTCGCTTCCACTGCAGATAAGGCTTAAACATTATTTCAGTATTAACAGTATTTTCTCAGTCAAATTCTAGTCCCTAGAAAATAACTCAACTGCGCATACATTTATCAGCCTGATACCAGTCGCTACTACTGCATTTAAGGCTGTACTTACATCATATGGGTAACAGCAGTATTTTCTTAGTCAATTCCATTCTCAGAAAATAATGTACTGCACATACCTCATTTGCGGGGGACCCCGCATGCTATTCCCCTCTTTCTGAAGTTACCCTACTCCTCAGAATGTCGAGAACAGCCAGCGGATCTTAGTTACGTCTGCTAAGATCATAGAAAAACGCAGGCAGATTCTTCTCCAAATACTGCCTGAGATACAAAAAAACGGCACACTCCGGTGTCATTTTAAAATAACAAACTTTTGATTGAAGAATAATTAAGTAAAACTCCAACTCCTCTCGCGACCTCCTTCTTTGTTGAGGGTTGCAAGAGAATGACTGGATATGACATGTGAGGGGAGGAGCTATATAGCAGCTCTGCTTGGGTGATCCTCTTGCAACTTCCTGTTGGGAAGGAGAATATATCCCATAAGTAATGGATGACCCGTGGACTGAACACACTTAACAAGAGAAATACATACAGTCAAATATAAAAGTTTGAATAAAAATATGCAGTCTAAATAACTGTTTGTTATAACAAATCAAATTGGTTGGCCAACCGAGAAATATGAATGAAATAAAATAATATGCTATAATCTTATAGATCTAGATATACTGTACAAACAAGTGTATATATTTGAATATATTTGAACCTAGGTAAAGATTTGATTGCAGATATTTTTTATGGATCTGATATGGGCGACTTATAATATAATATAATATGGTGTCCACAAAGAATATTTGCAATATTAGTTGGTATTAGCAATATTAATTTGAGTGTATTTGCACTTTAACATTTAAAAATTTCGTCAATAATAGCAGAGTAAGTAAAATATATACAAATCCTAAAAAATAATAACAAAATAAAATGATTCAGTAAAATAGTTGGTACGTTTTAAAAGGTGAAAGTCTTTTTGTAGAGATCATAGGAGTAACAATAGATTGCTTTAAGCGTTGGTGTTATGTCCTCCGTAAGGGTTTATGTGTGGGCGTGTCACAGAAAAAGTTTTTTTATAATCGGTAAATATGTTGTAAGGTACTGCTTCGTGGCTAGAAGAATCTGCCCTCACATTCACTTCCATAGTGGGTACAGGTATTTTTTGTCTTACCAGTTGTAAGGATAATAGTTTCTGGTATTAAGTCAATCTTCGGTGTGGTTGGTGTGGATCAGAATCCGGGATTACTGCTGCGGGTGTCTTAGCAGTTTTGATGCGTCTTGTTGGTCTGTCTTCGTTGTTATGGTTATTATGTTAATCCTTCATCCTGTGTGCTGTTTGTACACACTGTGTACTAGGGGTGGAGTGGATGCTGGGGTAACTGTGATCGTATGTTGTTACTGTTAATACTTACCATAACAACGAAGACAGACCAACAAGACACATCAAAACTGCTAAGACACCCGCAGCAGTAATCCCGGATTCTGATCCACACCAACCACACCGAAGATTGACTTTATTCCAGAAACTATTATCGCAAAACAGCTGGTAAGACAAAAAATACCTGTACCCACTAAGGAAGTGAATGTGAGGGGCAGATTGTTCTAGCCACGAAGCAGTACCTTACAACATATTTACCGATTATAAAAAACTTTTTCTGTGACACGCCCACACATAAACCCTTACGGAGGACATAACAGCAACGCTTAAAGCAATCTATTGTTACTCCTACGATCTCTACAAAAAGACTTTCACCTTTTAAAACGTACCAACTATTTTACTGAATAATTTTATTTTATGTTATTATTTTTTAGGATTTGTATATATTTTACTTACGCTGCTATTATTGACGAAATTTTTAAATGTTAAAGTGCAAATACTCTCAAATGAATATTGCTAATACCAACTAATATTGCAAATATTCTTTGTGGACACCATATTATATTATATTATAAGTCGCCCATATCAGATCCATAAAAAATATCTGCAATCAAATCTTTACCTAGGTTCAAATATATTCAAATATATACACTTGTTTGTACAGTATATCTAGATCTATAAGATTATAGCATTTTATTTTATTTCATTCATAATTCTCGGTTGGCCAACCAATTTGATTTGTTATAACAAACAGTTATTTAGACTGCATCTTTTTATTCAAACTTTTATATTTGACTGTATGTATTTATATTTATATTTCTCAAATAAATAGAATTCATTGATTCCAATTACATAGTAAGACTATCTTTCCTTATCGGGTAATTAAGCAGTAGCGCTTAAGAGTCTTATCCTTTCCCAGTATCTACAAATTACCTACATTAAATAGAATTAAATTAAATTAGCTAAATCACAAAAAAAACAAAACACTAAATTACAGAAAATAAAAAACAAATTACAGATCTTTAAACTAATTACACTTAATCTAATAGCCCTATCAAAATAAAAAAGCCCCCCCAGGGGCGGAGCCGGCCGGGAAAGAACATGGCCGCAACTAACTGAAGCTCCGGCTACATCCACTTGATATAAGCACAGCTAAGGGGGCTAAAGTATAATATGTGGACATGAAATAGCGTGTCATAACCTCTACAACAGGGGGACTAGTGTGGAGACCGAAAGCAGCCACATAATCGGCGGAGAAACCCAAACTACATCGGTTCCTAGCAGAGGCCTCTCGGAAATACCCACGTGGCGAGCAGCCTCTCATGGTTCAAGAAAGACTGACAACTTGGAACGGACAGAGCAGTGCACTTACGAAGATACCCTCAAACACCGGCTCTCAGGATAGTGATTGCTGCCGCCAGCCGGATTACTGTCACGACGCCACAGAACCCGATACAGGGAACGAGCCGCATGGTAACGCAGGTACAGAAACAGCTCTGTCGTAAACAGGAGAGAGCAGCAGCGACACCAAAAACTCAGTAAGTCGAACTCCCTAACTTCATATTAATCTATTAGCTTCATATGCAAAGAGAGAGGCCCTGCACACTGAACGAGCTACTAGTTAAAGGGACATAAATCAAAACCACACAATACAGACGGAGCTAGTCGTCACACGCATAAGAAACTAGGCCCTGGGGATATAATCTCTGCAGAGACACATCAATACTATACTCTAAGGGAAATATAGAAGAAAGGGCCGAGAACTTTAAAGAAAAGACATCGTAAGGGCCCCCGCTAAGGTCAACATTATTGCTAACACTTTATGTTAATATCGCCATATGGCTACCAGAAAACAGAAGCCTGACAAGCAGCTGAAAACTACAACCCCAGGTGGGGGGAAATTAAATGCATTCTTTAAGCCATTTGATAATGTAACTGCACTTTCTGTGGAAACTGCACAATTAGACATGTCAGATCTCACGGATCACGCTACTGACCACACACCTATAACACGGGCAGACCTTACTTTATTACCCACTAAAGATGACCTAAACACATTTATGACTCATGTCAGCAAGGCAATAAAGGACGGTTTAGCTGAAGTAAAGAGAGATGTTAATGCACTGGGCCACAGAGTATTGCATTTGGAGGAGCAAGCAGAGGAATACACCAGAACCACTGATGACATGACTATAGCACTGCAACAACAGAACACAACAATATTGCAACTGCAATCCCAAGTCGAAGACCTTGATAATAGAGGCAGACGCCAAAACCTGAGAATTAGGGGAGTGCCAGAGGAAATTACACCACCACAAATTCCATCATATTTACAAAACCTTTTCAAATTTCTACTAGGCCTAGGCAAAGATGACATGATATCTTTGGATAGAGCACACCGTGCCCTTAGGCCCAAACCATCGCCATCGGCACCCCCTAGAGATATAATATTATGTTGCCACAAGTTTGCAGATAAGGAAAGAATCATGCTGGCGGCAAGGAAAAGTTCCCCACTCAGATTCGGGGAGGACTCTCTACAGATCTTCTCAGATTTGAGCCCACTAACATTAGCAAAGAGGAAGGAAGCGAGATACCTTACATTGCATTTAACAGACTTAAATATACCCTACAGATGGGGCTTCCCCTTTGCTATAAAAGTCATTAAGGACAATAAAACCTACACATACAAAGACCCTGAAGATCTAGAATCATTCTGCCAACAGCTTGATATACCGCAACCCAAGTTGCCTTCAATAAAAGATCTCATCACGGACAAACCTTCACAAAAGAAAACCCCGAAAAATAATCAACAGTCAGACTGGTCAACAGTACCGAAGAGAAGAAGAAACAACACCACAGCTTCACAGGCCCAATCGGAAGCTGACTCTGAACCAACATGAAGGGAGTACTTTAATTTCTTTTATATGTGACTTCCACGGGATATAACTTCCCATTAGAGTTCTGAACAAAGACTGTAGTGGGAATGTCCACTCAAAACTTAAAGACTCTAGTATTTAACACAAAGCCCCAATAGACTGCCTAGCGACTTGCGGAGATCTCCCCCTTCTCCGCCTCCTTAACCCTATACCCCCCCTCCGATATATAAGCTAGCCCCCATGATCACAACAAGTATCTTAACATGATATCAAGAATGGATAGGCATAATAGATGCCTTTCTCCCCCTACTACTCTTTTCTCCCATCCCCTCTCAATGGAAATAAGGAAATCCATTCCCCTAACCCCCCATTATCGTGCCCCCCCCTTAACTGCACGATGATAGTACATAGTACTCTACGACACTTGGAATGTTATTGTTATTGTAGTTCGATACTTTTACCACTGTTGATTTGTTTACATGTTTTGCATATTTATTTCAGTTTTGGAACCACCATCCACTCTTTCTCTTTTTTCTGTGTCACTCTCGGAGAATGGAAAACAGCCCTCTCATCTACAAATCTCCTTCATTTTTACTTACGCTGTGCTAGTATAGTATTACAACCCAAGCTACGGATGATCCTCTTGAAGGTAAGATCACAATGTTCACTAATACACATACTCCAACATGGCTGACCCAGTAGTAAACATTATATCGCAGAACGTGAAGGGCCTCAATTCACCTACGAAGAGAGCGATTGCACTGCGCAGCTTAGCTAAGCATAAAAATGCAATTATATTCTTACAGGAGACACACTTCATAAGAGAGTCAGAACCTAAATTCCACTCAAAAGAATACACAGCAAGTTATTACAGCTCAAATAAAGTTAAAAAAAACGGGGTATGTACAACAGGTTTACTGTTCCACCAACCTGTGACGTTAGTAAATGCTTATGCCCCCAATGGCAAGAAAGCCCAATTCTTCCAGACACTACAGACCCTAGTAGTAGAAAACAAAACCGGTACCCTCATTTTAGGAGGAGATTTAAACATCGCTCTAAACCCTACACTGGACGCCTCCTCTCACAGACCGACAGCTCAAACACGACCTCCTAATATAGTATACAAATTCCTAACGCATTTAGGCTTACTTGATACATGGAGATTAAAACACCCGTCACAACGCAACTACACCTTTTTTTCCTTCCCCTGGTCAGTGTACACTAGAATCGATTATATCTTCATAGATAGAAACCATCTCTCTTTACTTAAAAACGCAGACATCCAGCCAACCCCTTGGTCAGATCACTCTCAAGTCAGCGCCCAACTACAATGGCCCGATCACCCAACGACCCCCTATATTTGGAGAATGGACGACTCGTTACTACATCAACCAGACACAACTGACGCTTTGGCAGCCTCACTAAAGGAATACTTTAGTATCAACGCTACACCAGACACTTCTCCACACACGTTATGGGAAGCTCACAAAGCGGTAATCAGAGGCCATTGCATTAAACATACTTCCTATAGGAAGAAGAAGTACAACCAGACAATAGATGCCCTGACTACACAATTAGCCGGCTTGGAACTCTCCCACAAAAATTCCCCGAAAGACAATACATTACTAAAAAGGGTGACAGACATCAGACAGGAACTCAATAAAATACTCTTGAAAGAGGCCCAGAGACAAGCATTAAATCTTAAAAAAATCTACTTTTTTGAGGGCAATAGAGCAGGATCGCTCCTAGCCAGAGCCCTAAAAACCCAGACACTAAAAGCACAGATACATAAGCTAACAACCCCTGACAAGCGGGATATACTAGACAGCGAAGGTATAGCCAACCACTTTAAAGAATATTACGCTAAGTTATATAACCTTAGCAATGACGACACACCAGAACACCTAGCACAGATGCGGGCATATATTAACAAAGCAGACCTTCCTTCTTTACAACCAGAGCAACGCAAAACACTAGAAAACACAATAAGCTTGTTAGAGGTGTTATCTGCAATAAAAGATTTACCTACAGGTAAAAGCCCGGGACCAGACGGTTTCACAAATATATATTATAAGACTTATAAACACATCCTAGCCCCACACCTACTCAATTTATTCCACACATTGGAGACTGAGGGCTCTTTCCTGCAAGACATGTTGTCGGCACATATTTCTGTAATACCTAAACCCCAGAAGAATCCAACAGACCCCAGTAGTTATAGGCCGATATCCCTCCTAAACACGGACATAAAAATTTTAGGCAAAATCCTAGCAAAAAGAATCAATGTAGTACTGCAGTCCCTAATACACACGGACCAAGTGGGATTTGTCCCAGGACGGGAGGCGAGGGACAATACAATAAGAGCTCTGACTTTAATATCATACGCAAAACATAACAAAATTCCATCAGCCCTTCTGGCGGTGGACGCCGAGAAGGCGTTTGACCGCATAAGTTGGAGATTCCTTGAAGAGACACTAAAGGCGATAGGATTTGGGCCGCACATGATTTTACGCATACTTAGCTTATATACTAGTCCCACTGCTAAAGTTAAGGCAAATGGAATGCTATCAGATCCCTTCCAAATTCGAAACGGCACACGCCAGGGTTGCCCCTTGTCACCCATACTGTTTATCTTAACAATGGAGGTCTTTGCAGCCCATATTCGAAGTAACAATGAGATACATGGTGTAAAGATAGGCCCCCACGATTTTAAAATTGCATTATACGCTGACGACGTACTATTCACAATCACCGACCCACACCATACAGTACCTAAGATCTTAGAGGAAATTAACACCTTTGGCCGGTACTCGGGTTTCTTGATAAACCCACAGAAATCAGAGATACTAAATGTCTCCATGACCCAGGCTGATTTCCTTAATATATCAAACACTTGCCCAATGATTGCCCGGGACAGGTCCATAAAATACTTAGGGATACATATCTCCCCCAACCACACACAACTATTTAAAGAAAATTACACCAAACTTTTATTAACAACGCAACAAGATCTTCGCACTTGGTCTTTAAAACCAATTTCCTGGTGGGGACGCACACAATGCATTAAAATGACCACTTTACCCAGAGTATTGTACTTACTTCAGGCGGTGCCCATAGCTCTTCCCAAATGGTACTTAGCTCAACTCCAAAGACATATAAACGCCTTTATTTGGGGAAAAGGTAAACCTAGGATTAACAAATCCAACATGTACAGAGCCACAATAAATGGAGGACTGGGGCTACCAGACATAACAGTATATTATAACGCAGTCACCCTACAAAGAATCCTAGACTGGCACAGAGCAGGTGACTCGAAAGCCTGGGTATCCTTAGACTCTAACATCCTTAGAGTCCCTTCAGTGGGCGCTCTTTGCTGGGTGCCTAAATCTTTACGGCCCCCACAGTGTTACGATTTAACGATTCATAAGCATGTTTTTGACTCATGGGATAATATTAATCTTCACCAGACGTATCTTACTGGAGCTCGCTCTCCTCTTTTTCCCATACCACTGAATGCTGAGATGATAGGAGGGTTAGATAAAGGACAACAGAGACTAACTGAATGGGGATACACGGTGCCACTAAAAGAATTCACGCTTCATGGGAAGTTGGCGGGGAGAGAAAACCTGTGTACAGTAGCAGGGGGACGATATTCTAACTGGCTAAAATATTCTCAATTACACCATTTTATATACACCTCACCACACCAGAAAGACTTTCTGAGGGAACTGACCCCGTTCGAAACCCTTTGCACAAACACAACCCCGCTACGGCACTCGCTGTCCTTGACACGCAAACTTATACAAATAGAACACACACTTACACTCCCCTCATACACAACCAAATGGCACGAGGAATTGGGATGCGATCTGAATGGGAAAGACTGGAAGAAGATCTTCCAAAACACGAAAAAGTCGTCATGCTCACCCCAAATGCTAGAACTTAATTTTAAAGTGCTAATGAGATGGTACCTAACCCCTTCACGTATACACTCCATCTACCCAGAGGCAGGCAGCAATTGCTGGAGAGGTTGCCCTACTAGAGGCCAATATTTACATATGTGGTGGGATTGTGATATAATTAGACCACTCTGGCGCGAAATAGAAATTTTTTATAGGCAGATACTGACTGAAGAATTTGAGCTGACACCCAGAGTAGCGCTATTAAATGACCTCCCCCCGTTCCCTTGCAAATTGAGACTTAGACTATTACAAATAGGCATTACAAGTGCCAAATCCATAATAGCATTTCACTGGAAAACACAGCACAGGCCAACACTATTAGAATGGATTAATAAGGTCACGAACATGTTAACACTTGAGGAATATGGCTACTACAAAAGGAAACAAATTGGCACTTTCGCAGACATCAAATTTCATTGGGAAGAATTAACCACACAATAGACTCCCTTACTTAGGTCAATAACATAGAGTACCTTCTCTCTGTACCTCCCTATCCCTCTCTCCGTCTCCTCCTACTTCTCTTGCTGATACTTATTCCTGGGGATCTCCCCCTTGGAAGGATGGTGGTTCCAAAGTTTGTAGTTAAGTTTATCGTTACAAAGTTATGAATAAAAAAAAAAAAAAAAAGAAAAGAAAAAACTTTTAACATGGAGCAACGAACTTTCACATCCATATGTTAATCTCATCCAAGCCGACACATTTGGAGAAGATTGTAAAAGATTATATCTATGTATTTTATGTATTTGATGACATTCATTTTCTCTTCCATGTTCTGTATATTCCTCTTTTATTTGGATGACAATAAAGCTCTTTGAAAAAAAAAAAAAAAAAAAAAAGCCCCCCCCAAATAAAAATAAAAAACCCTAGCCTAAACTAAACTATCAATAGCCCTTAAAAAGGCATTTTGCGGGGCATTGCCCCAAAGAAATCAGTTCTTTTACCTGTAAAAAAAAAATACAACCAACCCCCCAACAGTAAAACCCACCACCCACACAACCAACTCCCTAAATAAAAGCCTAACTAAAAAACCTAAGCTCGCCATTGCCCTGAAAAGGGCATTTGGATGGGCATTGCCCTTAAAAAGACATTTAGCTGATCCAATCAGCCAATAGGATTGAGCTTGCATTCTATTAGCTGGTTGGAACAGCCAATAGAATGCCAGCTCAATCCTGTTGATCTTGGATGACGTCACTTAAAGTGATATTCATTCCGAAGATAACGTTGTTTGAAGAGGATGCTCCGCGCCGGATGTCTTGAAGATGGAGACGCTCCGTGATGAAGATAGAAGATGCCGTCTGGATGAAGACTTCTGCCCATCTGGAGGACCACTTCTGCCCGTCTGGAGGACCACTTCTGCCGGCTTCCTTGAGGACATCTTGCCGCTTGGATGAAGACTTCTCCCGGTAAGTGAATCTTCGGGGGTTAGTGTTAGGATTTTTTTAAGGGTGTATTGGGTGGTTTATTTTTTAGGTTAGGGCTTTGGGCCTGCAATAGCGCTAAATGCCCTTTTAAGGGCAATGCCCATCCAAATGCTCTTGTGTGGGTGGTGGGTTTTACTGTTGGGGGGGTTGTTTGTATTTTTATTTTACAGGTAAAAGAGCTGATCTCTTTGGGGCAATGCCCAGCAAAAGGCCCTTTAAGGGCTATTGATAGTTTAGTTTAGGCTAGGGTTTTTTTATTTTGGGGAGCTTTTTTTATTTTGATAGGGCTATTAGATTAGGTGTAAATAGTTTAAAGATCTTGTCATTTGTTTTTTATTTTCTGTAATTTAGTGTTTTTTGTGTGTGATTTAGCTAATTGAATTTATTTAATTGTATTTAATGTAGGTAATTTATTTAATTGTAGTGTAGTTTTAGGTGTTATTGTAACATAGGTTAGGTTTAATTTTACAGGTCAATTTGTATGTATTTTAGCTAGGTAGTTATTAAATAGTTAAAGGGACACTGAGCCCAAAACTTTTCATTCGTGATTCAGATAGAGCATGCAATTTTAAGCAACTTTCTAATTTACTCCTATTATCAATTTTTCTTTGTTCTCTTGCTAGCTTTATTTACAAAAGAAGGCATCTAAGCTTTTTTTGGTTCAGAACTGTGGACAGCATTGTTCACCAAAAATGGGCCAGCATCTAAACTTAAATTCTTGCATTTCAAATAAAGATACCAAGAGAATGTAGTAAATTTGATAATAGAAGTAAATTAGAAAGTTGCTTAAAATTGCTTGCTCTATCTGAATCACGAATGAAAAGTTTTGGGCTCAGTGTCCCTTTAATAACTATTTAATAACTATTCTACCTAGTTAACATAAATACAAACTTGCCTGTAAAATAAAAATAAACCCTAAGCTAGCTACAATGTAACTATTAGTTATATTGTAGATAGCTTAGGGTTTATTGGGATAGGTAAGTATTTAGTTTTAAATAGGAATAATTTAGTTAATGATATTAATTTTATTTAGATTTATTTAAATTATATTTAAGTTAGGGGGTGTTAGGGTTATACTTAAGTTTAAAGGGTTAATAAATTTAGAATGGTGACGTTGGGGACAGCAGATTAGGGGTTAATAAATGTAGGTAGGTGGCGGCGATGTTGGGGGCAGCAGATTAGGGGTTAATAAATATAATGTAGGTTGCGGCGATGTCCGGAGCGGAAGATAAGGGGTTAATAAGAATAATGTAGGTGGCAGATTACGGGTTAATAATATTTAATTAGTGTTTGCGAGGCGGGAGTGCGGCGGTTTAGGGGTTAATATGTTTATTCTAGTGGCGGAGATGTCCGTAGCGGCAGATTAAAAATTTTATTATAGTGTTTGTGATGTGGGAGGGCCTCGGTTTAGGGGTTAATAGGTAGTTTATGGGTGTTAGTGTACTTTTTAGCACTTTAGTTATGAGTTTTATGCTACAGCTTTGTAGAGTAAAACTCATAACTACTGACATTAGAATGCGTAAGGAATCTTGTCGGTATAGGGTGTACCACTCACTTTTTGGCCTCCCAGGACAAACTCGTAATACCAGCGCTGTGGAAGTCCTATAGAAAAAAAGGGTTTACAAAGTTTATATAATCGGTTTGCGGTAAGGCCAAAAATGTGTGCGGTGCCCCTAAACCTGCAAGACTCGTAATAGCAGCGGTAGTGAATAAGCAGCATTAGGACCTGTTAACGCTGCTTTTTCCGCTTACCGCAAAACTAGTAATCTAGCCGATTGTTTTGTAAATTAGTTAGAAAATTCCGCGGGAGTAGGATGGGTAATGTTTGAAGCACATATAGTATGAAATTAGAGATTTTTAACAACTTTTATTATTAATAGTAAATAGTAATCCTATGTGCGTTCAGGACAACAATGTTTATAGTAATGCTATACGTAGTTGCAAATGTGGCTGCCATAGAATGCTTAAGACACATGCACACTCTCGAGCTCCTCTCAGCATACTTACAGTACTCTTTAACAAAGCATACCAAGAGAACAAAGCAAACCTAATAATATAATTAAATTGGAAAGTTGTTTGCATCCTCTATTTGAATTTGAACATTTCATTTTGACTTTAGTGTTTTTTATGTGGTACTGGCTATATCAGTTAAAGTTACTCAAATCAAGAACGTTCTCTCTCTCTGTCTCTTTCTCTCTATATAAATGTTTTGTAGATGATCCATTTATACAGCCCATCTAGTCGTGGTTTTGTAACAATGTATAGTTCTGCTTATTTTTAAAAAAAACATTGTGCTGATTTTCAGACTCCTAACTTAGCCCCAAAGTTTTAGATGTATACTGATATATACAGACTTCAGACTGCTTCTGTTTCTATAATGGGACTTTTCATTTGCAGGGGAGGGGGAGTGTTCCTGTTATCTCAGCCACTTTCAGTGGGTGTCCCAGCCTAACCTCACCAATAGTGCTAAACTGGTAGCTTCTAAGTAAGTTTTTAAACTGTTTTATACTGGATTTTTAGATCATTATCTGTGCATATTCTTCTTTATACTGGTGTATATTACATGCAGTTACATGTAAAATGGTGTATACTGTCCCTTTAACAAAGGATACCAAAAGAACTAAGCAAAATTGATAACAGAAGTAAACTGGAGAGTTGTTTAAAATGTCTTGCTCTATCCAGTTCATTGATATTGAATTCTGACTGTCCTTACTTAGGCTGTTTGTAGTGTACATATAACAAACTGTCTAATTGTTCCTTTTGTGAACTCTTTCAGTCAGTTTGTCTGTACAGGGAGTGCAGAATTATTAGGCAAGTTGTATTTTTGAGGATTAATTTTATTATTGAACAACAACCATGTTCTCAATGAACCCAAAAAACTCATTAATATCAAAGCTGAATAGTTTTGGAAGTAGTTTTTAGTTTGTTTTTAGTTATAGCTATTTTAGGGGGATATCTGTGTGTGCAGGTGACTATTACTGTGCATAATTATTAGGCAACTTAACAAAAAACAAATATATACCAATTTCAATTATTTATTTTTACCAGTGAAACCAATATAACATCTCAACATTCACAAATATACATTTCTGACATTCAAAAACAAAACAAAAACAAATCAGTGACCAATATAGCCACCTTTCTTTGCAAGGACACTCAAAAGCCTGCCATCCATGGATTCTGTCAGTGTTTTGATCTGTTCACCATCAACATTGCGTGCAGCAGCAACCACAGCCTCCCAGACACTGTTCAGAGAGGTGTACTGTTTTCCCTCCTTGTAAATCTCACATTTGATGATGGACCACAGGTTCTCAATGGGGTTCAGATCAGGTGAACAAGGAGGCCATGTCATTAGATTTTCTTCTTTTATACCCTTTCTTGCCAGCCACGCTGTGGAGTACTTGGACGCGTGTGATGGAGCATTGTCCTGCATGAAAATCATGTTTTTCTTGAAGGATGCAGACTTCTTCCTGTACCACTGCTTGAAGAAGGTGTCTTCCAGAAACTGGCAGTAGGACTGGGAGTTGAGCTTGACTCCATCCTCAACCCGAAAAGGCCCCACAAGCTCATCTTTGATGATACCAGCCCAAACCAGTACTCCACCTGCACCTTGCTGGCGTCTGAGTCGGACTGGAGCTCTCTGCGCTTTACCAATCCAGCCACGGGCCCATCCATCTGGCCCATCAAGACTCACTCTCATTTCATCAGTCCATAAAACCTTAGAAAAATCAGTCTTGAGATATTTCTTGGCCCAGTCTTGACGTTTCAGCTTGTGTGTCTTGTTCAGTGGTGGTCGTCTTTCAGCCTTTCTTACCTTGGCCATGTCTCTGAGTATTGCACACCTTGTGCTTTTGGGCACTCCAGTGATGTTGCAGCTCTGAAATATGGCCAAACTGGTGGCAAGTGGCATCTTGGCAGCTGCATGCTTGACTTTTCTCAGTTCATGGGCAGTTATTTTGAGCCTTGGTTTTTCCACACGCTTCTTGCGACCCTGTTGACTATTTTGAATGAAACGCTTGATTGTTCGATGATCACGCTTCAGAAGCTTTGCAATTTTAAGAGTGCTGCATCCCTCTGCAAGATATCTCACTATTTTTTACTTTTCTGAGCCTGTCAAGTCCTTCTTTTGACCCATTTTGCCAAAGGAAAGGAAGTTGCCTAATAATTATGCACACCTGATATAGGGTGTTGATGTCATTAGACCACACCCCTTCTCATTACAGAGATGCACATCACCTAATATGCTTAATTGGTAGTAGGCTTTCGAGCCTATACAGCTTGGAGTAAGACAACATGCATAAAGAGGATGATGTGGTCAAAATACTCATTTGCCTAATAATTGTGCACTCCCTGTATTTCTGGTCAGTACCCAAAACAGCACTTCCCAAATTCACTAAAATCAAATTAGAAATACCAGATCAGTATAACTTTTAGAATCAATTGAAACTCCCACTATAAGTTGCAAATTTATTATAATATGTTTTTTTTATCTATTAATGAAAATAAATTTGATATAAACTTTAACCCAATCTTGGAATTGAAGCGGCATCTGCATGCTCTTCAAATTCAGTTTTAGCTTCTTTTTCTTTCTACTACACATACACCAGAATTATAACAACCAACCTCTTTCTCTTGGAATCTTCTGTTGAAAGCTCCTTTGCATGGGAGCATACTGAGGTAGGGTCAGCAAAGTAGTAGGACCAGCACACCTTTAAATGTATAAATGTCCAATAGACAACAAGGTGAGTGCAAACAGATGTAGAGCCAAACCCCTTAGCTCCAAAATAGTAGAATCCAAAAGAAAATGTTGCACTCTTAAGTGTGGAAGTGACAAAACCTTTATTAGGCAAACAGCAACGTTTCGGGGCACCTGCCCCTTTGTCAAGCTACAAGTATAGTGCACATACAGACAATACATAGCAATACTAATTAAAACAAGGACCAATGGGAACACACATGATGGGTGGGGTTATAAACAATCTCACATGAGAGACTTCAACAGCAAATTTAACCATATAGTGCCCTTTTTTAATGTGTCCCAAAAGGGCCTAGATTTAAAAACAATAAGAAAAGGAAGAAAAAGATTTTTGTACAGCCAAATAATGCATATCACTTTCTTGTATAGGGATATGGTCTAGTTTTTAAAAAACTTGTTATGATAACTGTGTATAATAACTAATCTAATCTAAATAGAAAAATCACAGAATTGGGTTAAGATCAAAATCCCTGTCCATGCCTTTGGGATGTAATGTATCTAATTTCCATATCCATTTGGCCTCTTTGTAGAACAGATATTTCTGTCTATCACCCCCCTAGGCTTTCTCTTAATTTGGTCTAATACCATAAAACGTAATTGATTAACCTGGTGACCCATTTGTAGAAAATGGGCTGGTAATGGGAGGTCTTTAGTGCCTGTATTTCTAATGTTGGATTTATGTTGGCCAATACGATCCCTTATTCTTTGAGTGGTCTCACCTATATATAGAAGCCCACATGGGCATTTTAGGGCGTACACAATATAAGATGAATTACAGGTATAATAGCCTGGTATTTTAAATTTACAGCCTGAGTAGGGATGGCAAATCTCACCACCTTTAATGACATTGTTACAATGGGAGCACCCGAGGCATGGCAAGGTACCATTTTTAGGCTTACCAAAAAAATGGAGATACTTTAGTATCTGAATTGACAACTGCTTTGGTTATCCTTCTCCCACATGTGTACCCTTTACGGTATGCAGCTCTGGGTATTTGACTAAACTCCTTAATGTCAGGACAAGAATCTCTTAGGATATGCCAATTATGCTTAAGTATACCTTGTATCTTATTGCTAAGAGTATTATATGTGCTAACAAAGGTGAGTCTCTCATGCTGTGGTTTATGATGTTTGTTGTGGAAATTTGATCTCACATGTATTAGCTCTGTATTGGGATAACCCCGTTTTTCAAATTTATATTGAATTTCATCCAATCTACATTCTTTTTTAATAGGATTCGATACGATCCTATCAACTTGAAAAAATTGGGATTTAGGCACAGATCTAAATATAGCTGGTGGATGAAAACTATCCCTATGAAGTAGTGTATTTCTATCAGTTTTCTTAACAAATAGGTCAGTTTTTAGTTGACCATTTTCCTTATATACCAAGGTATCTAAGAATTCAATTTGTGTGTTGTCTTGTTTTGATATAAATTGTATGAATGACACTGATTTCTCGATATCATTTCTCAATTGTATAAGACATTCAGTAGGTCCCTACCAAATAATAAACAGATCATCTATATACCTATACCAAGCTAAATAATGCTGTTGAAATACTGAGGTAGGCTCAGGAGTGTGGATGTGACTTAAAGTGATGGTAAATAATGCTGTTTTCTAATGAGGCACTGCAATCCACATTACTATAGTACCTAAAACTCTATATTGCTTTTATAAAAAAATTTAATATATGTGTAAAATGTAATTATTCCCTACCGGTTCTTATTCTGCTCCCCGCCCCATTCTTAATTCTTGCTGTAGTGTAGTGACGTATAGAGCTGGCATCTGAAACACAGCATACTACTGAATGATGCTTGTTGCCTGTGCTCCGATATAAACAGTGAATCGTCAATATATTGTGATTCACTATTTGCATGGAGACCAGGCAGCAAGTAGAGTATAGCAAAAACCATTTCCTCCTAAACAGAAATAAGCAACATCTACATAACGTTCCTTTTGCGACCTACTGTCTTGTCATCCACCTTGATTTATATGAGTGGCCTTCAATTAATTTCAATGTGCCATGTGGCATGGCTTTCCATTGACCAAGCCGGCTGCTATGTCTCATCTTAAAAAAAGGTATTTTACAGGGGACAGGCAGCAGAGGCATTTATAGGTAAAATAATTATATTAAAATATTTACACATAATTTAAAATACAATTATATCTTATAAAATGATATCTTTATTGTAAACTGGATTCACTTGGTATTATTTTAAACAGGTCACCTTTAATGTCACTTTAAGTACTATAAAGAGTAACATTGTAACCAGTAGCGGACTTACTCAACAGAGGGCCCTGGTGTAAAATTATTTTTGGGCCCCCTTAAGGTAACTCAGTAGTAACCATTAGTAAAAATATACAAGCTGCTCTGTATAATGATTTTTATGATGGATAGATAGATCGGTCTGCAACCTACACTAATAAAAGACTCCCTTGAATAAGGATCACACACATTCTGCACACGCCTATTGTAAAGACTGGCTGCTATGGCCTCCCCAAGCACTTGGGCCCTGGTGCAATTGCACCTGCTGCACCAATGGTAGTTCTGCCGCTGATTGTAACTAACACTTCAGCCATATAGTGCATGTTCCTGAGACTACTGAGTAGTCTTCTATTGAAACAAACTAAGGTTTTACTTAAGTATACCAAGAAAAATAAGTAAATTTAATAACAGAATCACACTTACATTTTTTTTATTGTAATCAATAAAGAATAATACAGACAATATCAATCAGTTTTCTGTAACAGGTTATATATTAAGATATCAGTGAACAAGTGCCCCAGAGGCATGAAACGCATATGATGTCACAGGAGGGTGATGCTCCCCCTGTATTTCTGTTCTAAACAATGATTTTATCAAGCTGCTGTATATGGATCATGGTTTTATTATACTAATCTAATAAAACATTGCTTTTACTCATCTCATCTTTGGTGTGCCGAGGAGTTTCCTTGTTTCCGCCTATATATTAAGATACATTCGCCTAGATTACGAGTCTTGCGTTAGCCTTAAAAAGCAGCGTCGAGAGGTCCCAACGCTGCTTTTTAACGCCCGCTGGTATTACGAGTCTGGCAGGTACAGGTGTACCGCTCACTTTTATTCCGCGACTCGAGCTTACCGCAAATCCCCTTACGTCAATTGCGTATCCTATCTTTTCAATCGGATTTGCCTAACGCCGGTATTACGAGTCTTGGAAGAAGTGAGCGGTACACCCTCTCCTGTCAAGACTCCTACCGCATTTAAAAGTCAGTAGTTAAGAGTTTTAGGGGCTAACGCCGTAACATAAAACTCTTAACTAAAGTGCTAAAAAGTACACTAACACCCATAAACTACCTATTAACCCCTAAACCGAGCCCTCCCCCCACATCGCAAACACTTAAATAAAGTTTTTAACCCCTAATCTGCCGACCGGCCATCGTTGCCACTTTAATAAATATATTAACCCCTAAACCGCCGCACTCCCGCCTCGCAAACACTAGTTACATTTTATTAACCCCTAATCTGCCGTCCCTAACATCGTCGACACCTACCTACATTTATTAACCCCTAATCTGCCGACCCCAACGTCGCCGCTACTATATTAAATTTATTAACCCCTAAATCTAAGTCTAACCCCCCCTAACTTAAATATAATTTAAATAAAACTAAATAAAATTACTACAATTAAATAAATTATTCCTATTTAAAACTAAATACTTACCGATAAAATAAACCCTAAGCTAGCTACAATATAACCAATAATTACATTGTAGCTAGCTTAGGGTTTATTTTTATTTTACAGGCAACTTTGTATTTATTTTAACTAGATACAATAGTTATTAAATAGTTATTAACTATTTAATAACTACCTAGATAAAATAAAGACAAAAGTACCTGTAAAATAAATCCTAACCTAAATTACAATTACACCTAACACTACACTATAATTAAATTAATTTACTAAATTACCTACAATTAACTACAATTAAATAAAATAAAAATACGAAAAAACAAACAAACACTAAATTACAGAAAAAATTAAAATAATTACAAGAATTTTAAACTAATTACACCTAATCTAATCCCCCTAAAAAAATAAAAAAGCCCCCCAAAATAATAAAAATCCCTACCCTATACTAAATTACAAATAGCCCTTAAAAGGGCTTTTTGCGGGGCATTGCCCCAAAGTAATCAGCTCTTTAACCTGTAAAAAAAAAATACAATACCCCCCCAACATTAAAACCCACCACCCATACACCCAACCCTACTCTAAAACCCACCCAATACCCCCTTAATAAAACCTAACACTACCCCCCTTGAAGATCACCCTACTGTGAGACGTCTTCACCTAGCCGGGCACAAGTGGTCCTCCAGAGGGGCAGAAGTCTTCATCCGATCCGGGCAGAAGAGGTCCTCCAGAGGGGCAGAAGTCTTCATCCAGGCGGCATCTTCTATCTTCATTTATCTGGAGCAGGTCCATCTTGAAGCCAGCCGACGCGGAGCATCCATCCAGACCGATGACTACACGACGAATGACGGTTCCTTTAAATGACGTCATCCAAGATGGCGTCCCTTGAATTCCGATTAGCTGATAGGATTCTATCAGCCAATCGGAATTAAGGTAGGAAAAATCCTATTGGCTGATCCAATCAGCCAATAGGATTGAGCTCGCATTCTACTGGCTGATTGGAACAGCCAATAGAATGCAAGCTCAATCCTATTGGCTAATTGGATCAGCCAATAGGATTGAATAGGATTGTCTGTATAGCAGTAGGTTTGGGACACCCAGGCCCCCTCTTTTCTTATGCAGGTAAAGAGTTTGTTTATTGGTCCATTCCAAATGAATACTTCTATTCCATTCTGTTATATTTAAGAACTCGGATTTTGTTACATTCAGTGAGAAATTGGAATATTTACTGTATTCATTAAAAATTTGTAGGGCTTGCGGTAGTGATGGTTCTGTGTTTGTGAGTGTTAATACGTCGATCACATACATCGCCAGTTTGTGTTCTGTGTTGTCTAATGTGATTCCGGTGACCTGTGTATTTACACATATTTTAAGTGCCAGTATTTCTATTGTAATTGCGAATAAGACTGGTGAGAGGGGGCAACCTTGTCTGGTGCCATTCGTGATCACAAAGCTGTCTGAGAGTAAGCTGTTAACCTTTATCTTAGCGGTTGGTGTAGTATATAGAGAATATATATCTATAAAGAGTTGGCTGAACCCCATCTTTGACAAAGTTGCCTTTAAAAAAGGCCATTTTACTATGTCGAAAGCCTTTTCAGCATCTGTAGAGGTAAGTGATAATGGGATTTAATTGTTTTGTGCATATGAAAAAAGTTGAAACACTTTTAGGGTGTTGTCCCTTGCCTGTCTGCCCTGGATAAATCCCACCTGGTCTGGGTTAATTATCTTGGGGAGGATTTTATTGATGCGTGTGGCTAGTATTTTTGTGTACATTTTTATGTCAGAGTTGAGTAGTGAGATTGGGCAGAAGTTCTATGGCTTATAGGGTGTTTTGCCTGGTTTTGGCAGGACTGTGATGTGTGCTTCAAGTAGGTTCTGCGAGAACCCTCCGTCTTCTCGCAATGAGTTTTTTGTGTCAGCTAAGTACGGAATCAGTAGTGGGACAAATCTTTTATAGTAAGTTATTCCAAATCTGTCAGGGCCTGGGCTTTTTCCACTTGGTGTATCGTTTATGGCCTTTAAAATTTCGTCATATGTAATGGGGGATTCCAATTGTTTTGCTTCGTTTTGGTCAATAGTTGGGACTTCAATATCTTTTAGGTAGTTTTCTATATCCATCAGAGTGTCTTTGTCATCAGTTTCAGGTTCTGGTATTAAGGATGTTGCTTTAAGGTTGTATAGAGAGGAATAGTAAAGTCTAAAGGTCTCTGCTATGTGTGTGCTGTCTTTATGTTGTCTTCCTTGTTTGTCAGTTATATTTGATATGTATGATTTAAATTGTTTCCTTTTTAGAGCTAGGAGTGCACCAGGCTTATTGCCATATTCAAAGTATTGCTGTCATAGGCGTAGACTCCTTAATTGTTGATGGGCATGAAGCTCATTTCTAAATTGTGTCAGTGAGTTTAGTATTGTGGTGGATCATGTATGTTTTTTATGTTCAGTTTCCCAGTAAGAGATTTGTGCTTTCAGCCTGTGCTGTTTGCACTTTACTCTTGTTCAATACTCCTCTAATGACACATTTGTGTGCTTTCCATATTAATGATGGTTTGAGGTGATCTTGGTTATTTAGCCTTGGAGTTCTCTTTCTATTTCTAACTTGATTAATGGGTCGTTTAGGAGAAAGGGAGCAAGTGAAAGGGAGCAAAGGTTTCTTGGGCCAGTCAAAGTTGCATAGCACTGGTGCATGATCAGACCATGTGACCAGTAAGATGGTCGCTTTGTATACTAGGGAGAGAATGGCTGGTTCGTCAATATGTAATCTATCCTAGAATAAGATTGGTGCGGGTGTGAGTAAAATGTAAAGTCGCTGTCTCTGGGATGAAGTGCCCTCCATGAGTTGTTGTAGTTGGGAGTTGATTGATTTGATTAACTTTTTGGGGATGCTGGAGGAGCCACTCAAAGTGTCAAGAGAGGGATCTAGAGGTGTATTAACCCTCCCCCCCCCCAGGAATATTGTGCCTTTTCCGTGTTCCAATAGTTTTTGTGAGACTGTTTTCAGCACTGTATGCTGGTTTTGGTTGGGCATGTAAACGTTCACTAGTGTAATGTGTCTATTGTATAGGAGGCCTATTACTATTAAATATCTTCCCTCTCTATCCTTTTCTTTATGTGTCAGTTGGAACTGAATTGTATTTTTGATTAGGATGCCCACTCCTCCTGTCTTAGTCGGGCCGGAGGATAGGAATGCAGTTCGGTATGGAGTGCTAAGCAATTTTGGTTCTCTCCCTCTCTTAAAATGTGTTTCTTGTAGGAAGAGTATGTCCCCTTCCTGACTATGTAATTCCTTAAAGGCTATTGATCTTTTTTTGGGGCTATTGCGTCCCTTAGCGTTGATAGTTATTAGGTGTAGCTTATGTGAGCAGGGTGTTGTGACTCGCTCTGTCATGATTTTGAATGTGTTGTGTGTGAGGGAGAGGAGAGGTTGCAAAAGGGGGTGATATGAAGTGGTAGAGGGTTAGAGGAGGGGGGATTAGGGTATAAATGTAATCCTGGGATGAAACAGGTTATGTCTCCCTTCTTACCCTGTGTGGGGTGTTGGGTGGTAAGTTGATGAAAGTGGTATTAGAGTAACCTCAAATATTACAGTTTAAGCAAACAATGCAACAATAACAGAATTTATGTTTACCTGATAAATTACTTTCTCCAACGGTGTGTCCGGTCCACGGCGTCATCCTTACTTGTGGGATATTCTCTTCCCCAACAGGAAATGGCAAAGAGCCCAGCAAAGCTGGTCACATGATCCCTCCTAGGCTCCGCCTACCCCAGTCATTCGACCGACGTTAAGGAGGAATATTTGCATAGGAGAAACCATATGATACCGTGGTGACTGTGATTAAAAAACCAGGGCGGGCCGTGGACCGGACACACCGTTGGAGAAAGTAATTTATCAGGTAAACATAAATTCTGTTTTCTCCAACATAGGTGTGTCCGGTCCACGGCGTCATCCTTACTTGTGGGAACCAATACCAAAGCTTTAGGACACGGATGAAGGGAGGGAGCAAATCAGGTCACCTAAATGGAAGGCACCACGGCTTGCAAAACCTTTCTCCCAAAAATAGCCTCAGAAGAAGCAAAAGTATCAAACTTGTAAAATTTGGTAAAAGTGTGCAGTGAAGACCAAGTCGCTGCCCTACATATCTGATCAACAGAAGCCTCGTTCTTGAAGGCCCATGTGGAAGCCACAGCCCTAGTGGAATGAGCTGTGATTCTTTCGGGAGGCTGCCGTCCGGCAGTCTCGTAAGCCAATCTGATGATGCTTTTAATCCAAAAAGAGAGAGAGGTAGAAGTTGCTTTTTGACCTCTCCTTTTACCGGAATAAACAACAAACAAGGAAGATGTTTGTCTAAAATCCTTTGTAGCATCTAAATAGAATTTTAGAGCGCGAACAACATCAAAATTGTGCAACAAACGTTCCTTCTTCGAAACTGGTTTCGGACACAGAGAAGGTACGATAATCTCCTGGTTAATGTTTTTGTTAGAAACAACTTTTGGAAGAAAACCAGGTTTAGTACGTAAAACCACCTTATCTGCATGGAACACCAGATAAGGAGGAGAACACTGCAGAGCAGATAATTCTGAAACTCTTCTAGCAGAAGAAATTGCAACCAAAAACAAAACTTTCCAAGATAATAACTTAATATCAACGGAATGTAAGGGTTCAAACGGAACCCCCTGAAGAACTGAAAGAACTAAGTTGAGACTCCAAGGAGGAGTCAAAGGTTTGTAAACAGGCTTGATTCTAACCAGAGCCTGAACAAAGGCTTGAACATCTGGCACAGCTGCCAGCTTTTTGTGAAGTAACACAGACAAGGCAGAAATCTGTCCCTTCAGGGAACTTGCAGATAATCCTTTTTCCAATCCTTCTTGAAGGAAGGATAGAATCTTAGGAATCTTAACCTTGTCCCAAGGGAATCCTTTAGATTCACACCAACAGATATATTTTTTCCAAATTTTGTGGTAAATCTTTCTAGTTACAGGCTTTCTGGCCTGAACAAGAGTATCGATAACAGAATCTGAGAACCCTCGCTTCGATAAGATCAAGCGTTCAATCTCCAAGCAGTCAGCTGGAGTGAGACCAGATTCGGATGTTCGAACGGACCCTGAACAAGAAGGTCTCGTCTCAAAGGTAGCTTCCATGGTGGAGCCGATGACATATTCACCAGATCTGCATACCAAGTCCTGCGTGGCCACGCAGGAGCTATCAAGATCACCGACGCCCTCTCCTGATTGATCCTGGCTACCAGCCTGGGGATGAGAGGAAACGGCGGGAACACATAAGCTAGTTTGAAGGTCCAAGGTGCTACTAGTGCATCCACTAGAGCTGCCTTGGGATCCCTGGATCTGGACCCGTAGCAAGGAACTTTGAAGTTCTGACGAGAGGCCATCAGATCCATGTCTGGAATGCCCCACAGTTGAGTGACTTGGGCAAAGATTTCCGGATGGAGTTCCCACTCCCCCGGATGCAATGTCTGACGACTCAGAAAATCCGCTTCCCAATTTTCCACTCCTGGGATGTGGATAGCAGACAGGTGGCAGGAGTGAGACTCCGCCCATAGAATGATTTTGGTCACTTCTTCCATCGCTAGGGAACTCCTTGTTCCCCCCTGATGGTTGATGTACGCAACAGTTGTCATGTTGTCTGATTGAAACCGTATGAACTTGGCCCTCGCTAGCTGAGGCCAAGCCTTGAGAGCATTGAATATCGCTCTCAGTTCCAGAATATTTATCGGTAGAAGAGATTCTTCCCGAGACCAAAGACCCTGAGCTTTCAGGGATCCCCAGACCGCGCCCCAGCCCATCAGAATGGCGTCGGTCGTGACAATGACCCACTCTGGTCTGCGGAAGGTCATCCCTTGTGACAGGTTGTCCAGGGACAGCCACCAACGGAGTGAGTCTCTGGTCCTCTGATTTACTTGTATCTTCGGAGACAAGTCTGTATAGTCCCCATTCCACTGACTGAGCATGCACAGTTGTAATGGTCTTAGATGAATGCGCGCAAAAGGAACTATGTCCATTGCCGCTACCATCAAACCTATCACTTCCATGCACTGCGCTATGGAAGAAAGAGGAACGGAATGAAGTATCCGACAAGAGTCTAGAAGTTTTGTTTTTCTGGCCTCTGTCAGAAAAATCCTCATTTCTAAGGAGTCTATTATTGTTCCCAAGAAGGGAACCCTTGTTGACGGAGATAGAGAACTCTTTTCCACGTTCACTTTCCATCCGTGAGATCTGAGAAAGGCCAGGACAATGTCCGTGTGAGCCTTTGCTTGAGGAAGGGATGACGCTTGAATCAGAATGTCGTCCAAGTAAGGTACTACAGCAATGCCCCTTGGTCTTAGCACAGCTAGAAGGGACCCTAGTACCTTTGTGAAAATCCTTGGAGCAGTGGCTAATCCGAAAGGAAGCGCCACGAACTGGTAATGCTTGTCCAGGAATGCGAACCTTAGGAACCGATGATGTTCCTTGTGGATAGGAATATGTAGATACGCATCCTTTAAATCCACCGTGGTCATGAATTGACCTTCCTGGATGGAAGGAAGAATAGTTCGAATGGTTTCCATCTTGAACGATGGAACCTTGAGAAACTTGTTTAAGATCTTGAGATCTAAGATTGGTCTGAACGTTCCCTCTTTTTTGGGAACTATGAACAGATTGGAGTAGAACCCCATCCCTTGTTCTCCTAATGGAACAGGATGAATCACTCCCATTTTTAACAGGTCTTCTACACAATGTAAGAATGCCTGTCTTTTTATGTGGTCTGAAGACAACTGAGACCTGTGGAACCTCCCCCTTGGGGGAAGCCCCTTGAATTCCAGAAGATAACCTTGGGAGACTATTTCTAGCGCCCAAGGATCCAGAACATCTCTTGCCCAAGCCTGAGCGAAGAGAGAGAGTCTGCCCCCCACCAGATCCGGTCCCGGATCGGGGGCCAACATTTCATGCTGTCTTGGTAGCAGTGGCAGGTTTCTTGGCCTGCTTTCCCTTGTTCCAGCCTTGCATTGGTCTCCAAGCTGGCTTGGCTTGAGAAGTATTACCCTCTTGCTTAGAGGACGTAGCACTTTGGGCTGGTCCGTTTCTACGAAAGGGACGAAAATTAGGTTTATTTTTTGCCTTGAAAGGCCGATCCTGAGGAAGGGCGTGGCCCTTACCCCCAGTGATATCAGAGATAATCTCTTTCAAGTCAGGGACAAACAGCGTTTTCCCCTTGAAAGGAATGTTAAGTAGCTTGTTCTTGGAAGACGCATCAGCTGACCAAGATTTCAACCAAAGCGCTCTGCGCGCCACAATAGCAAACCCAGAATTCTTAGCCGCTAACCTAGCCAATTGCAAAGTGGCGTCTAGGGTGAAAGAATTAGCCAATTTGAGAGCATTGATTCTGTCCATAATCTCCTCATAAGGAGGAAAATCACTATCGACCGCCTTTATCAGCTCATCGAACCAGAAACACGCGGCTGTAGCGACAGGGACAATGCATGAAATTGGTTGTAGAAGGTAACCCTGCTGAACAAACATCTTTTTAAGTAAACCTTCTAATTTTTTATCCATAGGATCTTTGAAAGCACAACTATCTTCTATGGGTATAGTGGTGCGTTTGTTTAAAGTGGAAACCGCTCCCTCGACCTTGGGGACTGTCTGCCATAAGTCCTTTCTGGGGTCGACCATAGGAAACAATTTTTTAAATATGGGGGGAGGGACGAAAGGAATACCGGGCCTTTCCCATTCTTTATTTACAATGTCCGCCACCCGCTTGGGTATAGGAAAAGCTTCTGGGAGCCCCGGGACCTCTAGGAACTTGTCCATTTTACATAGTTTCTCTGGGATGACCAAATTGTCACAATCATCCAGAGTGGATAATACCTCCTTAAGCAGAGCGCGGAGATGTTCCAACTTAAATTTAAACTTAATCACATCAGGTTCAGCTTGTTGAGAAATGTTCCCTGAATCAGTAATTTCTCCCTCAGACAAAACCTCCCTGGCCCCATCAGACTGGTTTAGGGGCCCTTCAGAACCATTATTATCAGCGTCGTCATGCTCTTCAGTATCTAAAACAGAGCAGTCGCGCTTACGCTGATAAGTGTGCATTTTGGCTAAAATGTTTTTGACAGAATTATCCATTACAGCCGTTAATTGTTGCATAGTAAGGAGTATTGGCGCGCTAGATGTACTAGGGGCCTCCTGAGTGGGCAAGACTCGTGTAGACGAAGGAGGGAATGATGCAGTACCATGCTTACTCCCCTCGCTTGAGGAATCATCTTGGGCATCATTGTCATTGTCACATAAATCACATTTATTTAAATGAGAAGGAACTCTGGCTTCCCCACATTCAGAACACAGTCTATCTGGTAGTTCAGACATGTTAAACAGGCATAAACTTGATAACAAAGTACAAAAAACGTTTTAAAATAAAACCGTTACTGTCACTTTAAATTTTAAACTGAACACACTTTATTACTGCAATTGCGAAAAAATATGAAGGAATTGTTCAAAATTCACCAAAATTTCACCACAGTGTCTTAAAGCCTTAAAAGTATTGCACACCAAATTTGGAAGCTTTAACCCTTAAAATAACGGAACCGGAGCCGTTTTTAACTTTAACCCCTTTACAGTCCCTGGTATCTGCTTTGCTGAGACCCAACCAAGCCCAAAGGGGAATACGATACCAAATGACGCCTTCAGAAAGTCTTTTCTATGTATCAGAGCTCCTCACACATGCGACTGCATGTCATGCCTCTCAAAAACAAGTGCGCAACACCGGCGCGAAAATGAGGCTCTGCCTATGATTTGGGAAAGCCCCTAAAGAATAAGGTGTCTAAAACAGTGCCTGCCGATATAAACTTATCAAAATACCCAGATTAAATGATTCCTCAAGGCTAAATATGTGTTAATAATGAATCGATTTAGCCCAGAAAAAGTCTACAGTCTTAATAAGCCCTTGTGAAGCCCTTATTTACTATCTTAATAAACATGGCTTACCGGATCCCATAGGGAAAATGACAGCTTCCAGCATTACATCGTCTTGTTAGAATGTGTCATACCTCAAGCAGCAAGAGACTGCTCACTGTTCCCCCAACTGAAGTTAATTCCTCTCAACAGTCCTGTGTGGAACAGCCATGGATTTTAGTAACGGTTGCTAAAATCATTTTCCTCATACAAACAGAAATCTTCATCTCTTTTCTGTTTCTGAGTAAATAGTACATACCAGCACTATTTTAAAATAACAAACTCTTGATTGAATAATAAAAACTACAGTTAAACACTAAAAAACTCTAAGCCATCTCCGTGGAGATGTTGCCTGTACAACGGCAAAGAGAATGACTGGGGTAGGCGGAGCCTAGGAGGGATCATGTGACCAGCTTTGCTGGGCTCTTTGCCATTTCCTGTTGGGGAAGAGAATATCCCACAAGTAAGGATGACGCCGTGGACCGGACACACCTATGTTGGAGAAAATACAAACTGTTCTAATGTTTTATGAGAGAAAAAATAACAAGTACTTTAACTGAGGGTAGTATCCCTTACCCCCAGAACGGCATTCTGTAATAAATATAAATTGGTATTCGGTTATGGCAATTCAAGCTGATATTCTGAAGAGCATGTGTGCAGTTGCTATTGTATTTCTTGTAGGTGCAGAGGTGTGCAAAGTATTGTTGGGTACTGCATTATTTGGAGTTTCAAAGAATTTCTGCCCCAAGTCATAACGTGTGCATGTGTTGTAATAACAGGTAAATTATCAGCTCAAATTTCCCCTTTTGTATAAACTTCAAAGCATACATAAAAAATTGGATTGTAGGAAAGGTATAACAGGTGTTAAACCTAAAACAATAACTTTAACAGTGTAACTTTACCCATTCAATTAGCAAATGTCCAATCATGGATGAATGTCTCATTTTGTGAAGTGTCAGTCCTTACTGCATTGTTGCAGTATTGCAGAGTGTTTTAAAGTTCAATTTTTTATTGTCACTCAGGGGGTTTTGAATGTTTATTCTCTTCTTGTGAGGCTTTCCATTGTGGTGTGATTGTCCGGAGAGTAGTGATCTTTGGGTGGTGTGACTTGAATCTGTAGTGTCTCACAGAAGTCTCTCAGGTCGTCCAGATTTTTATAGGTGGCTGTCTTGTCTCCCCTTGTGGCAGTTATGCTGACTGGGAATCCCCAGTGATATGTTATCTTCTGCGATCTTAGCACTGAGGTTATGAATTGTAGTTCTCTGTGCTTTTGGAGAGTAGTGGGGCTTAGATCTGCAAAGACTTGGATTGTTATTCCAGCGTGTGTAAGTTGAGGTTTTTGGCCTGCATATCACAGTATTTTCTCCTTGTCTTGGTGGTTTAGGAATTTTACCACCACATCTCTCGGCGGCGCTTTGTACGATGGTTTTGTTCTGAGAGCTCTATGCACCCTTTCCATGACTATATCCGGGGAGGTATTTGTGCTCTTGAGAGTTCTGTACAAGTCTTGAAAGTATCCTTGCAGTGCGGTTGATACAATGGATTCTGGGACTCCGCTAATGCACAGATTGTTCCTATGCCCTCTGTTGTCGAGGTCTTCTACCCTTTCTAATAAGTTTTTAATGTTTTTTTCTTGATTGTACATAAGTTGCAAGAGGTGCTGTACATCCTGGGTAGTGGTGTTATGACTTTCTTCCAGGGTAGTTACCCTTTGATCTACCCGTTTTAAATCAATTTTCATTTCTTGAAACATGTTGATGGCCGCTTTTATATCTTCTTTTTGAGGCTAAAAGCTTTAGGTCCTCTCTTGTGATCTCTGAGGCCTGAGCAGTGAGCATTGGGGTGCTGGGTTGTACTTCAGTAGCTTCCATGGATGTCTGGTTATCTTGGAGGTTGTCTGGTTTAGTAGATGGAATTCCCTCAGTTGCTTTTAAATATTGGTTTATCATTTTTGATTTGGGTTGGAAGTCTGCTTTTTGTGTCTTTTTTGCTGGCATTCCCCTGGCGTTAGCTGAGAATCTGCCCCTTGCAGTGTTCCCTGCACTACGATGTAATAATGCTTATGCCTCACCGGATGGGTTATTTTTGGTGCTAGAGGTATTGATGTCAAAGAGTGTGCTCCCTAGGATATTTTTAAGGTCTTTTACTGTTTATCCAGCTTCTTTTTATGTCAGGGAAAGGCTGGTTAATGTCCTTGTTGTTGTTGGACCGGGTTATTATCTGCTATGTCCCATCTATCAGTTATCTCTCTTAATCCCCTTTGGCTTATTCCTAGATAGTTATTCATTTGTCCCTAATATGCACGTGAGCAGTACCTTTTAAGAAGCGGTGTTCTCTCTGCTCCTATTCTGCTTCATGTCCGTTTGTTGTGTTGCTACTGCAGCGCTTGTTAGGATAATTGCTGCGTTGCGATCCTTCGGTAGTCAATCCGGTTTCCTGAACTTACTCCTGCATCTACTTCTTTTTGCGCCACTGAGTAGGCGTTGTTAAGCGCTCTGGCCGTTACTCTGCTTGCGGCCTAAAGTTATTCTGGTGCTTGTGTCTGAGGGAAGATTGCACTTTTGATAGTTTTTGCCTGCTAGGTTGTTAAAGGAACGCTGAACTGGGGGATCAGGGCCTAGGAGCTGTCTTAGTAAGCGTCCATCTCGCTGCATGGCCAAGCTCCGCCCCCTCCTACATTTTTTTTTCACTGTGTGCTGTCTAAATTAAGACCCTCCTTTAAAGCAGTGTTCACCAAAATCCTGGCACATGGGGGCCACAGATCAATATTTTAGGAGCCTTAAGAGCTGCATATAAATGTATGATTACTAAACAAATAACATATGTCCAATAAGTGTTCAGTTGCACAGGGCCAGATTTAGGTAAAGTTATAGGGTTCCTTTCATCTGCTGTTCTTCCTTCCAGAGGGCTCTTTTAAGTTATGGTCACCTCACCCCAAAATACACATTTTTATCTCTGCTTTTCCCTATGGCCACAAAACTACAGCAATATTTGTTAGTTCTACTTTTTCTGAAGGGCCGCAAAAACTAGTGCCAAGGGTCGCACGTAGCCTTCGGGCCGACAGTTGGCCATCCCTGCTTTAAAGGGACATTTTAATGTAAAAAAAAAAAGCACACTCAGAGAATGTTCTGGAACTGCAAAGCTTGAAGTTCCCGAGCAGGATATAATCGGTGATTGTCAGGTTTGTACAACTTCCACTCCTGATTGGGGGTTAAACTCATAGTTATCTAGGTTAACTGATGCAGAAACTACATTCTCTGATGAATAACAGCATGCCATTTTTTTCTAGTAGCATGCCCCTTTAAGTGTTGCTATGTCTAAAGCACTGCACTGTCTGCAGGTTTGCATAACCCAAGGCCTGAAAGTATCATCGGATATGTAATCCCGTATCAATAACATGAGCAAACCTATGAAGGTAAAGCAAGAAAATATATATCTAAGACAGCTAAAACATTAACACAAATGCCTAAAATACAAATGACTGCATAGCTGAGATTCCTTGGACATGATTAATAAAGTACATATTAAGTTAAGTAAATCTTGCTGAAATAGTTGTCTGATTGAAAGATAAGAAATTAATCGAATGCATGGCTACAGCCAGAACAGAACACAACTCATGAGAATATTTCTTCAATAAACCCTGAGTTTGCATGCTATCTATATGCTGTTTAAGTGTACAGTCCTGGGCAAATAAGCCTGTCTAGTTTTACTATGTTAATAAGAAATATTTTTGTGAATTAAAAAAAAAAAAAAAATTGAATAATGTATTCAATGCAAATATTGGCATTTTTATATTAGTTTTTTCAATATAGAAGCTAAAAGTGTAAACGATGCATGGAATCCCTGTGAGATAATTACTTCAGCAATCCTATGTTCCACCCAACCTTGTTTGCACAGTCTCTTTATGTCCCTAATTGTTTTCAGCATGAGTGAGAGAGAAACAGAAAACTTAATAGGAATTTAGAAAAACAATTTAGTTTAAAGGGACAGTCTAGATCCAATACATAATTTTGATTACTTATTGTTACATACCAGAGAAGGATTCTGCCACTGGTCCCACATCTATAAGCTTGTAAGAAGTACATTAAACTTTAAATATTCAAGCTCAGCCCACCTCTTGTGTGTTTATTTGTGTGATTGACTATTAAATAAGTTTTCCTACTCGCACACACTGATTTGTGCATGTGTATTTTGAAATAGCTAACGGAAAAATATTAAAGTGCAGTGCTAAACTATCATACAAGAAAACAGCTAAGAGAGCTTGGCGGCTATTTACAGCTACTAATAAACGATGATAACTATTAAAAGCTTCATGTACTTCTTACAAGTTATAGATGTGGAACCTGTTGCAAGATGCTTGTCTGGTATGCAACAATAAGTAAAAAAGTATTGGGTCCAGACTGTCCCTTTAAGTTAAATTACAGTTAATTTACAGGAAAAGGGGACACAATAATGAATAAGTGTTTTGTAAAGTTTTAATTACTTATTGCTACATACCATAATTAAACAATTTATATTACAATCTCACACGGTTTAATATCCCTTTAAAGGGACATTCTACAATAGAATTTTTTATTGTTTTAAAAGATAGATAATCCCTTTATTACCCATTCTCCAGTTTTGAATAACCAACAGTTATATTAAAGGGACAGTTTACTCCAAAAAATTATCTCCTTTAATTTCCATTACCCTTATATTGGCATTTGAAATAGTTTATTTAGCCTGTGGTATTCCCCACCCATCCTGAAAGTTTTTGGCCACGAGGCCAAGCTATATTAACACAGCCAGTAGAAGAAATTACACTCCCAGTGGGTTATAGAAGAGATAAGGTAATGAAATGTAAATTTTCCATTATTCTCTCCAAGTATTGGTGATTGGTTTATGGACAGATATAAGATAAAGAAGCAGGTATATGTACACAATGTGATAAAGTAATGAGATCTGATTATACCTACAAGCTCAACCCATTTTATTAGGTTGTGGCTTCAAAACACAAAATCAGCTGATTCATATACACAAATAAGCCTTAAAAAAGCAAATCTCATACATTTTATACTCTGCAGCTGGTAAAAAAAGTAATTGGAAACACATTAAGGGAAAAACAATTGTATAGTATAGTGTCCCTTTAATGTACTTTTTACCTCTGTGATTACCTTGTATCTAAGCATCTTCTGACAGCCCCCTGATCACATGACTGTGACTATTTATTATCTATTGACTTGCATTTAGTATTGTGTTGTGCTAACTCTTAAATAACTTCTCGGATGTTAACACAATGTTATCTATATGGCCCACATGAACTAGCAGGCTCCTGCTGTGAAAAGCAAATACAAAAGCATGTGATTAAGAGGCTGTCAATAGAGCCTTTGAAAGTGGCAGAAATTTAGAGGTTTAAATGTTATAAAGTATATTAATCTTACAATGTTGGCTGTGCAAAGCTGGGGAATGGTTAGTAAAGGCGTTATCTATCTTTTTAAAAAATAATTTTTTTTTGTGTAGACTGTCCTTTTAAATGCATTTGAACAAAACTATAAAAAGCTGTGGAACAAGAGGCCTGCCGTCCTCAGCTTTTGTTTTATGATTCCCTCCTTACATCTGAAGCTTGAGAGCCTTTCTGCTTGTGAATGAAGTGCACCCACCACAATTGTGCTCACTTTAAGGCTGCATTATGACTTTTACTTGCTTATGCTAAGTCATATCTAGAACTTGCTGATTTCATGTCTCTGATATAAGAGCAGAACACTGTCACTGAGTCAGGGCAAAATATTGTAAGAAAAGAAGTCAGCGTTTCCATCTGCACGAACCATGAGGAACTTACCACATGTCAATATTTTGTTAGTTAAGAAAAATAAAACAATCCCATTGGTCCTTTTTTCTCTTCTGATTTTTGTGGCCACCTAAAAGATTTTTGACTCAAGGTACCGTGCCTACTGGATAAGTCAGCGCTAGCTCTCTTCTAAGGGTATTGATACTGTATTGCCACTTGTCTCTGATATATAATTAAATAAATACAAAAATAAATAAGAAGCTTAGCGTTAACTAAGACGTATGGCAGGACTTTACTTCTGTATTTAACAACTTTGCTGGGATTAAATACATACGGCTAGATTACGAGTTTTGCGTTATGAGCTGCTCGGTGCTAACTTGCAAGTTATTGTCACCGCTCACCTCCCTATAGCGCTGCTATTGCAGGTTTTCATAAACCAGGTGTTAGCAGGCAATATAGCAGCGTAAAGCTCCATACCGCACTCCAATACCAGCGCTGCTTTGAGCTGTTTTTTTTTTAAAAAAAGCCTAACACCTGCAATAAAGGAGCGTAAAGCTCCGTAACGCAGCCCCATTGATTCGCATAGGGAAACAAAACTTATTTTTACACCTAACACCCTAACATAAACCCCGAGTCTAAACACCCCTAATCTGCCGTCACCAACATGGCCGACACCTACATTATACTTATTAACCCCTAATCTGCCGCCCCCAACATCGCCGACATCTACATTACCCTTATTAACCCCTAAATTGCCGTCCCAATGTTGCCGCCCCCTACATTACAGTTATTAACCCCTAATCTGCCGCCCCCGACATCGCCGCCACCTACCTACACTTATTAACCCCTAAACTTCCGCCCCAACGTCGCCGCTACTATACTAAAGTTATTAACCCCTAAACCTTACCCTAAATCTAACCCTAACACCCACTAACTTGAACATAATTAAAATAACTCTAAATAAAAATTACAATTAATACCTAAATAATTCCTATTTAAAACTAAATACTTACCTGTAAAATAAACCCTTCATCCCAAGCTTGGATGAAGACTTCTGCCGGCTTTGCTGAGGACTTATTACCGCTTGGATGAAGACTTCTGCCGATACGTTGAGGATGGCTGTTGGGTCTTCAAAAACTGTAAGTGGACCCACCCAATAAACCCTTAAACCTAACACTAACCCCCGAAGATCCACTTACAGTTTTTGAAGACCCAACATCCATCCTCAACGTATCGGCAGAAGTCTTCATCCAAGTGGTAAGAAGTCCTCAGCGAAGCCGGCAGAAGTCTTCATCCAAGCGGGCCAAAGTCTTCATCCAAAACGGCAGAAGTCTTCATCCAGACAGCATCTTCTATCTTCATCCATCCGGCGAGGCTCCATCTTCAAGACATCCGGCGGGGAGGATCCTCTTCTCTTGACGGCTAACGAAGAATGAAGGTTCCTTTAAGGGACGTCATCCAAGATGGTGTCCCTTGAATTCCGATTGGCTGATAGAATTCTACCAGCCAATCGGAATTAAAGGTGAATAAATCCTATTGGCTGATTGGATCAGCCAATAGGATTGAAGCTCATTGCGTTGTGGCCAAAAAAGTGTGTGGTACAGCTTTACCTGCAAAACTCGTAATATAAAAATCACATGCATAAATAAATTAACCCTCTTCCTCTCCTTCACATTTTCAAATGTCTCAGATTTGCCTTCACCACAGGATGTATTATGCTATATGTTAAACTGCTGTTAACATCCATCTGTTTTAGCTAAACCCCTCTAGGAATATGAAACAGTAGTCATTTAGTAAAAAATATGTTAAATTAAAGTATTAATAAAAAGAAACATTTTGTGTTAAAAACAGCAAATAACTTACTTGTTTTCTTGCAAAATGAGAACTTAGAGATTCTCAGTATAGCCACTGCCTTTAGCGAGATAATGGAGCTGACATTACAGAACTTAAAGGGACAGTCTACAACAGAATATTTATTTTTTTAAAAGATATATAACCCCTTTATTACATATTCCCTAGTTTTGCATAACCAACACAGTTATATTAATACTCCTTTTACCTCTGTGATTATCTTTTATCTAAGCCTCTGTAAACAGCCCCTTATTTCAGTTCCTTTGACAGACTTGCATTTTAGCAAGTGCTGGCTCATAGGAACTCTATGTGCATCAGCACAGTGTTATCTGTATAAAGCACATGAACTAACACCCTCTAGTGGTAATAAACTGTCAAAATGCCCGGAGATGATAGGCGGCCTTCAAGGGCTTAGAAATTAGCATATGAATCTCCAAGGCTTAGCTTTCAACTAAGAATACCAAAAGAACAAAGCAAAATTGGTGATAGATGTAAATTTGGAAATTGTTTAAAATTACATGCCATATCGGAATAATGAAAGTTTTGGACTAGACTGTCCCTTTAAGTTCTACGATCATTTTTGCAGCAAAGGTCCTCTACTGAGCATGGGCAAGAGACTGACTGGAGCTATTGTAGGTGATTCCTAGCGAACACTTCAAAGGTTAAGCTACCCCTTTGCATTCCTGTAGAGCAGTGCTTTCCAAACTGTGTGTCGGGACACACTAGTGTGTCGGCAGCAGTGTGTAGGTGTGTCCCTGCTTCAGCACAAATTTTTTTAAATTTAATTTTTTTCAACAATTTTTTTTGGTTTCTGACTTTCCGCCTGCCTGCTACGCATATCATGTGGTTGACACGTGATTGATACCTAGTGGGTCACAGATCAGCTTAACCTATTGACGCAGCTCAGTGGGAACTGAAACTATTCCCATTGGCGGCACATTGGCTCCTGACTGCACGTGTAGTCTCCTCAATCGGCTTGTGACTGCACGTGTAGTCTCCTCAATCGGCTTGTGACTGCACATGTAGTTAGTGAGTGGGACAGCAGTGTGTTGGCAGCGCGGGCAGTAGTCAGTCGGACTCGCAGAGCTCTGAGGGCAGCAGCTTAAACGCTGGGCTAAAGTCAGAAGTCAAAGTGGGGTTTTTTTGCAGCAAGCTCCCAGAAGTGCATTGCTACTCCTGCTCTTGATATATGGATAGGAAGGAGAAGCTTAAAAATGCTTGATGATGAAATGCGAGTGTCTTTAATATTCCACCAAATATTTAGAAACTGTGTTCATCCCATCAACCTCATACATCCCATTAAAATATTAAGTAGCTATTGGTGTTATTAAACTTTTTTTTAATTCTTGCACATAATTACATACTGTTACTTGTAAATATATTTTGTTATTATATCATTTATGTATGTGTCCATATCTCTTAAAACAAGTTCGTTTAACCTCGTGTTTGCTAGTACAACTGAATTACTGTGTCGCAAAATGATGTAGGTCTAAAAAGTGTGTCACCAACATGAAAAGTTTGGAAAGCTCTGCTGTAGAGACTACAGCTCCCTTATGGGGCTGTGACGGGTTATAATGCACCCTGCACAAATGAAGTAAGCAAAATTAAAAATGATCAATAATACATATTGCAATATTATATATTAAAGATACATAAAAAACCCAAATATTCTTTTGTGATTTAGACAGAGCACACCATTTTAAATGGTTTCCAATTTACTTCTATTACCAAATTTGTTTTCTTCACGTGGTATTCTTTGTTGAAGAGATACCTAGGTAAGTATCCGTAGCAATATATGGCAAGGAAATCATGATGCCATCTAGTGGTCTTGCAAATTAATAAAATTCTTGCAAAACTGATGCTATATAGTGCTCAAGACACATGCACGCCCCTGAGCTTATGTTCCTGATTTTCAATAAAAGATACCAAGAGAACAGAGAAGATTGGAAAGCTGCTTAAAATTGCATGCTCTTTCTGAATCACAAAATAAAAAAAAATAGTTTCATGTACCTTTACAGGGAGTGCAGAATTATTAGGCAAGTTGTATTTTTGAGGATTAATTTTATTATTGAACAACAACCATGTTCTTAAGGAAACCCAAAAAAATCATTAATATCAAAGCTGAATAGTTTTGGAAGTAGTTTTTAGTTATAGCTATTTTAGGGGGATATCTGTGTGTGCAGGTGACTATTACTGTGCATAATTATTAGGCAACTTAACAAAAAACAAATATATACCCATTTCAATTATTTATTTTTTACCAGTGAAACCAATATAACATCTCAACATTCACAAATATACATTTCTGACATTCAAAAACAAAACAAAAACAAATCAGTGACCAATATAGCCACCTTTCTTTGCAAGGACACTCAAAAGCCTGCCATCCATGGATTCTGTCAGTGTTTTGATCTGTTCACCATCAACATTGCGTGCAGCAGCAACCACAGCCTCCCAGACACTATTCAGAGAGGTGTACTGTTTTCCCTCCTTGTAAATCTCACATTAGATGATGTACCACAGGTTCTCAATGGGGTTCAGATCAGGTGAACAAGGAGGCCATGTCATTAGATTTTCTTCTTTTATACCCTTTCTTGCCAGCCACGCTGTGGAGTACTTGGACGCGTGTAATGGAGCATTGTCCTGCATGAAAATCATGTTTTTCTTGAAGGATGCAGACTTCTTCCTGTACCACTGCTTGAAGAAGGTGTCTTCCAGAAACTGGCAGTAGGACTGGGAGTTGAGCTTGACTCCATCCTCAACCCGAAAAGGACCCACAAGCTCATCTTTGATGATACCAGCCCAAACCAGTACTCCACCTCCACCTTGCTGGCGTCTGAGTCGGACTGGAGCTCTCTGCCCTTTACCAATCCAGCCACGGGCCCATCCATCTGGCCCATCAAGACTCACTCTCATTTCATCAGTCCATAAAACCTTAGAAAAATCAGTCTTGAGATATTTCTTGGCCCAGTCTTGATGTTTCAGCTTGTGTGTCTTGTTCAGTGGTGGTCGTCTTTCAGCCTTTCTTACCTTGGCCATGTCTCTGAGTATTGCACACCTTGTGCTTTTGGGCACTCCAGTGATGTTGCAGCTCTGAAATATGGCCAAACTGGTGGCAAGTGGCATCATGGCAGTTGCACGCTTGACTTTTCTCAGTTCATGGGCAGTTATTTTGCGCCTTGGTTTTTCCACACGCTTCTTGCGACCCCTTTGACTATTTTGAATGAAAAGCTTGATTGTTCGATGATCACGCTTCAGAAGCTTTGCAATTTTAAGAGTGCTGCATCCCTCTGCAAGATATCTCACTATTTTTGACTTTTCTGAGCCTGTCAAGTCCTTCTTTTGACCCATTTTGCCAAAGGAAAGGAAGTTGCCTAATAATTATGCACACCTGATATAGGGTGTTGATGTCATTAGACCACACCCCTTCTCATTACAGAGATGCACATCACCTAATATGCTTAATTGGTAGTAGGCTTTCGAGCCTATACAGCTTGGAGTAAGACAACATGCATAAAGAGGATGATGTGGTCAAAATACTCATTTGCCTAATAATTCTGCACTCCCTGTAAGTATAACCTACTGCTTAGTGCTTTATTATTACAACAATGAAACAGACTGTTTTATAGTCCTTTAAATATTAGCTACCTAGTAACAATAATGTAACACAGTGGTCTGAAGGCCGCCAAAGTTCTTGAATTTACAAAGATAGTCGTGGCCTATTCCAAAATTGCAACTGCCAAAGAAAAATGTAACTATATCTCTGCATCACAATATTGTAACTCCAATATCACTTCTCTAACTTTGGACATCTTGAACAGGTTGCTGCCCTATTTCTAAAGGCAAATCTCAGTGTATGAATATGTGATTGCACAAAAGGTTGATACCTGCTTGAAGAACAGGTGTATATATATATATAAAGAAAATCATGGCTGACTAAATCATTGCTCTAGGTAACAGCTTTATGACATGAGCAAATGGATTAAATATTGTTCTGGGTATTTTACAGGCAGTCAAGTGGCATAAAATCACTGATCTGCCTGGGTTAGCTCATTGTGTGTTACTTTAAGCCAAGGGGGCCTATCTATCCCGTGTTTCTAAAGACCGCTGCTCCATAACCTGTCTGTCTGCTCTGAGCTGGCGGACAGACATCGCCGGAATTCCACCCGATCGAGTACGATTGGGTTGATTGACACCCCCTGCTGGCAGGGGGAGGCGTTGCACCAGCAGCTCTTGTGAGCTGCTGGTGCAATGCAAAATATGGAGAGCGTATTGCTCTCCGCATTCAGCGATGTCTGTCGGACCTGAACTGCACTGTTGGATCAGGTCCGACAGACATTTCATAAATAGGCCTCAAGGTGTGTAAAAATATGAAAACACAACTGCTTCCTGGTTAAATGATTACTCTGTGTTAATGGCAACTAGCAGATAAAACTCTTATGTGTGTTGCTGGCAGAAAAAAGGTTAAGTCACTGCTCAGTGTGTATTACTGGTGGTCAAAGACAATAAAATTACTGACGTGTGTGTGTAACAGGTAGCCTAAAATGGGTAAAAACTATTTGTGTGGCCAGTTATTTGGCAATTTAAGTGCATGTGACAGCCAGCAATTTACTGCTGCACTTATATTTCTGGAAATAAGAGTTAACTTACTTCTGCCAGTGCATTACTTTATTCCTTGATTCCCTATAGCTGTTTTTTTTTTTTTTTTTGCAATCTATGAGTTAATTCACAGCTGCTAATATGTTTGGGTTAGTCAAGGAATTAAATCTGCTGCACGTGTGTTACTAGGGATGCCACCTTGGCCAAGTTTTCCTGGACACTTAAGAGTTACGCATGCTGCAGGGTAAGCATGGCGGAACATGTATTTTGCTGCTGGACATCACATGATTAGTAATACATCTTCCTCCCTGCTTACTGTGCGGCATGCGTAACTCTTAAGTGTCCAGGAAAACATGGCCGAAATGGCAACCCTATGTGTTACTGGCAATCAAAGGTTAAATTTCTATTGCGTGCTACAGGCAACCAAGAGGTTAAGTCACTAGTTTATGCTTGTTTCTTGCAACAAGACATAGCTTATATATATATATAGAAACTGAAATATTTTGGTATCCTACATTTTTGCAATGGCTCCTTGATCTAAAAGTGTTGCTACACCATTTCTTCTCCAGCCACACAGGGACATAAGTACTGATATTGGCTTTCATCAGAATACAGACAGCCGACACAAAATGTACAGCAAGTACTAACTACTTCTATTAATACTTTTATTAGTGTGTTTTGTGCATACAATTCTAACGGAACAAGTACTGAATAGTAGTTATGTGATGGTGTAACTGACTGATGTTGCTTTATCGCAGTGATACTGTAATCGTCGTTCACTTGCAACAACATGAAATTACATATTTAGGGAGGAAATTTCTCACTGCTTTTTCTACAACATCTGTCACTATCAGTCTGGTCTGTGCATAGCTCCTGATTAGAATCCAGGGAACAGACTTTTCTGCTTTTACGCATGCTCAGTGATAACCTATACTGAGAACAGGCATGTTAAGCATTTCCTTTCTTTGGGTGTCCAGTAGCTCAGTGATTAAGTGATTATGTTCCATTACATTTCTTTATTGGTGTGTCTTGAGAACTGGTGTTGAGAAACGCTGTTATTTAAAGGGACAACCTACTTGATTTTATACTGTTTAAAAAAAATAACTAACACCTTTACTACCCATTCCACTTTGCACAACCAACATTGTTATATTAATATATGTAATAACCTCTAAGTTTGCCTGTTTCTAAGTCCCTGCATGCCGCCTGTTATCTCAGTCCTTTTTGTTAGCTTTTTAAATCTTGCACAACAGCCAGACAGTGCTAGTTCATGTGTGCCATATAGATAATATTGTGCTCACACCCATGGAGGATAAAAAAAAGTTATACAAGAACAAGCACTGATTAGCTAAAATGCAAGATTGTAAAAAACACTCAGATAAGGGGCAGTATACAGTGGCTTAAATGCAGGTAATCATGGAGGTAAAAACAATATTAATATAAAAGTGTTGGTTATGTTAAACTGGGAAATGGGTAAAAAAGGTATTATATATCTTTTTGAACAATTTTAAATTAGACTGTTTAAATCAGATAATCTATGCATTTTACAGCAATTATTTGCATGGCTTGTCAGTAATAATGTGTACTTTACCAACTACACATTTTTGTATGTTGAAAAATTGCTGCAAGCTTAAATGATGTCCATATCTGATGAAACACACTGAAAAATAAGTTATCAGTTCCCCTAGTGTGATGGTAAAGAAAGCAGTGAACTATCTCCAACTACATATATTACCTAAATGGACAGTGAACTCCTTGAGATTTTATTAATAAAGGTTTAGTTTTCACATGATCACAGCTTTGCAACATTCTCACTTAATTTATTTTGCCCACTTTTCATGTAATTTAGTATTGTGGCTACATAGCTTTCCCTAACTGACTTGAACAGATAAGAACTGAAAAACAATGCACTTTATACTAACATTGTGACGGTGGCAAGCCTTGACAGCTCTGGACTCAAGCCCAGATTTTTGCCTCCAAATAAAGCAAGTGGTAGGTGGAGTTTTGAATATTTGACCACTGAAAAACAATTGCAGCAAATAAGATGTTAATTTGTTAAAACACGTGTTCAGACTTCTGACATTATTTTATAGCAAGACAACAGATGTGTTGTATTATTACAAGGTGTTTACTGTTCCTTTAAAATATTGATTTAGGCCAGTGGTTTTCAAAGTGTGAGGTGGGCCTCCCCAGGTGGACACTAGAGCATATAAGGGGAGGCGCTGGAGCAGTGACACTTTGCGCTATCCTATGGAAACCACAAGCAGCAGCTGACTTTGGCAAAATGTTTTTTTTTATGTATTTATGTATGTATTTATATATGTATACATGTATATACATACCTATATACACATATTTAAAACACACACACATATACACACACACACACACACACACACACACACACACACACATATATATATACATACATACATACACACACACACTTTGGACAAAAAATACCTGAAAACATAAACTATAATATATTAAAATTTAATTAAAATAATTGTGTGTTTTAGTGTTCACATAGGAAAAACCATAAATTATGCTTACCTGATAATTTCATTTCCATCGAGGGGAGGAGAGTCCACGGCTTCATTCATTACTTGTGGGAATTAAGAACCTGGCCACCAGGAGGAGGCAAAGACACCCCAGCCAAAGGCTTAAATACCTCCCCCACTTCCCTCATCCCCCAGTCATTCTGCCGAGGTAACCAGAAACAGTAGGAGAAATATCAGGGTAAAAAAGGTGCCAGAAGATTAATAAATTTAGGGTCGCTCAACAGAGATACCGGCGGGAGCCATGGACTCTCCTCCCCTCGATGGAAATGAAATTATCAGGTAAGCATAGTTTATGGTTTCCATCTAAAGGGGAGGAGAGCCCACGGCTTCATTCATTACTTGTGGGAACATATACCCAAGCTCTAGAGGACACTAAATAAAAATGTGAGGGTAAAAGGCGGACCCTAATCTAAGGGTACCACAGCCTGCAAAACCTTTCTCCCAAAAACAGCTTCCGCAGAAGCAAAAACGTCAAATTTGTAAAACTTTGTAAAAGTGTGTAAGGAGGACCAGGTAGCCGTCTTACAAATTTGCTCCATAGAGGCCTCATTCTTGAAGGCCCAAGACGAAACCACAGCTCTAGTCGAATGAGCCGTGATTCTCTGAGGAGGCTTATGTCCCGCTGTCTCATAAGCCAAGCGAATCAAGCTCCTCAACCAAAAAGACAAAGAAGTAGCCGAGGCCCTTTGTCCCTTTCGCTTCCCAGAATACACCACAAAAAGAGATGTAAACTGTCTGAAATCCTTTGTAGCCTGAAGATAGAACTTCAAGGCATGAACCACATCCAGGTTATGAAGTAACCTCTCCTTTGAAGAAGAAGGGTTAGGACACAAAGAAGGAACAGCTATTTCCTGATTGATGTTACGATTGGACACCACCTTGGGGAGAAACCCCAACCCAGTGCGAAGTACAGCCTTATCCGCATGAAACACTAGATAAGGAGGATCACATTGCAAGGCAGCTAGTTCAGATACTCTGTGTGCCGATGCAATAGCCAACAGGAAAAGAACCTTCCAAGACAGAATCTTAATGTCTATGGAATGCATAGGTTTAAACGGAACCCTCTTCAAAACCTTAAGGACTAAGTTTAAGCTCGAAGGGGGAGCCGACTGTCTAAAGACAGGCCTGATCCTAGACAGATCCTAGAACAAAAGATTGAATGTCAGGGAGCTCAGCGAGTCTCCTATGCAACAAAACTGATAATGCCGAAATCTGTCCCTTTAAGGCTCTAGCGGCAAGCCCCTTCTCCAAACCATATTGGAGAAAGGACAAAATCCTGGATACCTTCACCTTGTGCCAAGGATTATCCATGCTTCTCACACCAGGACAAGTAAGTCCTCCACACCTTATGGTAGATGTGACGAGTGACTGGCTGCCTTGCCTGAATTAGAGTATCAATCACACTCTCTGAAAAGCCTCTCTTGGCTAAGACTAGGCGTTCAATCGCCACGCAGTCAGGCTCAGAGAATCTAGATTTCTATGTTGAAAGGGGCCCTGTGACAGCAGATCCCTGTGACAGGGTAACCTCCACGGCGGAGAGGAAGGCATCCCCACCAGATCCGCAAACCATGTCCTCCGCGGCCATGAAGGAGCAATCAGAATGGCCGGGCCCACTCCTGTTTGATGCTTGCCACTACTCGAGGCAGAAGTGGTAACGGTGGAAAAATGTAAGCTAGGCTGAAAAACCACTAAGGCATCTATCAGCTCTGCCTGGGGATCCCTGGACCTCGACCCGTATCGAGGTAGCTTGCAATTGAGTCTAGACGCCATGAGGTCTATCTTCGGCGCTCCCCATCTGTGACAAATCTCTGCAAACACCTCAGGGTGAAGAGACCATTCCCCGGATGTCTGCTGAGAAAGTCCGCCTCCCAATTGTCCACAACCGGAATGTGAATCGCTGAAAGGGAGCAGTTATGGGACTGCGCCCACTCCAAAATCTGAGACACCTCTCTCATCGCGAGAGAGCTCCTCGTACCCCCCTGATGGTTGATGTAAGCCACCAAGGTAATGTTGTCAGTCTGGAATCGGATGAAACTGACCGACTCCAGAAAAGACCATGACCATGCCTGGCACCCCAAACAGCTCCCCATCCTAGCAGACTGGCTTCCGTGGTCACAATCTCCCAGGACGGTCGCAAGAAGGATGTCCCCATGGGCAGTTTCTCCGGACGAATCCACCAAGAGAGGTAGTTCAGAGTCCGAGCATCCATGGATATCAGCTATGATAGATCTGAATGATCGCCGTTCCACTGTCTCAACATGCACAACTGAAGAGGTCTGAGATGGAACCTGGCAAATGGGATGACATCTATGCTCGACACCATGAGACCTATCACCTCCATACATTGAGCCACCGACGGGCTTGTCGAGGACTGAAGGACAAAACAGCTGGACGAAAGCTTCCTGCGCCGCTGATCTGTGAGAAATATCTTCATGGACGTAGAGTCTATTATCGTACCCAGGAACTCCACCCTGTTGCTGGGAACCAGGGAACTCTTTCCTGTGTTGATCTTCCACCCGTGATATTGGAGCAGAAGAAGAAGAGCCCTCGAATGATCCTCTGCGAGGCCGAGCGACGGCGCCTGAACTAGGATGTCGTCCAGGTAAGGCGCTACCGCGATGCCCCTGGATCTGGCCACTGCAAGCAGCACCCCCAGAACCTTCGTGAAGACTCTCAGGGCCGTTGCCAGACCAAAAGGAAGGGCCACAAACCAGAAGTGTTGGTCCAGAAACGCAAATCTTAGGAACCTGAAGTGGTCCCTGTGAATTTGCACATAAAGGTAAGCGTCCTTCAAGTCTACAGTTGTCATCAACTGTCCCTCTTGAACTAGGGGCAGAATAGATCTTATAGTTTCCATTTTGAACAATGGAACACTCAGAAAGTTGTTTAAACACTTTAGGTCCAGAATCGGGCGGAATGTGCCCTCTTTCTTTGGGACCACAAACAGATTGGAATAGTACCCTAGACCCCTTTCTGCTAGGGGTACTTGTACGATAACCCAGAGAGAGGCGAGATCTCTCACACACTCTAGTAAGGCCTCTCTTTTCTCCGGTCTTGAAGACAAGTTTAACAGGAGGAATCTGCCCTCGGGCAGATGGGATCTGAACCCTATCCTGTAACCCTGGGAGACTACTTCTAGAACAAAAGGGTCCTGCAATCATGCGTCTGAGAATAGGGATAATCTGCCCCCTACTTGATCAGGAGACCGGTTGGGGGCCACCCCTTCATGCCAATTTCGTCTCGGTGGGCTTCTTGCTCTGCTTAGACTTGTTCCAAGATTGAGCTGGCTTCCAAGATCCCTTGGACTGGTCCGCTTTTGCGGCGGGTTGCTGGCGCTGGGCCTTGTCTGCACGAAAGGGACAAAAAGTAGATCCTTTATTCTTAGCCTTCTTATCTTGCGGTTATCTTGCGGTAGGAAAGCTCCCTTGCCTCCCGTAACCGTGGATATAATTGAATCCAATCCTGGACCAAACAGGATCTTTCCTTGAAAAGGCAGGGACAACAGCCTCGCTTTAGAGGTCATGTCCGCAGACCAAGATTTTAGCCACAGAGCCCTGTGCGCTAAAACAGAAAAACCTGACACCTTAGCATTCAGGCAAACAATTTGCATATTGGCATTACAGATGAAAGAATTGGCAATCTTCAGCACCTTAATCTTCTCCTATATCTCGTCGATGGATGCCTCAACCATTTCACACAGGGATTCACACCAATATGTCGCAGCTCCAGCGACCGCCGCAACGGCCGCTGCTGGCTGAAAAACAAACCCCTTGTGCTGAAACATCTTTCTCAACATGTTTTCCAGCTTTTTATCCATGGGCTCTTGAAAAGACGAACTATCCTCGAGGGGAATAGTCGCCCGCTTCGCGAGCGTAGAGATAGCCCCATCTTAAGTTCCGGAACCTCCAGAATAGCAAGCACCTGCCGTAGCAGAAAGCGCAAATATATATAACCAGGCTCCTCTCGGGACGAAGAACCCTCAGAGGTGGACGGCTCAGTAGTACTAGAAATCTGTTTACATTTAGATGTTGTAACTTTATCAAGGCATGTGGAACATAGTTGAGCAGGCTGATCTACAAGAAGCTCCTCACAATAAACACAGGAATGATACTTTATTAAGAAAGGAGAGCCCTCCAACGCATCAGAGTCCTCCATCGCTTGCGCGTTTGGTTAGACTAACTTTATTTATTAAAAAGGCACCTTTATACCACCAATGGCTGGGGCACTCACCACCTCCTAGGACCCGGACTACAGAAACCGCTACGTCTCAAGCGCCACAGATCAACAGGAAGGATAGGTAACCCCACCCAATCACATGGAATGCCTGGCAGGACCGCCCCTGCACTAGGAAAAAAAGCTCTAAAAAATGACCGTGCAAAGTTTCCGCAAGTTCTGAAAGTTCCACACATTGCCAGAGCCTCATCTCGCACATAACGCAGCAATGACACAATAAACAATATCATGTATAACCCCCCCTGTTCAATAATCCCCCTTCCAGGAATATTAACACTTGATTCTGTAAAGATAAAAAGGCGCCACACTGTGACCCTGTCTTCTATCATCATCATTAATAAAAATGAAACACGGCCCTTCAAGTGTGACAGTTTAGTAGCCTCGCTCCTGACATGGACTTGAGTGAAGAAAGCAGACAGCGGAACTTGTCAATGCTGATTGCTTATGGAGCTGTTAATAGGAGTCGTGATGGTTTCTCAGAAAGACTCTCCCTGCATCTCCGGACTCTAACTTTTGCGCAGGCTCTCACTGAGAGGCTGACAGGACTACTTAAAACTCCAGTCCCATTGCGAAGAGTACTACCCTCCATAAGAGACTACTCCGAAACTCCGGCACTCCTCTGCCATCCTCTTGTGACGAAAGGCAAAGAATGACTGGGGGATGAGGGAAGTGGGGGAGGTATTTAAGCCTTTGGCTGGGGTGTCTTTGCCTCCTCCTGGTGGCCAGGTTCTTAATTCCCACAAGTAATGAATGAAGCCGCTGACTCTACTCCTCTTTAGATGGAAAATGTTCTAAGTATCTTTAAAAACAAAATGTATGCTTACCTGATAAATTTCTTTCTTTGGTCCACGGCTCGAGTAATTACTGTTGGGAATATCACTCCTGGCCAGCAGGAGGAGGCAAAGAGCACCACAGTTAAACTGCTAAGTATCACTCTCTTACCCACAGCCCCCAGTCATTCGACCGAAGGGAAATGGAGTAAAAGGAGTAACACAAGGTGTAGAGAGGTGCCTGAGGTTATAGTCTAAAGAACAACTGTCTTAAAATAAAGGGTGGGGACATGGACTCACCATATCCAGAAATAAATAAATTCATCAGGTAAGCAAACATTTTGTTTTTCTTTCCGAAGATATGATGAGTCCACGGCTTGAGTAATTACTGTTGGGAACCAATACCCAAGCTAGAGACCACGGATAAATAGGGAGGGACAAGACAGGCAGACCTAAACAGAAGGCACCACAACTTGAAGAACCTTTCTCCCAAAAGAAGCCTCAGCCGAGGCAAAAATATCAAATTTGGAAAATTTGGAAAAAGTATGCAGAGAAGACCAAGTTGCATCCTTGCAAATTTGTTTCACAGATGCTTAATTTTTGAAAACCCAAGAAGAGGAAACAACTCTTGTGGAATGAGCCATAATTCTCTCAGGAGGCTGCTGTCCGGAAGTCTCATAAGCCAAAAGAATTATACTTTGTAACCAAAAAGAAAGAGTAGTAGCAGTAGCTTTATGTTTCCCAGAGAAACAGACAAAGAGGGCAGTGGACTGGCGAAAATCCTTAGTTGCCTGTAAGTAGAATTTAAGAGCACGTACAACATCCAAATTGTGTAACAAACGTTCTTTGGAAGAAGAAGGATCAGGACACAGAGGGAACAACAATTTCCTGATTGTTATTTCTATTAGAAACAACCTTAGAAAGGAAATCTAAGTACCAAGAACCACCTTATCGGCATGAAAAATAAGATAAGGGGAATCCCACTGCAGAGCTGAGAGTTCCGAGAATCTTCGAGCAGAAGAGATAGCAACAAGAAACAAAACCTTCCAAGATAACAACTTAATGTCTATGAAATACAAAGGCTCAAACAGAGCCAGCTGTAAAACTTTAAGAACAAGGTTAAGGCTCCAAGGAGGAGCAACAGACTTAAAGACAGGCCTGATTTTACCAAGGCCTGACAAAAAGATTACACATCTGGCACATCCGCCAAGCATTTATGTAGTAAAACTGATAAAGCAGAAATCTGACCCTTCAGGGTACCGACTGACAATCCCTTCTCCAGGCCTTCCTGAAGAAAAGATAAGATTCTAGGAATTCTAATTCTACTCCAAGAGAAGCCCTTGGATTCACACCAATAAAGATATTCACGCCATATCTTATGGTAAATCTTTCTAGTAACAGGCTTGAAAGCCTGTATCATGTTCTCAATGACCGACTCAGAAAAAACATGCTTAGTCAGAATTAAGGGTTCTATCTCCAAGCAGTCAGCTTCAGAGAAATGAGATGTGGAGGAAGGAAGGGACCCTGAATTAGGAGTTCCTTCCTGAGAGTCTTAAAGGTGGGAGAGATGACATCTCCTCTAGGTCTGCAAACCAGATCCTGCGAGGCCATGCAGGGGCTATTAGGATCACCAACGCCCTCTCCTATTTGATACGAGCAATGACTCATGGAAGGAGAGCAAACGGAGGAAACAGGTATGCCAACCTGAAAACCCAAGGAACCGCCAGAGCATCTATCAGAATGGCCTGCGGATCTCTTAACTTTGAACCGTACCTTGGAAGCTTGGCTTTCTGACAGGATGCCATCAGATCTAACTCCGGCACCCCCCATTTGAGGACTAAGCTGGAAAACACCTCCGGATGGAGTTCCCACTCCTGGGATGAAAAGTCTGTCTGCTCAGAAAATCCGCTTCCCAGTTATCTACTCCTGGAAAGTGGATGGCAGATAGACAGCAATTGTGGGTCTCTGCCCACTGAAGAATCCGAGTCATCTCCTTCATGGCTAAGGAACTCAGAGTTTCTCCCTGGTGATTGATGTAAGCCAGAGGTTATTTTGTCTGACTGGAACCTGATAAACTGGGCTGAGGACAACTGAGGCCAAGCCAATAGAGCATTGTAAATCTCCCTCAACTCCAAGATGTTGATGGGAAGAGCAGACTCTTCCCGAGTCCAAAGGCCCTGAGCTTTTAACAAGTTCCAGACTACTCCCCAGCCCATCAGGCTGGCGTCCGTGGTCACGATCACCCAGGAAGGTCTCCGAAAGCATGTGCCCTGAGACAGATGTTCCTGAAAAATCCACCATGGGAGAGAGTCCCTTGACAACTAATCTAACTTTATTCTCTGAGATAGATCTGCATGGTCGCCATTCCATTGTCTGAGCATGCACAACTGGAGAGCTCTCAAATGGAATCGAGCAAAAGGAATGATGTCCATGGAAGCCACTATCAGACCGATTAGCTCCATACATTGAGCCACTGAACGATAAGCAGTAGCCTGAAGAGAGAGGCAAGAGGAAATGATTTTGTTTTTCCTGACCTCTGTCAGAAAAATCTTTATCAATAGAGAATCTATTATGGTACCTAAGAACACTACTCTTGTAGCAGGGAAAGGGAGCTTTTTTTCAGATTCACATTCCATCCGTGGGAACGAAGAAAAGACAACAATATATCTGTGTGAGATTTTGCTTGTTGAAAATATGCCGCCTGAACCAATATATCGTCCAGGTAGGGTGCTACAGCAATTCCACGAGAACGGATCACTGCCAAAAGAGCCCCCAGAACCTTTGAAAAAATTCTGGGAGCCGTAGCTAGACCAAATGGAAGGGCCACAAACTGGAAATGTTTGTCCAGAAAGGCAAATCTCAGGAATCTGTGATGGTCCCTGTGAATAGAAACATGAAGATACGCATATTTTAGGTCTATGGTTGTCTTGTACTAAAGGAAGAATGGAACGTATAGTCTCCATCTTAAAGGATGGAACTTTGAGAAACTTGTTTAGACACTTCAAGTCTAGAATGGGACAAAAGTTTCCTCTTTTTTGGGAACCACAAATAGGTTGGAGTAGAACCCGAGACCCTGTTCCTGCACTGGAACTATCACTCCCAGGGAGGAAAGAAGTTGTATACATTTCAAGAATGCCTCTCTCTTTATCTGGTCTGCAGATAATCTTGAGAGATGGAATCTGCCTCTGGAAGGAAAAGTTTTGAATTCCAATTTGTAACCCTGGGATACTATGTCCACAGTCCAGGGATCCAGGACATCTCGTATCCAGCCTTGAGAGAACTGAGAAAGTCTGCCCCCCCACATGATCCGATCCCGGATTGGGGGCAAACCTTTCATGCTGATTTGGAATCAGCTGCGGGTTTCTTTGATTGTTTCCCCTTGTTCCAAGACTGATTGGGTTTCCAAGAAGACTTGGATTGTTCCTGCTTGGAAGAAGGGGAAGGCTTTCCTCTGAAGTTATGAAAGAAACGAAAATTACTCCTTTAGGCCTATACTTCTTATCTTGAGATAGAAAATACCCTTTTCCACCCGTAATATCAGAGATAATTTGTGTCAAACCAGGTCCAAACAAGGTTTTGCCCTTGTTAGGAATCGCCAGAAGCTTGACTTTAGAGCAAACGTCTGCAGACCAGGATTTCAACCATAACGCCTTGCGGGCTAGGACAGCGATACTAGAAGTTTTGGCTCCTAGTCTAACAACCTGTAAAATGGCATTTGCAATAAAGGAATTGGCCAACTTAAGAGCTTTAATCCTATCTTGAATTTCCAAGGAAGTCTCTACTTGAAGCGAATCAGACAAGGCATCGAACCAATAAGATTCCGCACTAGTCACGGTGGCAATACACAGCGCAGGTTGCCATTGGAGACCTTGATGAACATAAATCTTTTTCAAATAAGCCTCCAGCTTCTTGTCCATCGGTTACTTAAAAGAGCAGCTATCCTCAATAGGAATAGTAGTTCTCTAAGCCAGAGTGGAAATGGCCCCTTCAACTTTGGGTATAGTATACCAAGGGTCTTTAATGGAGTCCTCGACAGGAAACATTTTCTTAAAAATGGAAGACGGGAATAAGACACCCCTGGTTTCTCCCATTTCTGTGAGATAATCTCACTAGCATGGTCCGGCACAGGAAAAACCTCCGAAGTGGAAGGTTCATCAAAGAAACTATTAAGTATACTAGATTTCTTAGGAGTGATGACAGGGGTATCGGAGTCATCTAAAGTAGCTAAAACCTCCTTTAATAATACACAAAGGTGTTCACGCTTAAATCTGAAGGATACCACCTCAGTCCCAGAAGAAGGAATTATACTGTCCGAATCTGAGATTTCACCCTCAGAAAGTCCTGATGTATCGTCCTCATCAGACTTATGAGAAAGGGCAACTTGGGAAGCAGAACTGAGGACAGGCACCTTAATTTCTGAATTTCTAGATTTCCTCTTGCGTTTTCCCTGTAATCTGGGAATGGCAGCTATGCCGCAGATACCATTGAAGATACCTGGCCAGCAATTTCTGCTTTTAAATTAACTCCACTAGGAGTTATAGAGGAACCGCAGGGCACTGCCTGTGACACAATTGAGGCTTGGGACGAAGCAGGAGAAAGCTGAGGTATTATTTTAACAGTATGATCCTGAGAGACATTAGGCTAAAAAAAAAATTACCTTAATTTTGCAAGGTTTTCTTGACACATATCAGACATGTTGTGAAACAGTAAATAAACTTGTACAGACACGTTTCAAAGATTTTAATATTCAATTGAAATAAGCCAAGGAAAAAATACACTTTATTTTATCCCAAATTAGGATCGATCCCCAGCTAAAATTATGCGAGTAAAGTTAAGAAAAAACATTTAAAAAACATCAAATAAACTTCTAAAATACCCCTCAGGCAACCCCACACCTCAATTACTGAGATGCCTTACTGCTACCAATTAAGCCCGGATCACCCAGAAATGGAGAAAAAAACACTTTTTCCTCAGAAATGTTATGAAATTACTGCTGCGACACAGAGAGGCACTACTTCCTGGTACACCGAGTACCAGAAATAACCGGTTTTACAAACCTGACATTTTAAAATGTTGCATCGTTTTATTTTAAAGCAAAGGGGAAATTAATAAGCTGCTGAAATAGAAAATTCAGCCTTACTTTCAGTTTAAACTTGTATTGTTGTAAGTAAATATGTGTCAGAAAAACACAAAATTATGCTCACCTGATAATTTTCTTTTCTTCTGACGAGAAGAATCCACAGCTGCATTCATTACTTTAGCCACCAGGAGGAGACACCCCAGCCAAAGCCTCAAATACCTCCCCCTCACTTCCCTCATCCCCCAGTCATTCTGCCAAGGGAACAAGGAACAATAGGAGAAATATCAGGGTGAAAAAAGTGCCAGAAGAACAAAAAAATTACTGCCGCCTCATAGATAAAACACGGCGGGAGCTGAGGAAAATAAAATAAAATTTTCAGGTAAGCATAATTTATGTTTTTCTTCTTAAACGGGAAGAGTCCACAGCTGCATTAATTACTTTTGGGAAAACAATAGCCACGCTAGAGGACACTGAATGCAAACAGAGGGCGGGTACAAAAAGCCGGCCACTTCGAAAGGCACCACAGCCTGAAAAGCCTGCTAGAGACCAATCATACCCAGAGTCTGCTGAGCACAAGGCCTCCGAGGAGCCGGCCCAGCGGCTCTCGACTCCAATAAAAAGTACCCCTAAATGTAAAAAAAACCCCTCCATCTAACCCCGAGGGGGAGAATAGAGGACCTCATAAGAGATCCAAAGGACCATCCAACACGGGCTCAAATAAAAACTTAGAGCAACCCAAGGTTGCCACAGGACCACTGCCCAGGGAGAAGAACTCCCTAGAGGACAAGTACCAGAAAAATAAGTCCATACTCAGGAAAAAACGTCACTAGGATGACCAGAAGGCCACCCTCATATCCCTGACACAGCACCATACTACATATGGTGTTCCAGAAAACTGCGAGTTCCCTATGGCGATCACCAATCTCCAGGCAGCAAAGCTGACCCTAAGCCGTTGTGGGACTCGTCCCACCAAGAAGCGCCGAAAAATCTCGACAACAGCAATTTCCGGGCTCCAAGGAGCGTCCCATCCCAGCAGCAGACGCCATCACTAGAGAGATGGGCACCAAGAGTCCCCTCACCAAAAGGGGGGACAAACTCGATAATAGTAAATGGTCAACACTGCACAAAGCAGACCAAAGGCTAGTTAAAGACCTAAGACAAAAGTCCCAGACCGTGGGAAGAAAAAAAGATGGATCTACAAGGATCAAAACCCCAGAGTAGAACTCTAACCGCTACTAAAACTGGCATGCTTCATGAGCCATGACAGGTAACTTCGTGCTCGGGTCCGAAAACCCCTTCACTGCAGCCTTCCAGAAGAAGGAACACTCCCCAGGGAAGAAAGTACTCTGACTCCCAGCATCCTAATACCAGAATCCAGTTCCGTGATTCTGAGAACGCCAGGAAGGGAAAAAAATCCTACGAGGAGAGAAAAACAAGGACCCATGGGCCTTCACAGATACTGAGGTACCTCCAAGTCAAGGAGAACATGCAAGAACCCATCCCCCACCCTAGGTGAGAAGAAAAGGGAGCAAAGCAACGGTAATTCTGTGACGAAAGGCAAAGAGGGACTGGGGGATGAGGGAAGTGGGGGAGGTATTTGAAGCCTTTGGCTGGGGTGTCTTTGCCTCCTCCTGGTGGCCAGATTCTGAATTCTCAAAAGTAATGAATGCAGCTGTGGACTCTTCTCGTTTAAGAAGAAAATAAAGCTTAATAAAAACATTTTACCCTTTCTTTTTAAAAGAGTTTTAATTTTAGTCTCACACATGCTACAGTTCCTGCTTCATGCCCCAGTGTACAACAGGATTATCTATATCCCAATAAAAAAGCAGTGTTTTTAATTTGTTAAGTGCATGGTCTCCCCAACTGGAAGAAAAAGCACTTACCTGCTCCGCTGTCCGGCATGTAGTTCCTTACAGAGACCTTTGGCTTTCTAAACTAGGGCAGCAATTGTTAGGAAAACGCAGTAAGTACCTCTTTACAAGTTCCTAACTACTTTAAAGCCACCACTACCCAACTGCAAGGAATGACGTGGAATACGGCAATACCCCAAAACTTGCTTGTAGATGAAATCAAAATTTTTCTTCAGACACCTAAACTTCACCTAAATACACCGAAGGCAAAGAGAATGACTGGGGGTTGTGGGTAAGGGAGTGATACTTAGCAGTTGAACTGTGGTGCTCTTTGCCTCCTCCTTCTGGCCAGGAGTGATATTCCCAACAGTAATTACTCAAGCTGTGGACTCACTGTATCTTAGGAAATATATATATGTATATTCTATGTAAAGAACATTGGAATGTTAAATATTCATAACTACCTTCGGGTTGGTCTAACGTGGTGTTGGGTTAGTGTGTGAGTGATAAGTGTTAGTTTTTTTTATCATCATCGTGCTCGATTAAAGTCTATGGGGAGGAGAAGTTAATGTGGTCGTTATAACCAAAGTCCTGAAGTTAGTGCGTGTTGGGTTTTGCTTGTGCACAAATCATTCACTTTCAACTTGTAATACGTGTGCTAACTTGCGCATGTTAAAGTTTACTTCCGGCGGTGTTTGTGCACAAGCGCTAAATAGTGCATCACTTGTAATCTGGCCCATAGTGTTGGTATTTAAGTATGCAGCTTATATTAAGAAAGTTCTGGTTTTGAGCATCATAAAGTTCTTGGCTGCAACTAAGTGGTTAGCTACACTTGACAAATCTTTTTTAAAAGTTAGGGAAATTAAATGGCCAAAAATGTTCAATTATACCAGAGTTTTAGTTCCTGGTTTCAGCTCTCTATTAAAGGGACTGTAAAGTCATAATTAGACATTCATGATTTAGATAGAGAATACAATTTTAAACAACTTTCTAATTTACTTATATTATTTAATTTGCTTCCTTTTCTTGTTATCCTGTGCTAAAAGATTTATCTTGGTAAGCTCAGGAGCAGCAAAGAACCTAGGTTCTAGCTGATGATTGGTAGCTGCATATATATATACACCGATTGTCATTGGCTCACCCATGTGTTCAGTTAGAAACCAGTAGTGCATTATTGCTCCTTCAACAAAGGATACCAAGAAAATGAAGCAAATTTGATAATAGAAGTAAACTGGAAAGTTGTTTAAAATTGTATGTTCTACCTAAATCATGAAAGAAACTTTTTGGGTTTCATGTCCTTTTAATGGAAATTTGCAAAACGTAAACTCTGTGCTATTAAGTATGAAAGTGAAGGTCAATTTTCATGTGAAAGTGCCCGTTTTTTAAAAAAACTATTAAAAACAGGGCACTTTCGTTCATGAAAATTAACATTGCACCGGATTTTAAAAATAATTACCTTTTTCTTCTGAAACACCAGATCGCCGTTCTGAAACGATGCCCCTGCCTGCTTCTTCCTGGTTTACTTACCCAGCAATGACGAAACCAGCTTCCTCCAATCACGGCGTTGCCTCAGCCAATGATTTCCCCCGGGGGGGGGGGAGCCGTGATTGAAGGATGCCGGAATTGTCATTGCTATATACTTATAAAGAGGCTTGCGACGGGCTGGTGAAGCACTGGAGAGGCGTCAAGAAGAAAAGGTAAGTATATTTTAAGAAAACGTCTGAAAAGTCAATTTTCATGATTGAATGTGCCCTTGTTTTTAATAGTTTTTTTTGTTTTTTTTAAACCGGGCACTTTCACAAGAAAATTGACCTTCACTTGAAGTATGAGTATTAAAAATTAAGATTTTCTAATGTAATAGAGCATTTTATTGTTGCATTAGAATGTCCCATTTTTCTTCCTATTAAAAGCAAGGTTATTTTTATTAAGAAAATGATTTCATTACGTAGGGAAATACTAGTTACTGATGCAAATTTTGGATTCATTTTAAATTGAGCTAATAATAATAATCTACTTATTATTATATATTACCAATTCATTAAACAACCTGCCAAAAATCAAACCAAAGACGATTACATCATTCTAACTTTAAAAAGACATAACTCCATAATGCTAAGGAAATTTTGTCTTCAGATGTTTCTACAATTACTTAAATTTGGACAAAAACAATTGCAATTGCCTGTCTCTCCCCCTCTTTGTCTATTTCTAACACAACCCAATTTCACAGTGATTACACAGCCTTATATATTAGGGTATAACAATGTATAATTTTTTTGATGATACTCTTTTTTTTCCCACTGGCTGCTTAGAACATTATTTCAAGAATGTTAAAGAGACATGCAACACATTTTTTTCTTTCCTGATTTAGAAAAAACATGCAATTTTAAACAACTTTCCAATTTACTTCTAATATTTAATTTGATTCATTCTCTTGATAACGTTTGTTGAAAAGCATATCTAAATAGGCTCAGTAGCTGCTGATTGGTGGTTGCACATAGATGCCTTGTGTGATTGGCTCATCCATACGCATTGCTATTTCTTCAAAAAAGGATATCTAAAGAATAAAGTAAATTAAATAATAGAAGTAAATTGGAATGTTGTTTAAATTTGTATTCTCTATTTGAATCATGACAGCAAAATTTTGTGTTTCATGTCCCTTTAAGTTGCTTTTTTGCTGCACATTACAAACCAGTAAATATTGAAAGTTTACACCTAGTTATAGACAAATAAAGTTAAAATAAACAGGTTTCTTGTAAGTTGATGAAAATGGTCATAAATCATCTGTTTTAATGGAGAGATTGTTAAAGGGATACTAAACTCAAATTTTTTCTTTAATGATTCAAATAAAGCATGCAATTTTAAGCAACTTTATAATTTACTCCTATTATCAATTTTTCTGCGTTCACTTGCTATCTTTATTTAAAAAAGCAGGAATGTAAAGCTTAGGAGTCGGCCCATTTTTGGTTCAGAACCTGGTTTATGCTTTCTTATTGGTGGCTAAATGTAAATTTGGGTTTAGTATCTCTTTAAATTAATATTGTGCTTTAGTTCACATTTTTATAAAAATTAAAATATCTAAGACAATTAGACTATAGTCTAATGTACACCTGCTTGTTATTTCAGTCTATACACACAGCCCTCTAATGAAGTACAGTATGTGAGAAAAGAAAATGCCACAGGAATAAAGAATAGAATGAACACAGATTTTCATAAGTATTTATTTCAAACAGATGTTGAAAATGTATCAGAGATGAAAACTGTGACGAACCGGAATCAGCTTATAGAAGACAGATGTGTGTGTAGGAGTCAACTAGATAAAAACATATCCATTAAGAAAAAGACATGAATAATTGAGAAATGTACAGTGCATAATTATTATGGAAACAAGAGGTCATTTAGCTTTGTTTTTGTCTTTATTATTACTACCAGACTTATTGTATTGTCCAACAAAAGTATTACTATCATATACATATTGTAAGGCTTTCCATAGTTCCCTAGAACAAACAATATCAGTAAAATATTATGTGGTGCACATGAATTTGTGGTAATACTGTTAAGCCCCTTAGGTAATTTAAAGGGGTGAAAATGAAATGTAAAAAACTAAATTAGCTCATTTAAATTGAAATCTAGCGTGCTGCAAATTTTTCACCTTAGCTGAATTTATAGTTGTCTCACATAAAATTGGTCAAAAGGGTCATAAAAGGATATTTGCATTAAAGGGGGAGGACAATATGAAGAATATCATTTAACTAGTAGTGTATCATTTAATTTTATATCAAGACTATAAAATCCAAAGCTTGGAAAGTAAAAAAACAAAAACTAAAAAAAATATTGCTTTGACTATTAAAGTTACATGTCACCTATATACCAAATCACCTGAAAGTCTGTAAAAGCAGACTAGAAAACATCACCTGAACACCTCAATGTAAAAAGGGACTCTGTTTTACCACATTTATGCTGGGTAACATCTTTAATTACTCTTGCCCTAACCAAATCCCTGCTTAATTGTATGTAAAATGGTTAACTTACTAAATACTGATAATGATAATGTATTGAAAATAATAATGTACAGAGAAAGTAAGAAAAACTCACTTTACATTTTGTAGTTAGACATGTGCACTTTCTGCAATTTTGTTTTTATAGACAAACACCTAATATGGCGGCAGGTAGCGGCATTCAACTATTTGTCTTATAGTGCTACACACAAATAACTACATATCTAGATCATTGTGTGTTGCAAAAATAGCCGAACGCCACTACCAACTGCCATGCTCCGCATTTGTTTGTATAAAATTGCAGAAAGTCCACTTATGGCAGTTATTACTTTTCTGAAATCATTGCTAAAAAACATAATTTATGCGTACCTGATCCATCCATGGGAGGAGAGTCCACTGCTTCATTCATTACTTGTGGAAATTAAGAACCTGGCCACCAGGAGGAGGCAAAGACACCCCAGCCAAAGGCATAAATACCTCCCCCACTCCCCTCATCCCCCAGTCATTCTGCCAAGGGAACAAGGAACAGTAGGAGAAATATCAGGGTATAAATGGTGCCAGAAGATAATATTAAATTAAGGTCCGCCCACCGGAGCAAACGGGCGGGAGCAGTGGACTCTCCTCCCACAGATGGAAATAAAATTATCAGGTAATCATAATTTATGTTTTCCATCTTAGTGGGAGAAGAGTCCACTGCTTCATTCATTACTTGTGGGAACAAATACCCAAGCTCTAGAGGACACTGAATAAAAAAAACGTGAGGGTAAAAGGAGGCGGACCCTATACTGAGGGCACCACAGCCTGCAGAACCTCTCTCCCAAAAGCTGCTTCCGCCGAAGCAAAAACATCAAATTTGTAAAATTATACAAAAGTATACAAAGATGACCAAGTAGCTGCCTTACAAATCTGCTCCATAGAAGCCTTGTTCTTAAAGGCCCAAGAAGAGGCCACAGCTCTAGTTAAATGACCCGTAATCCTCAGAGGAGGCTTATGTCCCGCTGTCTCAATGCGAAACGGAGGACACTCCTCAGCCAAATGATAAGGAAGTCGAAGAGGCCCTCTGACCTCCACGCTTCCCGGAAAGAGAACAAATAGAGAAAGAAGTTTGTTGAAATTCCTACATGGTCTGAAGATAGGACTTCAAGGCACAAACCACATCCAGAATTACTTTGAAAGGAACCACAATCTCTTGATTGATGTTGCGAATTGACACAAACTTAGGAAGAAAACCTAACTTGGTTCGTAGAATAGCCTTATCCGCATGAAAAGATAGTCACAGATAGTCTGCACGCAGAAGTAATAGCCCGTAGAAAAGGAACCTTCCTAGACAATAATTTAATGTCTACTTCATGCGTAGGCTCCAACTGAGCCCGTGCAAAACCTAAAGAAAAATATTTAAACTCCAAGGAAGAGCAATAGATCTAAACAAAGGTCTGATCCTAGCAGAGCATTAACAAGTGACTGCACATCAGGAAGCTCAGCGAACCTCTTGTGCAATAACACAGACAGGGCCGAAATCTGTCCCCTCAGGGGACTTGCAGAAAGCCCTTCTCCAGTTCATCCTGGAGAACAGAATAAGTAGGTTCTCCACACCTTATGATAGAGGCGACGAGCAACCAACTATGAGCTTGAATAAGAGTAAAAATAACACTCTCAGAAACCCTCTCTTGGCTAGGACTAAGCGTTCAATCTCCACGCAGTCAGCCTCAGAGATCTAGACATATATGAACAAAGAGACCTTAGTCAGCAGATACCTGCGACTAGGTAACTTTCATGGAGGAGATAACGACATCCCCATTAGTCTGCGAACCATATCCTTTGCGGCCAAGACTGAGCAATCAGTATCACTGACGCCTGCTTGGTTCGAGCCTCTACACTAGGAATTAGATTAAACCTCCAAGGCCCCGCTAATGCATCTGTTAGCTTCGCCTGAGAATCTCTGTACCTCGACCCATATCTGGGTAACTTGGTAATGAGACGTCATAAAATCTTCCTCTTGCAAATTTCCGCAAACACTCGGGATGGAGAGACCAATCCCCCGGATTTAAGTATTGTCTGCTGAGGAAATCCGCTTCCCAGTTGTCCACACCTGGAATGTGGATCGCTGACAGCAAACAAATGTGGGTCTCCACCCACTCCAGAATCTGAGATACTTCCCTCATAGCTAGGGAGCTTTTCGTTCCCCCCTGATGGTTGATGTAAGTCACAGAGGATATATTGTCTGATTGGAATCTGATAAACTGGGATCTTCAGGGCATTGTATATTGCCTGAAGATCCAAAATGCGATCGGTAAGGAGCTTTTCCTCCTGAGTTATAGGCCCTGTGCCTTCCTGGCACTCCAAACAGCTCCCCCTCCTGACAGACTCGCAACAGTAGTCTCAATCACCCAGGATGGTCTTGAGACGGACATCCCTTGGGACAAGTGATCCGGACAAAAACACCAGAGAGCGATTCTCTCGATCTGTTGTCCAGAGAAATCTGTTAAGACAGATCCGAATGATCGCCGTTCTACTGCTTCAGCATGCGCAGTTGCAACAGTCTGAGGTGAAACCTGGCAAAGGAAATGATGTCCATACTGGACACCATGAGACCAATCACCTTCATACACCGAGCCACAGATGGCCTTAGGGAGGTCTGGAGGGCAAGACATGTTGAAGCTAGCCTGCAACGTCTCTGGTCTGTTAGAAAAATTCTCATGTCTATGGAGACTATTATAGTACCCGGGAATTCCACCCTGGTGCTCGATACAAGAAAACTCTCTTTAGATTTATCTTCCATCCTTGGGATCGAAGAAGACAGGAGAAATTCCGAATGGTCCACTCTCCGAAAAACTTCGTGGAGAATGCCGTGTTGGCCGGGAATCAAACCCAGGTCAACTACTTGGAAGGCAGTTATGCTCACCACTGTACCAGCTAGACCAAACCAAAGATCAATAAACTGGAAGTGCTGGTCCAGGAACGCAAACTATAGGAACTGGAAGTGGTACTTGAGAATTGGTACATGAAGGGAGCATCTTTCTGATCTATCGTTGTCATGAACTGCCCTTCTCGAACGAGGGGAAGAATGGACCTATTGTCTCCCTCTTGAACGAGTGGACATTTAAAAAACTTGTTTAAGCACTTCAGGTCCAAATCGGACGGAAAGTTCCCTCCTTCTTTGAAACCACGAAAAAATGTGAATAGTATTCCAAACCTCTCACTGCGATAGGCACCAGGACAATAACTCCAGAAAGGCTTCCCTCCTTTCTGGTCAGGAAGACCGGAGAGAGAAGAAACTGCCCTTGGGTGGATGAGACTTGAAACCTATCTTGTGACCCTGAGCTATGACCTCCAAGACCCATGGATCCTGCACATCCCTGAACCAAGCGACTGAAAAGATCCAGAAGAGGACCGGGGACCGCCCGTTCATGCCGACTTAGACTTGGCGGGCTTCTTGCTCTGCTTGGAATTATTCCAGGACTGAGCCAGCTTCCAAGAGCTATTGGTTTGCTGAGACTTAGCGGAGGACTGCTGACAGGTGCTTTATCAAAACAAAAAGAACAAAAATTGTCCCTTAGACTCGTTCATATTCTCTTGTGGTAGAAGGGCACCCTTGCCCCCTGTGACAATGGAGATAATTGAGTCCAGGCCTAGACCAAACAAAATCATTCCCTTAAAGGGGAGGGAAAGAAGTCTAGACTTAGAAGTCAAATCCGCAGACCATGACTTCAGCCAGAGCCTGACGCGCCTGAACAGAAAAGGCTGAAGTCTTAGCATTTAGGCGAATAAGCTGCCTATTAGCATCACAGATAAAAGAATTAGTAACCCTTAAGGCCGTAAATCTTTCCTGAGTAACGTCAAGGGGACCTCTCCACCCCGATCAATCCTATAAGGAGTCACACCAGAAGGTAGTTTCTCCAGCAACTGCGGCAACGGCCGCCTCCGGTTGAAACAAATATCCCGTATGTTGAAAATAACTTTCCTAATAGAGTTTCCATCCTTTATCCATGGGCTCTTAAAACGAAGAGTTATCCACAAACGGGATAGTTATACTTTTAGCAAGGGTGAAGATAGCGCCATCCCCTTTAGGGACGGAACCTCACAACTCCATTGAGAGTCCAGGGCCGGGAACAATTTGCTAAAGGGAGAAGAGAGGAACAATCCAGTCCCATTCATTCTTAATATGTTCGCCATCTAATAGGAGCAGGGAAGGATAAAGTACTTCAGCCAAAATTTGAAAAAAGGCGAGTCCCTAGTAGAGGGGGTGATAGAGACAAACTGCTTCGCATGCGCGAGGCATTTTGGATCTTCAAATTGGATACAAGGGCCCCTAGGGGCCTAAACATACATACTGATCTTATAAACTGCTGGAGATAATTCTTTCGGTATTAGCCGCAATGAAATATACTTCTATTTTTCTAAACTCATGATGCTAAACAAAATAGGCACTTTTTTGAATATATGTGCTTACTCTAGCCTTGTATATACTGTCAAGGGGTCCCATTAATGTATAAATATTCATGAATTTTACTTCATAAACTCCCCCCTTTCACCTAGTTTCTGTCTCTTTCTAACAAACGCAATAGATATTAAACAGAGAGAGATAATATGTTAAAAATGCTAAAAATAAACCAAGTTTAGTGCAAACTAATTTTATAGATCAAGTAATGGAGTTAAGTTCCCTAATCACTGCCAAGTAACCATGGAGTAACCCAAACAAAACTAGTAGAGATTAAGCTAAGCAATATATAAATATAATAAGAAGTATTGAGATAATTTCTCTTTAAACTGTCATAAGGTTAATTACTCAAGTGACACTTCTTAGCTTTATAAATCCACAGAATCCTTTTGTGGAACTCTAAGTAACGTTTGAGAATGATCGGTTACAAAACAGAGTGAATATTGCCTTAAACTGATAGATTGTTTATTTAGCATGTTTACAAAAATCTTACATTTCTATTGCTAAGTAATGCTCTGTAAATCTCTAATACCTATATGTCCTTTTTGCACTACATTGCAGACCATGTATATATGTGTTAGCAGGTAACTAAAGAGTTAAACTTTGACATTGCACGTCACTGTGATTTTGTAATTTAAGGAGGCTGTGTATCTGAGACAGCACGGTCTATGATTAAGGCAGTGAGCTGAAACATGTTAGACCGCTGCTGTCTCAGATCTGACCTGTTATGTCTTTTGCTGTGAATACCACAATTTTTAATTTGTATGGCAATAAAATTACCCTTTTAAGCTCTTAAGCCTGTGGCCCCGACTCGCCTTTTTTCAAATTTTGGCTGAAGTTTTCATGCAGACTTGCAGAGGTCTGCTGGCGGTTAGCGGGGAGCTCCACAATTGGATGCTGTGCTAAGGAAGGAGCCGAGTAGATTGGTCACGCCTGGTTGTGACGAAAAACTAAGGAGGGTTCAGACAAGGAAGACAGACCGAGACCGGGAGAGTATGCAGCAATTGCGAACACCGGAGGATCAAGGTACTGTGCATACTTTAACTTAACACACTGCCCTCATATATCAACTGGATTCTGGATCTGCAGTTTAGTTTGAGCGCTATAGTGGGACTTTCTGTTTGTATAAGGATAAAGTACCACCCTGTCCTCAAACTCTATCCAATTTAGGAATTAAAGGTTCCTCGGGCAATTTGGCCTCTGGAACCACTGATTTGCCAAAAAACTTCCTTTAGAAGAAGAGGCAGCAGACTCCGACCCATAATGTTGATACTCTGAAGTCTCAGAAAGAACTTCATCTTCTGATAACCCTATCAGTTAAATCCAATAAATTATCTGATGTACTCTGGGAAGGAGTGCAATATGTAACCTTTCGCTTGCGCTTAGCAGGGCGAGGTAAAGCATTAAAGGCCGCAGACAGCGCCATCAGAGCTGCGCAGTAACGTCTGGTGAAAAATCGTCCCCCTCCAGATGGAGGATCAGCAATGCTATGGGAAACGGCATGTGTAGAGAGATAAGCATGTAGGGTACGCACCTCACTGGACAACAACTCCGCAGAGGTGGACGGCTCAATGGTATCAAACATGTTTGGTATTATCACATTATCAAGGCATATGGAACATAATTGAGGGAGCGGTACTAAGGCCTCCTCACATTATAAACAGGAATGACTCTATAGGAATAGAGGGCGTTCCCTCTAAGTAACAGAATTCTCAATGGGGATGTCGTTATCTCCTCCATGAAAGTTACCTAGTCACAGGGATCTGCTGACTAAGGTCTCTTTGTTCATATATGTCTAGATCTCTGAGGCTGACTGCGTGGAGATTGAACGCTTAGTCCTAGCCAAGAGAGGGTTTCTGAGAGTGTTATTTTTACTCTTATTCAAGCTCATAGCTGGTTGCTCGTCGCCTCTATCATAAGGTGTGGAGAACCTACTTATTCTGTTCTCCAGGATGAACTGGAGAAGGGCTTTCTGCAAGTCCCCTGAGGGGACAGATTTCGGCCTGTCTGTGTTATTGCATAAGAGGTTCGCTGAGCTTCCTGATCTGCAGTCACTTGTTAAGGCTCTGCTAGGATCAGACCTGTGTTTAGATCTATTGCTCTTCCTTGGAGTTTAAATATTTTTCTTTAGGTTTTGCTCGGCTCCTATGCATGAAGTAGACATTAAATTATTGTCTAGGAAGGTTCCTTTTCTACGGGCTATTACTTCTGCGTGCAGACTATCTGTGATTACTGCCTTGCAATGCATCCCTCCTTATCTGCCTTTCCATGCGGATAAGGCTGTTCTATGAACCAAGTTAGGTTTTCTTCCTAAGGTTGTGTCAATTCGCAACATCAATCAAGAGATTGTGGTTCCTTTCAACGTAATTCTGGATGTGGTTTGTGCCTTGAAGTCCTATCTTCAGACCATGTAGGAATTTCAACAAACTTCGTTCTCTATTTGTTCTCTTTCCGGGAAGCGTGGAGGTCAGAGGGCCTCTTCGACTTCCTTATCATTTGGCTGAGGAGTGTCCTCCGTTTCGCATTGAGACAGCGGGACATAAGCCTCCTCTGAGGATTACGGGTCATTTAACTAGAGCTGTGGCCTCTTCTTGGGCCTTTAAGAATGAGGCTTCTATGGAGCAGATTTGTAAGGCAGCTACTTGGTCATCTTTGTATACTTTTGCAACATTTTACAAATTTGATGTTTTTGCTTCAGCGGAAGCAGCTTTTGGGAGAAAGGTTCTGCAGGCTGTGGTGCCCTCAGTATAGGGTCCGCCTCCTTTTACCCTCCTGTTTTTTTTTATTCAGTGTCCTGAATAAAAAAAAAACACTTCTCTGCAAACCTCCTGTGACGAAAAAGGCAAAGAATGACTGGGGGATGAGGGGAGGGGGGGAGGTATTTAAGCCTTTGGCTGAGGTGTGTTTGCCTCCTCCTGGTGGTCAGGTTCTTAATTCCCACAAGTAATGAATGAAGCAGTGGACTCTCCTCCCATTAAGATGGAAAGGGAACATATATTTCCTTACAAAATGTTTTAAATCCTATTACTATTACTACAACTGAGAAACAATACAATAAAAGACATTTTTTTACAGACAAATACAGGAGGATTCGAGGGCCCTATTCCTGTGGGAACTTACAATCTAGATGGGTAGGAGGATGGGAAACAGGAGGTGGGGACTGCAAAGGTGAGAATGATATTAGTGAGGAGATAGACAAGGGCAACTGTTAGGTAAGTGAAGTTCATTTGTTAATGAGTCGGGTGATAAGCTTCCCTGAACAAAAAGGTCTTTAGGGAACGTTTAAAGGAGGAGAGGTTAGGGGAAAGTCTGACAGCTCGAGGAAGTGTGTTCCAGAGGGTTGGTGCCGCACAAGAGAAGTACTGTAGTCTAGCATGAGAGGAGGTGATGGTAGAGGATGCAAGGAGCAGGTCATTGTTGGATCTTAGGGGGCGAGCTGGAGTATATTGATGATGAGTGAGGACAGGTAGGTTGGGGCAGCATTGGTGAGGGCTTTGTAGGTCAGGGTGAGAATTTTGAATTTAACTCTGCTGTGAATGGGGAGCCAGTGAAGGGACTCACAGAGAAGTGCAGCAGAAACAGAGCATTGAGAGAGGTGGATTAGCCTGGCAGATGCATTTATGATGGATTGAAGGCGAGAGAGTTGGGAGAGAGGGAGGCCAGTTAGTAGATTATTACAGTAGTCAAATCGGAAATTACCAGGGAGTGGATTAGTTGTTTAGTAGTTTTAGCACTCAGAAATGGATGAATTTTGGAGATATTGCATGGTGGTTGCGGCAGGATGAAGAGAGCAATTGGATGTGGGGAATGAAGGACAGATTTGAGTCAAGTATGACTCAAAGGCAGCTAACTTGGGGTGATGGGGAGATAGTGGTGCCTCCAACAGTGATAGAAAAATTAGAAACTAGAGTAGAGTTAGAGGGGGGATTAGAAGTAGTTCGGTCTTGGACATGTTTATTTTTAGGTGGTGAGAGGCCATCCAGGAGGAAATAACATAGTAGATAAGGTTGAAAAAAGACTGAAGTCCATCGAGTTCAACCTCTACAAATCAAAAATACTTACAAAAAGCTCCAGTTAAGCTTAAATAACCCCACTAAAAGGTGACCCATTTAATACTAGCAATAATATCCATGAATTTTGTTTGTATACAGAAATGTATCCAAACTATTTTTAAATGTATCTAGGGTATTGGCATTCACTACCTCCTTTGGTAATGAGTTCCACAATTTTATTGCTCTTACAGTGAAAAAAGGTTTTCGTTGCAGGAGATTAAATCTCCTTTCCTCCAACCTTAAATTGTGACCACTTGTCAGAAACAATTTTATTGGAATAAACAGAGCTTCTGCCATCTCTGTATATGGGCCTTGAATATATTTATATAAAGTAATCATGTCACCCCTCAAGCGCCTTTTTTCTAAAGAAAACAGACCCAGTTTGGCTAGCCTCTCCTCATAGGTTAAATTCTCCAATCCCCTTATTAGCTTTGTAGCCCTTCTCTGAACATTTTCTAGTTCTGCAATAGCTTTTTTTTCCGACCGGTCCCCAGAACTGCACTCCATACTCAAGGTGAGGTCTTACCAGGGCTTTATATAGTGACATAATTATGCTTTCCTCCCTTGAATCAATGCCTCTTTTAATACATTCTAGTATTTTATTAGCCTTTGAAGCTGCTGCCCTGCATTGTGCACCCATCTTTAGCTTGTTATCTATTACTACTCCCAAATCCCTTTCCTCCTCTGTTTGGCTTAGTCTTGTCCCATTTAAAAAATACGTTGCCTGCTTATTTTTACTTCCAAAATGTAGAACCTTGCATTTTTCCGTATTAAATCTAATTTTCCATTTACTTGCCTATACTTCTAATTTTTGCAGATCCCTTTGTAATTAAAGTTCATCCTGTTCTGACCTAATGACCTTACTTAACTTAGTATCATCTGCAAAAATAGAGATGTCGCTATTTAATCCTTGCTCCAAGTCATTTATAAAAATATTAAAAAGAACAGGGCCCAGTACTGATCCCTGGGGGACTCCACTGATTACCTTTGTCCAATCTGAGTATGATCCATTTACTACTACTCGTTGCTCCCTATCTTTTATCCAGTTATTTATCCATGAGCTAACATTTTCAGCTATTCCCAGTCCCTTAATTTTGTGCATTAATCTCTCATGTGGCACTGTATCAAATGCCTTTGAAAAAACTAAGTATATCACATCAACTGATTCCAATTTTATCTATATTTTTACTTACTTCCTCGTAGAATCTAATTAGATTAGTTTGACATGATCTATTTCTCCTAAAACCATGCTGATTAGAACTCATAATCTTGTTTACACGAATATGATCATCAATATAATCCCTTATAATTCCTTCAAATATCTTCCCCACTATTGATGTCAGACTAACTGATCTATAGCTTCCTGGATCATCCCTGCTTCCCTTTTTGAAGAGTGGCACCACATCAGCTTTACGCTAATCCTGGGGTACCATGCCTGAGGATAATGAGTCTTGAAAAATTAAGAGTAGAGTTTTGTCTATAACAGTGCTAAATTCCTTTAACACCCTTGGGTGTATTCCATCTGGGTCTGGAGTTTTATTTACCTTAATATTATCCAGTTTTTTTCTGATATCCTCTAAACATAACCCAGTTAATGGTATGGACTGGCATGTTCTATTTTGTTGCAAAGTATCATCCAATGGTTCCTCTCTTGTGTATACTGAAGAAAAAAAACTGGTTTAGTACCTCAGCCTTCTCCCTGTCATTAATGATCATGCTACCCTCCACGCATTTTAATGTACCTATATTGTCCTTCTTAGATTTTTTGCTATTAATGTACTTAAAGAACCTTTTAGGGTTAGACTTAGAATTCTTTGCAATTCATTTTCAATTTTGGCTAATTCCTTATAAATATTGTATGTTGAGTCTGTACTATTTTCTTTGAATAATTTAAATGCCCTACGTTTTTTCCTAATTTCTCTTAACACATTTTTATTTAGCCACATCAGCTTTGATTTTTTATTTTTATAACCATATGGTATTTGTTGATATGTATATTTATTTAACAAAGTTTTAAATATTATCCATTTATCCTCTGCATTTTTATTAGAGAATACTTTGTCCCAATTTATATTATTTAATGATTTCCTTAAATCGTTGAATTTTGCTTTCTTGAAATTAAAAGTCTTATTTAAACCTTTAAGACACTGCATATGAAAAGAGATTTCAAATGTGACCATGTTATGATCACTGTTACCCAAATGTTCTTTGACTTCTATGTTTGATATTATATCTGTATTGTTTGATAGCACTAAATCCAATATAGCTTTACTCCTAGTTGGCTCCTCTATTAATTGTGACAAGAAGTTATCCCTGAGAACATTTAAAAATCTACCTCCCTTAGCTGAATTACTAGTTTCATTGGCCCAGTTTACATCAGGGTAGTTAAAATCTCCCATAATTACAGCACTGTTATTAGCAGCCTTGCCTATTTGGATTAGTAGTTGAGTTTCCTCTGGGTCACTAATGTTGGGGGGTTGCAGCATTTTCCTAGTAATATTTTTTAGGATTCCCCCCCCCACTCTTTATTTCAACCCACAGGGTCTCTACATTGTCACTTGTATCATAAATATCTTCCCTTATTGTAGGTTTAAGGTTAGGTTTAATATACATGCAGATTCCTCCACCCCTTTTTTTATTCCTGTCCCTCCTAAATAAAGTATACCCCTCTAAGTTAACTGCCCAGTCATGTGAATCATCCCACCAAGTTTCAGTTATACTGGTATCATAGTCCTCTTCTGCAAGTAAGAGCTCCAGCTCCCCCATTTTACTCATTTGCATGTGCTTTCTGCTGCTACTTGGTGCACTTTCCTCTATACTTTCTAATGTGACAAATGCCAGATAAGTAGTCACTGATGTGAGAATTGACAGGAGAGAGTGCAGGGGTGGAAAAGTATATCTGGGTATCATCAGCATAGAGGAGATAGTTGAAGCCATAGCTGTTGATAAGTTTACCAGTGAAGAAGTCTAAATAGAGAAGAGTAGAGGACCCAACAGACAGAGACAATAGAGAGGAGGAGTCACTAGCAAAAGAAAAATGCTATAGAATCAAATGAAAACTATTATATATATATATATTATATATTAATAGAAAGCAGTTTCATCAATTTAAAGGAACGTAAAACAGCATACAACTTTATCAAATTTGCTTTATTTTTTATTGGTATCCTTTGTTGAAGTAGCAGCAATGCACAGAGAACTAGCTGCACACATCTGGTGAGCCAATGATAATAGGCATATATGCACATCCACCAATCAGGAGCTGAGTCCCAGTAGTGCATTGCTGCTCCTGGGCCTACATAGGCATGCTGTTCAACAAAGGATACCAAGACACAAAGCAAATTTGATAATAGAAGTTAATTGGAAAGTTGTTCCAAATTGCATGCTCTAGCAGAATCATGGAAGTTTAATTTTGACTTTACTGTCCCTATAAGGCCAGAGTAGGATCTTGCTAGGAGGACTTGATTTTTTGGTGGGCCAGCTATTAATGTTTAATATTTATACTTTGAATACAGACCTTTTTAACTAGCCTCAAGGTTTGGCATGTTAACATGCACTTTATGCTAATGTGCACCAGGTTTTGTTTTGTCTTTAGTATATAACACTAATGGCAAACGGATTTTACGTTCAGCCTCTACACATATGGCCATAACTGCTGGTTTACATAGCTTTGAACAAAACAAAATCAGTGGACCCAGTCGGATGCAGCTGTTTCACTATGTCTCGCTAATAGGTTTTGTTCTGGTTATAGGTTCCATATTCTAAATGTAATCTTGTTACAAATCAAAAACAATTAGGTAATGCTGGGAAAAAGCAAAATGGCAAAAACACCCCTGTACAGAATGTATAAAAAACAGACAATTAATAAAATCAGCTTCACAATAAGACAGCTATACATTTCTTATATTGATTTTATTGAATTTTATTGAATTCCTACATCTGAAACTCATAGAGTGAAATTTTCCAGCTCACCGAAAAGGAGTCCTAAGAGAGGGACTTGCCAAAGAAGGTTTGCTGCACAACTCAAGACCGCTACTCCAGAAGGGAGTCACCAAGGGAGGACATCTTTCAAAGTTTACAGTGTAAGTACCTAATAACACCTATATTGAAAATGACTTTCATACTTGTGACAAGGATTTCCTGTCTCACCACAGGAATTGAGGATTTTGCTCATGCAATTTGCTTTTCTAGCTGGATCCTGGATTAAATCTGTATATTCTATTGGCCACATTCCGTTCAATTTATAAACTTATTATGAACTCATTGTGATAATATGCATCTATGTAGTGGATCTACACATTTTCTGGCTCACAGCTGAAGTCCGGTGTGCAGTAGCACACACTATTGTGTCTTTGTTTTTAGGAATTTTAGTGATTTATTTGTTTTCAAAACATGAATTGATGCTTCATTTTTGACCTTTTTAAAACCCTGTTTTTAAAGGGACAGTGAAGTCCAAAAAAAACTTTCATATTTCAAATAGGGCATGTAATTTTAAACAACTTTCCAAATTACTTTTATCACCAATTTTGCTTTGTTCACTTGGTATTCCTTAGTTGAAAGCTAAACCTAGGAGGTTCATATGCTAATTTCTTAGACCTTGAAGGCCGCCTCTAATCAAAATGCATTTTGATAGTTTTTCACCACTAGAGGGCATTAGTTCATGTGTTTCATATAGATAATATAATTTACCATGGAGACAGCTCTGACTGGCTAAAATGCAAGTCTGTCAAAAGAACTGAAATAAGGGGGCAGTCTGCTGAGGCTTAGATACAAGGTAATTACAGAGGTAAAATGTGTATAATTATAACTGTTTTGGTTATGCAAAGCTGGGGAATTGGTAATTAAGGGATTATCTATCTTTTAAAACAACAAAAAATCTGGTGTTGACTGTCCCTTTAACTTAAAAATAGTTTTATTTAGACGCATATATTTGCAATCTCCGTTTTCAATCTTTCTATTCTAATCACACCAAATAGTTACTACATTGATTTAGCTTCTTTTTTAGCGCCCCGGCACAAAGGGATTTTTTGTGTTTTCACACTTATTATCTCTCATGCATGCTATTAATTTGTTTGGAAGTAATCTTAGGGGGAATCTTCTATACCGATGGCCCATTTCTCTGTAGTCACTAGTGCAGTATATCAGACACCCATCTGTTGGTACCTTAAAGTCATGGTCAGCAGCTTTAAGCTTTGCAGCACATAGGTAAAGTAATGGTCAGAAGCTGCAAGCCTCGTCGCCCATAGGTAAAGTCATGGATAAGCGCTTCAAGCTTTGCAGTACTTGGGTAAATTCATAGTCAGGAGTTTCAAGCCTTTTATGTAGCACATTGGTAAAGTCCTGCTATAAGCTGCAAACCTTGTGGCACATGGGTAAAGTCCTGCTCAGAAGCTGCAAGACTTGTAGAACATAGGTAAAGTCCTGCTTAAAACATGCAAACCTTGTAACTCATAGGTAAAGCCATGGCCAGCAGCTGCAAGCCTTGTAAACACATAGGTAAAGTTGTGTTTAGAAGCTGCAAGCCTTGTGTAATGTACACCTAGTGATTTAAATGCTAAAAGGTTAATTTTCTTTAGCTGGTGTACTAAAAACATTTGTTATTGCATATTCATGGATGCATTAAGAAAAGTATAACTGTCAGCACAAGAGACGAAAAGCTGTGCCCTCTCCCCAGAGCAAGATAAGGTCAATAAGAGGACACTAGTACAATTTGAGACATGCTTTTAACCATGTTATGACACTAGATGAGGAAAATATGACAACCATGTCATATTTTGTACCAAACTAATTCTCATGATGTCACTGGGAAATAGCTTCTATAGGTGTATGCGCTGAATATGCATGTCAGAAGTAAAAATGTGTTCTATAATTATTATTATTATTATTATTTCTTTTTTTATTTAAAAACTGTTTGCTTGTGTATAATTCTATTTGTTAACATCTTTTTATTAATAATGCACTGTGCACAATTTTTCTCATAACAAACATTCACTTATTAAGCTTTTGCCTTTGCCTAATATTTGAACCACGTTACTAAAAGAGACTGGTAGTATTAAGACTGTGATTTTATATTATTTTTTGCTAAATTGTATTCTGAGATTTAACTTATTAGCTTGGGTTTTCCTAAAGATTTCCCAAATAATATAATCTTAAGTGGTGGCAGCTTAGAGATAGTTTATTGTAGGTGGCATCAAAGGGGAGTTTGGGCATTGTTTCTAAGTCTAGGGCAGACTAGAAAGTGTTAACCCTTGAACCCACTGTGACAGCTGCTGTGAAAGTGGAAAGGGTCTGTTAACCCTTTCTGTGCCAAACAAGTGACTGGTGCAGGGTTGGTTAACCTTGGTCGTCACACCCTGTAACACATAGGTAAAGCTGTGCTCAGAAGCAGCAAGTCTTGTACCACATAGGAAAGGTTGTGCTCAGCAGCTGCAAGCCTTGTAACACATAGGTAAAGTCTTGCTCAGCAGCTGCAAGCCTTGTAACACATAGGTATGGTTGTGCTCAGCAGCTGCAAGCCTTGTAACACATAGGTATGGTTGTGCTCAGCAGCTGCAAGCCTTGTAACACATAGGTAAAGTTATGCTCAGTAGCTGCAAGCCTTGTAACACATATGTATGGTTGTGCTCAGCAGCTGCAAGCCTTGTAATACATAGGTATGGTTGTGCTCAGTAGCTGCAAGCCTTGTAACACATAGGTATGGTTGTGCTCAGAAGCTGCAAGCCTTGTAACACATAGGTAAAGTTGTGCTCAGTAGCTGCAAGCCTTGTAACACATAGGTAAAGTCTAGCTCAGCAGCTGCAAGTCCTGTAACACATAGGTAAAGGTGTGCTCAGTAGCTGCAAGCTTTGTAACACATAGGTAAAGTCTTGCTCAGCAGCTGCAAGCCTTGCAACACATAGGAAAAGTTGTGTTCAGAAGCTGCAAGCCTGGTAACACATAGGTATTGTTGTGCTCAGCAGCTGCAAGCCTGGTAACATACAGTGAGGGGAAAAAATATTTTATCCCCTGCTGAATTTGTACGTTTGCTCACTGACAAAGAAATGATCAGTCTATAATTTTAATGGTAGATTTATTTGAACAGTGAGAGACAGAACAACAACAACAAACATCCAGAAAAATGATTTGCATTTTAATGAGTGAAATAAATATTTGATCCCCTATCAATCAGCAAGATTTCTGGCTCCCAGGTGTCTTTTATACAGGTAACGAGCTAAGATTAGGTGCACTCTCTTAAAGGAAGTGCTCCTAATCTCAGCTTGTTACCTGTATAAAAGACATCTGTCCACAGAAACAATCAATCAATCTGATTCCAAACTCTCCACCATGGCCAAGACCAAACAGCTGTCCAAGGATGTCAGGGACAAGATTGTAGACCTACACAAGGCTGGAATGGGCTACAAGACCATCGCCAAGCAGCTTGGTGAGAAGGTGACAACAGTTGGTGTGATTATTCGCAAATGGAAGAAACACAAAAACATAATTTATGCTTACCTGATAAATTTATTTCTCTTGTAGTGTGTTCAGTCCACGGGTCATCCATTACTTATGGGATATATTCTCCTTCCCAACAGGAAGTTGCAAGAGGATCACCCAAGCAGAGCTGCTATATAGCTCCTCCCCTCACATGTCATATCCAGTCATTCGACCGAAACAAGACGAGAAAGGAGAAACTATAAGGTGCAGTGGTGACTGGAGTTATAATTTTAAAATTTAGAACCTGCCTTAAAAAGACAGGGCGGGCCGTGGACTGAACACACTACAAGAGAAATAAATTTATCAGGTAAGCATAAATTATGTTTTCTCTTGTTAAGCGTGTTCAGTCCACGGGTCATCCATTACTTATGGGATACCCATACCAAAGCTAAGTACACGGATGATGGGAGGGACAAGGCAGGAACATTAAACAGAAGGAACCACTGCCTGTAGAACCTTTCCCCCAAAACCAGCCTCCGAAGAAGCGAAAGTGTCAAATCTGTAAAATTTGGAAAAAGTATGAAGTGAAGACCAAGCTGCAGCCCCGCAAATCTGCTCAACAGAGGCCCCACTCCCAAAGGCCTAGGTGGAAGCCACAGCTCTAATGGAATGAGCTGTAATTCTTTCAGGAGGCTGCTGTCCAGCAGTCTCATAGGCTAAACGTATTATGCTACGAAGCCAAAAAGAGAGAGAGGTAGCCGAAGCCTTTTGACCTCTCCTCTGACCAGAGTAAACGACAAACAGAGAAGAAGTTTGTCTAAAATCTTTAGTTGCCTGTAAGTAGAACTTCAGAGCACGGACCACGTCTAGATTATGCAAAAGACGTTCCTTCTTTGAAGAAGGATTAGGACATAATGATGGAACAACAATCTCTTGATTGATATTCCTGTTAGAAACAACCTTAGGTAAAAACCCAGGTTTAGTACGCAGTACTACCTTGTCTGAATGAAAGATCAGATAAGGAGAATCACAATGTAAGGCAGATAACTCAGAGACTCTTCGAGCCGAGGAAATAGCCATCAAAAACTAAACTTTCCAAGATAAAAGCTTAATATCAATGGAATGAAGGGGTTCAAACGGAACACCCTGAAGAACTTTAAGAACCAAGTTTAAGCTCCACGGAGGAGCAACAGCTTTAAACACAGGCTTAATTCTAGCCAAAGCCTGACAAAAGGCCTGGACGTCTGGATTCTCTGCCAGACGTTTGTGTAAAAGAATAGACAGAGCTGAAATCTGTCCCTTTAGCGAACTAGCGGATAAACCTTTTTCTAAACCCTCTTGTAGAAAAGCCAATATCCTAGGAATCCTAACCTTACTCCATGAGTAACTCTCGGATTCGCACCAATATAAATATTTACGCCATATCTTATGGTAAATTTTTCTGGTCACAGGTTTCCGAGCCTGTATTAATGTATCAATAACCGAATCCGAAAACCCACGCTTAGATTTCCAGGCAGTCAGCCTCAGAGAAATTAGGTTTGGATGGTTGAAAGGACCCTGAATTAGAAGGTCCTGCCTCAGAGGAAGAGACCATGGTGGACAGGACGACATGTCCACTAGGTCTGCATACCAGGTCCTGCGTGGCCACGCAGGCGCTATCAGAATTACCGATGCCCTCTCCTGTTTGATCCTGGCAATCAGTCGAGGTAGCAACGGAAATGGTGGAAACACATAAGCTATGTTGAAAACCCAAGGGGCTGCTAATGCATCTACCAGCACCGCTCCCGGGTCCCTGGACCTGGATCCGTAACAAGGAAGCTTTGCGTTCTGGCGAGATGCCATGAGATCCAGATCCGGTTTGCCCCAACGACGAATCAGTTGAGCAAATACCTCCGTGTGAAGTTCCCACTCTCCCGGATGAAAAGTCTGGCGACTTTTCATCCGTCTCCGCCTCCCAGTTCTCTACGCCTGGGATGTAAATCGCTGACAGGTGGCAAGAGTGAGACTCTGCCCAGCGAATTATCTTCGAGACTTCCAACATCTCTAGGGAACTCCTGGTTCCCCCTTGATGATTGATGTAAGCCACAGTCGTGATATTGTCCGACTGAAATCTGATGAACCTCAGTCTTGCTAACTGAGGCCAAGCTAGAAGAGCATTGAATATTGCTCTTAATTCTAGAATGTTTATTGGAAGGAGTTTCTCCTCCTGAGTCCACGATCCCTGAGCCTTCAGGGAATTCCAGACTGCTCCCCAGCCTAGAAGGCTGGCATCCGTTGTTACAATCGTCCAATCTGGTCTGCGAAAGGTCATTCCTTTGGACAGATGAACCGGTGACAACCACCAGAGAAGAGAATCTCTGGTCTCCTGGTCCAGATTTAGCAAAGGGGACAGATCTGAGTAATCCCCGTTCCATTGACTGAGCATGCATAGTTGCAGCGGTCTGAGATGCAGGCGCGCAAATGGCACTATGTCCATTGCCGCGACCATTAAGCCGATTACCTCCATGCACTGAGCTACTGATGGGATTGGAACGGAATGAAGGACACGGCAAGCATTGAGAATCTTTGATAACCTGGACTCCGTCAGGTAAATCTTCATCTCTACAGAATCTATAAGAGTCCCTAGAAAAGGAACCCTTGTGAGTGGTAACAGAGAACTCTTTTCCACGTTCACTTTCCACCCATGCGACCTCAGAAATGCAAGAACTATCTCTGTATGAGACTTTGCATTCTGAAAACTTGACGCTTGTATCAGAATGTCGTCTAGGTACGGAGCCACCGCTATGCCTCGTGGTCTTAGTACCGCCAGAAGTGAGCCCAGAACCTTCGTAAAAATTCTCGGGGCCGTGGCTAACCCGAAGGGAAGAGCCACAAACTGGTAATGCCTGTCTAGAAAGGCAAACCTTAGGTACCGATAATGATCTTTGTGAATCGGTATGTGAAGGTAAGCATCCTTTAAGTCCACTGTGGTCATATATTGACCTTCTTGGGTCATGGGTAGGATGGTTCGAATGGTTTCCATCTTGAACGATGGTACCCTTAGGAATTTGTTTAAGATCTTTAAGTCCAAGACTGGTCTGAAGGTTCCCTCTTTTTTGGGAACCACAAATAGATTTGAGTAAAATCCTTGTCCCTGTTCCGATCGCGGAACTGAGTGGATCACTCCCATGATTAAGAGGTCTTGTACACATTGTAGAAATGCCTCTCTCTTTACTAGGTTTGTTGATAACCTCGAAAGATGGAACCTCCCTTGTGGAGGAGAGGTTTTGAAATCCAGAAGGTATCCCTGAGATATAATCTTCAACGTCCAGGGATCCTGCACATCTCTTGCCCAAGCCTGGGCGAAGAGAGAAAGTCTGCCCCCCACTAAATCCGTCTCCGGATAGGGGCCCTGTCTTCATGCTGTCTTAGGGGCGGAAGTAGGCTTTCTGGCCTGCTTGCCCTTGTTCCATGACTGGTTGCCTTTCCAACCCTGTCTGTAACGAGCAGTAGTTCCTTCCTGCTTTGGAGCGGAGGAAGTTGATGCTGCTCCTGCCTTGAAGTTACGAAAGGCACGAAAATTAGACTGTTTGGCCTTTGGTTTGGCCCTGTCCTGAGGAAGGGCGTGGACCTTACCTCCCGTAATGTCAGCAATAATTTCCTTCAAGCCGGGCCCGAATAAGGTCTGCCCTTTGAAAGGAATGTTAAGTAGCTTAGACTTGGAAGTTACATCCGCTGACCAGGATTTAAGCCAGAGCGCTCTGCGCGCCTGTATGGTGAATCCGGAATTTTTAGCCGTAAGTTTGGTTAGATGTACTACGGCATCTGAAACAAACGCATTAGCTTGCTTAAGGGTTCTAAATTTGCTCAAAGCCTCATCCAATGGCTCTGTGCGAATCGCCTCTTCCAGAGACTCAAACCAGAATGCCGCTGCAGCTGTGACAGGCGCAATGCATGCAAGAGGCTGCAAAATAAAACCCTGTTGAACAAACATTTTCTTAAGATAACCCTCTAATTTTTTATCCATTGTATCTGAGAAAGCACAGCTATCCTCCACCGGGATAGTGGTACGCTTGGCTAAAGTAGAAACTGCTCCCTCCACCTTAGGGACCGTCTGCCATAAGTCTCGTGTGGTGGCGTCTATAGGAAACATTTTTCTGAATATCGGGGGAGGGGAAAAAGGAACACCGGGTCTATCCCACTCCTTACTAATAATTTCTGTAAGTTTTTTTGGTATAGGAAAGACGTCAGTACACACCGGTACCGCATAGTATCTATCCAACCTACACAATTTCTCTGGGATTGCCACCGTGTCGCAATCATTCAGAGCCGCTAATGCCTCCCCTAGTAACACACAGAGGTTCTCAAGCTTAAATTTAAAATTTGAAATTTCTGAATCCGGTCTCCCCGGATCAGAACCGTCACCGACAGAATGAAGCTCACCGTCCTCATGTTCTGCAAATTGTGACGCAGTATCAGACATGGCTCTCGTGTCATCAGCGCGCTCTGTCCTTAACCCAGAGCTATCGCGCTTGCCCCTTAATTCGGGCATATTATATAATACTTCTTTCATAACATTAGCCATATCATGTAAAGTGATTTGTAAGGGCCTAGATGTACTTGGCGTCTCAATCCTACGCATCTCCCGAGCGGGAGACGCAGGTACTGACACGTGAGGAGAGTTAGGCGGCATAACTTCCCCCTCGTTGTCTGGTGATAGTTTCTCTATCGGTACAGATTGACTTTTATTCAAAGCAATATCAATACAATTGGTACACATCGTTCTATTGGGCTCCACATTGGCTTTTGAACATGATGAACAAACAGTTTCCTCTGAATCAGACATGTTTAAACAGACTTAGCAATGAAACTAGCAAGCTTGGAAATCACTTTCAATAAGTTTACAAGCAATATAAAAAACGCTGCAGCGCTTCAAAAATACAGATATAATTAAACAATTCTTAACAAGAAGTGTAATATTAGCAGAGGATTGCACCCATTAGCAAAAGGATGATTAACCCCTCAATACCCAAAACGGATAAAACGGATATCAATTAAGATTTAACGCTTTTAATCACAGTCAAGCACACTGTCACAGATCTGCTGTGACTGATTACCTCCCTCAAAAATGAATTTTGCAGACCCCTGAGCTCTCTAGAGACGTCCTGGATCAAGGAGGAAGAAGCAGGAAGACTGTGCTAGAATTATAACTGCGCAACAAGGCGCTAAAACAAGGTCCCTCCAACCCCTATCACAACAGTGGGAGCCCTGATATAACGGTTTCCTATGCAGAAAATATATGTTAGCCATGTGGAAAAAAATCATGCCCAAAGAGATTTATCACCAAAGTACCTCACAAAAACGAATAACATGCCAGTAAACGTTTTATTAAAAAACAACATTTTCCAATGTCATGCAAAGTTATCACTAAGCCTGCTACCAGTCGCTACCACTGCAGATAAGGCTTAAGTATTATTTCAGTTTTAACAGTATTTTCTCAGTCAAATTCTGGTCCCTAGAAAATAACTTGACTGCGCATACATTTATCAGCCTGATACCAGTTGCCACTACTGCATTTAAGGCTGTACTTACATCATACGGTAACAGCAGTATTTTCTTAGTCAATTCCATTCCCAGAAAATAATGTACTGCACATACCTCATTTGCGGAGGTCCCTGCATGCTATTCCCAGTTTCTGAAGTTACCCCACTCCTCAGAATGTCGAGAACAGCCAGTGGATCTTAGTTACGCCTGCTAAGATCATAGAAAAAAAACGCAGGCAGTTTCTTCTTCCAAATACTGCCTGAGATAGAAAAAACAGCACACTCCGGTGCCATTTAAAATAACAAACTTTTGATTGAAGAATAGTTAAGTAAAAACTCCAGCTCCTCTCGCGACCTCCTTCTTTGTTGAGGGTTGCAAGAGAATGACTGGATATGACATGTGAGGGGAGGAGCTATATAGCAGCTCTGCTTGGGTGATCCTCTTGCAACTTCCTGTTGGGAAGGAGAATATATCCCATAAGTAATGGATGACCCGTGGACTGAACACACTTAACAAGAGAAATAACTGTCAATCTCCCTTGGTCTGGGTCTTCATGCAAAATCTCACCTGGTGGAGTTTCAATGATTATGAGAACGGTGAGGAATCAGCACAGGATTACACAGGAGGATCTTGTTAATGATCTCAAGGCAGCTGGGACCATAGTCACCAAGAAAACAATTGGTAACACACTACGCTGTAAAGGACTGAAATCCTGCAGCGCCGGCAAGGTCCCCCTGCTCAAGAAAGCACATGTACAGGCCCGTCTGAAGCTTGCCAATGAACATATGAATGATTCAGAGGAGAACTGGGTGAAAGTGTTGTGGTCAGATGAGACCAAAATCGAGCTCTTTGGCATCAACTCAACTTGCCGTGTTTGGAGGAGGAGGGATGATAACTATGACCCCAAGAACACCATCCCCACCATCAAACATGGAGGTGGAACCATTATGTTTTGGGGGTGTTTTTCTGCTAAGGGGACAGGACAACTTCACCGCATCAAAGGGACGATGAACGGGGAAGTGTACCGTCAAATCTTGGGTGAGAATCTCCTTCCCTCAGCCAGGGCTTTTTAGAATGGGTCGTGGATAGGTATTCCAGCATGACAATGACCCAAAACACACGGCCAAGGCAACAAAGGAGTGGCTCAAGAAGAAGCACATTAAGGTTATGGAGTGGCATAGCCAGTCTCCATATCTTAATCCCATAGAAAAATCTGAAGAGGGAGCTGAAGGTTCAAGTTTCCAAACGTCAGCCTCGAAACCTTAATGGCTTGGAGAGGATCTGCAAAGAGGAGTGTGACAAAATCCCTCCTGAGATGTGTGCAAACCTGGTGGCCAACTACAAGAAACATCTGGCCTATGTGATCTGTACTAAGTCATGTTTTGCAAAGGGGTAAAATACTTATTTCACTCATTAAAATGCAAATCAATTTATAACTTTTTTGAAATGCGTTTTCTGGATTTTTTGTTGTTATTCTGGATTTTTTGTTGTTATTGTACTCAGCAGCTGCAAGCCTTGTAACACATAGGTAAAGTTGTACACAGCAGCTGCAAGCCTTGTAACAAATAGGAAAAGTCTTGCTCTACAGCTGCAAGCCTTGTAACACATAGGTAAAGTTGTTCTCAGCTGCTGCAAGCCTTGTAACATATAGGTATAGTCTTGCTCTACAGCTGCAAGCCTTGTAATACATAGGTAAAGTCTTGCTCAGCAGTTGAAAGCCTGGTAACACATAGGTAAAGTCTTGTTTAACAGCTGCTGCAAGCCTTGTAACGCATAGGTATAGTTGTGCTCAGCAGCTGCAAGCCTTGTAACACATAGGTAAAGGTGTGCTCAGAAGCTGCAAGCCTTGTAACTCATAGGTAAAGTCTAGCTCAGCAGCTGCAAGTCTTGCAGCTGCCAGCAGGACACACGTCATACAGGTCAGCTTCTTTTACTTATTCCTACTTGCTGCTGAACTTACTTTGCTACCCTACTTGTAGTTCACAGAATTTAATGTACATCCTAAAAACCCAACTTTTTTTTTTAAAAAAAAAATCCCTCTTTTTTGTTTCTATGTCTGTGCATATTCACCCTCATTTTTCCACAAACACGTGACCATATCTTTATTAAAACATTACCATTAACCCTCTTCCTTTATTCCTGTATGGGCAGGGTTGTCAGTTATTTGTGTATAAATAATTATACCCATTATAACTCTTGGTATAAGTGGTATATTCTGTGGCACACTATAGATAAACAGTAATAAAACTAGCAATACTTATGATGATGACAACAAAGATTATGTTTTCAGCATATCTTTATTTCCTTTTATATTAGGAATAGGATACTGACAGCTGTGCCAAGCACAGTATAAGCAATATTCCATGCTTGTGTACTCAGTGTTTTTCACTGTTCCAAAGATAAGGAGTAAATGTTTAATCCATGAGGAACAACCTACTCAATCCAAAAGCAGTCAAGGTCATGAGACAGATATAAATGTGAGAAACAGACACTTAAAGATTATTAACGAGTAAACAAACTTGGACACATGCTTTATTGTATAACTTTAAAACTAACAAACTCAAAAGAGGTTGTTCTAGTTGCAGCCTGTATGGAACTATAGAAAGGAAGTGCCTTGGAGTTCATTTGCAGATTTCTTGACCTAGAGTGTCATGCATGGGTATTACTAATGAGGTCAGTGGCAGCTAGAGTGTGATCTCTATGCATCACACATGCCTCTGTCACAGAGGGTTCAAAGCTAGCATTAAGAATAGAAACAAGGACGTAACATTTACAGCCTGACAGGGAGTGGAGAAATAAAGGAAAAGTATTATGTTTTATTTACTTTTTTTTTTACAACAATGTAAAAAATATCTTATAGATAGATGACTCCAACCCCTGAGCTACCAGAAAATACTGCTGCAGGTCACTCACATAAAGAGACACACAACTATAGCCTGCAGAATCATCATATTGAATTTTTTTTTTTACAAATAATAAATAAGAACTCTCTCTAAAATATTGTTTCTTCTTCTATCCCATGTAATTTGTTGGCATTATAATGAATAGGAAACAGACAATGTAACAAGCAGTAGAATGTTTTTTTCTGATAAATATCTGAAATTTCTTACATTAGCCCGCCCCTTGTATCACGTGACAACCATCAGAAAATCACAGACTCATAAGTATACACTGTTAAAGGGACAGTCAAGTCTTTCATGATTTAAATAGGGCATGCAATTTTAAACAACTTCCCAATTTACTTTTATCACCAATTTTGCTTTGTTCTCTTGGTATTCTTATTTGAAAGATAAAACTAGGAGGTTCATATGCTAATTTCTTAGACCTTGAAGACTGCCTCTAATCTGAATACATTTTGACCACTAGAGGGCATTAGTTCACATGTTTCATATAGATAACATTGAGCTCATGCACGTAAAGTGACCTAGGACTGAGCACTGATTGGCTAAACTGCATGTCTGTCAAAAGAACTGAAATAAGGGGCAGTCAGCAGAAGCTTAGATACAAGATAATTACAGAGGTAAAAAGTATATTAATATAACTGTGTTCGTTGTGCAAAACTGGGGAATGGGTAATAAAGGGATTATCTTTCTTTTTAAACAACAAAAAATCTGGTGTTGACTGTCCCTTTAACTCTTACATATGTTCAGTAGGACCTAGTACCTCAGAAAGTGTGCATATAAAAAGATTGTGAACAATATAAATAACTGTAAAGTTCTTTTTTTCTTTTTGTATTGGGTGCTCTATCTGAATCATGAAAGAAAAACTCAGACTTTAGTATGTGATTTGTGCAGACATGTATTACTTCCGCACCTATATATATTAGGAAACACTCTTTCAACAAGAAAATGACAACTCCAGAGCTACCTCAACATAAAGGTGCATGAGACTAACATGAAGTGGAAAACAACCATGGTCTGCAGAATCAGTCATCATAGTGTTAACTCTCTCTTACCTGGCTCAGATAATGACTGTACTGTAGACCTTACACACCAAGCTGATACAGATAAAAGAGAAACCACACAGGAGACTGCCTAACAAAGGCCCAGAAAATCATTGGTGAAAAAAAGAAGTGCGAGTGAACAGCCTAGATATATCAATGTTTCCAGTTTTTTTTTTTAAATAAGCATGTGATAAAGTTTAATGAATAAAAAACAAAAAAATGCTCAGACCCACAATGACCCCTGTTCCAATTAATCAGATTGCTATGTGAAGCACACCACACCGACCTTTTATGGGGTTATCAAATTGTAAAACATTACAAACTGTTAAAACACATTTATCAAAAGTATCCCTGATTTGAAATCATCCCGCACACATTTAAAGGGATATGGAACAGTGCTCTTTTAGTAAAAAAATATGTTAAATCAAAGTAAACATAAAAAAGGATCAGACTGTGTTGAAAAAGCAGCACATAGAAATCCATGTAGCCACTGCCTACATCTACAGTAGATAAGGGAGCTGACATGCTAAGAACTTAGGATGCATTTTGCCTCTTTAAGTATTGGCAGAACCTGGCTTCCTGTCTCTAGTGTTCACTTAATAGTAAACCAGCTCATGTTACTCTAGAAGATTAATGACATCACGCTAGATATGCCTTCCTGTAGAGACCCCAGTCCAATTGTAGGAATATGACAGGAAATAATGGACACTGCAGGAATGAAGTTAAAAGTAAAAGGTAAAATTCTTTTAAAAATTATGAATAATACTATTAATTCCAATCAATCACAAAACAATGTTTCTAGCAGCTTTTTGTTGGCCTCTTGAAAATTATATACCTTTTTAGTCCTTTTTTAAAGTGACATTTCTTAGCTTTTTTTCAGTGTTAAAGTTCTTGCACATCCTCAATTCTTGTATTTATAGATACCAATACATAAAAACCATTTACAGAATTAGGAATAATAAGTGAGACGTCTTATAAAACAAGAAAAATAAAACAATTGGTATTTGGTAAAGATATAGGGGCATATTTATCAAGCTCTGTATGGAGCTTGATGGTCTCTGTTTCTTGCGAGCCTTCAGGCTCGCCAGAAACACAAGTTATGAAGCAGTGGTCTAAAGAGAGCTGCTTCATAACCTGTCCGCCTGCTCTGAGGCGGCGGACAGACATCGCCGGAAATCAACCTGATCCAATACGATCGGGTTGATTGACACCCCCTGCTAGCGGCAGATTGGCCACAAATCTGCAGGGGCGGCATTGCACCAGCAGTTCACCAGAACTACTGGTGCAATGATAAATTCAGAGAGCGTATGCTGTCTGCATTTATCGATGTGCAGCGGACATGATCCGCAATATCGGATCATGTCCACTCGCACCTTCTTAAATAGGCCCCATAACCTTTATTGGGCTTGTTTAGAAAGAAGAGCAAATGTCAAGACTGCAAGTTGGTCCTGTCACCATGACTGAAAAGGTGCCTGGTAAGTATTAAAAACTCACCCCTCTACTAAGTAAATAAATGTTTGTGCTGTTTTATTGTCACTAGTTGTAGTACATAATAATATAAAGAAAAACATTTGTGAAACATCAGTTAAAGTAAATGTAAAGTTGAATGAATGAATGCCTGTTTTTTAAAAAAATACTATTAAAAAAAGGGGCACTTTCATTCATTAAACTTTACATTGCTTTAGTTTTTTAAATACTTAACTTTTTCTTTAGGAAACCCAGACCGGCGATGTTATGCCCGCAGCTCCTCTGTACTTAGCACAGCAATGACGAAACCGGCTTCCTCCAATCGTTGCGTGGCCTCACGAGATGGATGCTCCGGGGTGCACAAAATGATTGGAGGATGCCGGTTTAGTGATTGCTGAGGTAAGTACAGAGGACCTGAAGGCGGAGGATCCCCAGTCTGGTTTTCCTAAAGAAAAAGTTAAGTATTTAAAAAACTAAAGCAATGTAAAGTTTAATGAATGAAAGTGCCCCTGTCTGCCCCATCTGAGAATCAAGGTGGCAAAGACCTCCGGATGTAGTTCCCATTCCCACGGATGAAACGTCTGTCTGCTTAAAAAATCCGCTTCCCAGTTGTCCACTCCTGGGATGTAGATTGCTGACAGATAACAAGAGTGAGCCTCCACCCACCGAATTATCTTGGATACTTCTGTCATCGCTAAGGAACTCCTTGTTCCTCCCTGATGATTGATGTAAGCCACAGTCGTGATGTTGTCCAACTGAAATTGGATGAATTTGGCTGAAGCCAACTGAGGCCAAGTCTGAGGCGCATTGAATATTGCTCTCAATTCCAGAATATTGATTGGAAGTAGAGACTCCGACCGAGTCCACACCCTGAGCCTTCAGGGAATTCCAGACTGCACCACATCCAAGTAGACTGGCGTCCATTGTCACTATCACCCATGAGGGTCTGCGGAAGCATGTCCCTTGGGACAGACGATCCTGCGACAACCACCAAAGAAGAGAGTCTCTTGTCTCTTGATCCAGATCTATCTGAGGAGACAAATTTGCATAATCTCCATTACACTGTCTGAGCATGCTCAGCTGTAGAGGTCTGAGATGAAAACAAGCAAACGGAATGATGTCCATTGCCGCCACCATCAATCCAATTACCTCCATGCACGGAGCCACTGATGGCCGAGGATTGGACTGAAGGGATCAGCATGTATTCAGAATCTTTAACTTTCTGACTTCCGTAAAGAAGATTTCATGGATATAGAGTCTATGAGAGTTCCCAGGAAAGGAACCCTTGTTTGTGGAATTAGTGAACTCTTTTCTAGATTTACCTTCCACCCATGAGTCCTTAGAAAAGCTAGAACCATGTCGGTATGAGACTGTCAGCTGATAAGACGACGCCTGGATCAGAATATCGTCCAGATAAGATGCCACTGCAATGCCCCGCGGCCTGAGAACCGCCAGCAAAGACCCTAGAACCTTTGTGAAGATCCTGGGTGCCGTGGCCAACCCGAAGGGAAGGGCCACGGATTGAAAATGTTTGTCCAGAAAGGCAAACCTCAGGAATTGGTGATGATCTCTGTGGATAGGAATGTGAAGATATGCATCCTTTAAGTCCACGGTAGTCATATATTGACCCTCCTGGATCAAAGGAAGAATAGTCCGAATAGTCTCCATCTTGAAGGATGGAACTCTGAGAAACTTGTTTAGACTCTAGAGATCTAAAATGGGCCAGAACATTCCCTCTTTTTTGGGACCCACAAAAAGATTTGAGTAAAATCCCTGTCCTTGTTCTTGTATTGGAACGGGACAAATTACTACCATAGTGGAGAGGTCTTTTACACAATGTAAGAACGCCTCTTTTTATCTGGTCTACAGACAATCGTGAAAGAAGAAACCTTCCCCTTGGTAGGGAATTTTTGAACTCCAGCTGATACCCTTGGGACACGATATCTAGTGTCCAGGGACCCTGAACGTCTCTTATCCAAGCCTAAGACAAAGAGAGAAAGTCTGCCCTCTACTAGATCCGGTCCCGGATCGGGGGCCGCCCCTTCATGCTCTCTTGAGAGCTGCAGCGGGCTTCTTGGGTTGTTTACCCTTGTTCCAAGCCTGGTTCTGTCTCCAGACGGACTTGGCTTGTGCAAAATTCCCTTCCTGTTTAGCGGAAGAGGAAGAGGGGACTCCCTTGAAATTTCAAAAGGAACTAAAATTACTCTGTCTACCTCTCTGCTTAGATGTTTTATCCTGAGTTAGGAGGTGACCCTTACCTCCCTAATGTCAGAAATGATCTCTTTCAAGTCAGGCCCGAATAGGGTCTTTCCCTTGAAAGGAATAGCCAAAAGCTTGGATTTAGAGGACACATCCGCAGACCAAGATTTTAACCATAAGGCTCTGCGCGCTAAAATGGAAAATTCTACATTCTTAGCTACTAATTTGGCGATCTGAAAGGCGGCATCTGTAACAAAACAATTAGCCAGCTTAAGGGCCTTAATTCTATCCATTATTTCTTCTAAAGAAGTTTCAGTCTTAAGAGACTCTTCTAAGGCGTCAAACCAAAAGGCAGCCGCAGTTGTGACTGGTACAATGCAGGCCGTCGGTTGTAATAGAAACCCTTGATGAACAAATAGCTTCTTTAGAAGACCCTCCAACTTTTTATCCATAGGATCTTTGAAACCATCTTCTCAGAATTCGAAGCATTGATCCTGCGGGAGCTGACCTCTCTATCCACTGATCGTACCATGATCCCAGAGGCAACAGAGGGCGCAAGTCTTATGGCCACTACTACCAATATACAGCAGCCGCCGGAATATATACTTACCTCAGATGTTTTTGGAAATCTGTCGCGGGAGCCTGGCAGTGAGATGAAGATTGATCCTCCTATTTTAACTTACCCGCAGAGAGAGAGGGCTGAGGCCCAGAAATTGGACTGTCCTCCTTCGGGGAACCACTGGCTACGTCTGCCGAGGGCGGCTGGAGAAATGACAGACACCGGAGCTGCTATTTTTGTCGAGATATGTGGAGACGACCGGTATGCATTAACAGCTGGAGCACTGCAGAGGCGGGTAAAGGAGACAGGTTCGTTTGGCGAACCGAAGCGAGGTGGGGACCAGTTTGTACCCTGGCTGGCCTTAGAGATACAGCAGCTGCTTTTCACTGAGCCATTTCTTGCTGACAACATAGGAGCTTGGGACAGAAGTCATGATGCGGTGGGGAGGTTTGTTCTGGCTTCAGCGATAGTTGTGTTTCCTGGAAAGGACAGACATGCGGTATGGAAGGTATTAACTGTAATGTGGGTACAACACACTGTCCGAAAAGATGGAGTGGGTTAAGATGTTAAGCCTCCTACAGAGACTTTCTGGACTAATGTGATACTGATCCTGCCTATGGACTGCAATTAGGCTATTCTACAGTTGTATTGTAAATTAAGCATGTTAAGTAGCGTTTTTAAATTTTGTTTGGCTAGCTAGCAATTTATAATAGGTACTCAGTTTTTCATCCTGATCAAACTGGAGCTATCAGATTCAAGTTATGGAGCCTAGTAATAAGTAATGAGGAGCCTAATGTTATTTATATTGCAATTATATGTCAGAGGATAGGTCAAGACAATTTTTGCTCAAACAGTCTAATGTTTTATATGTGCATTTAGGAGTAATTGATATTGAGGAGATGACAAGTCTTGTCTCCTTACTACAGTATAACATATGACATCTCTTATAATGCCTTATTATTGTACTATATTATTGAGGTCTCTTTTTTGCACTATTGTTGTTAGTGTTGCGTGTTAGAGTGTATAACTATATCTTCCTCTCTATTACCCTACTTACTTCGCAGCTGTTTAAAACGTTCTACCCAGTAACATATTTCTAACATGTTTTTCTATATGCCCTCACTTATTTGCACCCCTGACCTGTACCAAGGGCATGCCCCCAGTGGCCGAGGCGGCATGTCCACATAAGTTATTTTTTGTTGACAGGACTGCATGCAACTGCTGAATCCCAATTGTTAACCTTGCCTCATCTAGTTTGTTACTGAACTCAGGCTTTAACAGTGATATGCAACTTTCAAGTATGATTTACTTTGTCTATATGTATATAAAGAAATAGTGAAGACTTCAACAATACAACAAAAGTCTCTCCTTATATAACTATACTGCAACCAATTCTAGTTCTAGCTTTAATATAGTTCTCCATACAAGTTACCCCCATGTGCCCATGACTAATAGATTTCTACTCTGATGGAGGTAGTTATATCATTTATTCAATGCTTTCATATAAGGTCATTATCCACTATATACGCCCACTTATACCTTACTTGACTAGTCCTAGCAGACTTGCAAACGTGATTTATATAACCATCATTCCGCCCCCCCTAAACTTTTCGTTTATTTTATAAACATAGGAACGCAAATTCCCAAAGAAACTCCCCATCAACCATCAAAATATAGCATTTTATCTATAAGAAGCAGATATTTATTCTGAGCAGCTTAGATAAGCTTAAACAATATAGAAGCACTTAACCTAGATTATTGTTTCAGCATAGGTTGAGCATTGTCACTATCAGATATGAAGATAACTTTATCTAGTGTATGTTATTTCCTATGCTCTCATTTGACTAGACCATTGTATGTTTTAACATTGACAAGCTTCTTGTTTTTGATATTACCCCACCCTGATGTTTGTACATATTATGTGCTCCCTGTCCTGGAGGTATATGCTAGGAGGGAGAGTAATGTGCTTTGATAAGCTTCATAAAGATCCTAAATGGGATCTTATAATGTAAAAACCCTCCTGTTATTCTCTATAATAATTACATTGGAGGTCTTAAATTGGCCTTATTTCCCTTAGGGAGGTGGAAAATCGGGGATGACAAGTTGATATTCTCTATTCCTTTCACACTCTCTTACAGGTATATTCCAGATTACTGACTGTAATTTGATACTTCATTACTTTTACGCTTTTGTATTACGCTAATCATAGGTTACATTTTGGCGTGGCACTGGATGCCTGATGTGTTCATGTTATTGTATACTGGATTTCCTGTATGTTATTTTATTTCATCCTCAATAAAAATCATTAAAAAAAAAATAAAAAAAATTAAAACGGTCCAAATTTTACTGCGTAGCTTTCAACAAATAAGAATAGGGAAGTGTAATAAGGAACCTATTCACTTTCATTAGGTTACAATATTCCTTTTTTATTTATCCTACTATGTTGATTTAAAAAACATAATTTATGCTTACCTGATAAATTTATTTCTCTTGTGATGTCCACGGATTCATCCATACTTGTGGGATATTCTCCTTCCTTACAGGAAGTGGCAAAGAGAGCACCCACAGCAGAACTGTCTATATAGCTCCTCCCTTAGCTCCAGCCCCCAGTCATTCGACCGAAGGCTAGGAAGAAAAACGAGAAACTATAGGGTGCGGAGGTGACTGAAGTTTTTTAAATAAAAATATACTGCCTGTCTTAAATAAACAGGGCGGGCCGTGGAATTGATACATCACAAGAGAAATACATTTATCAGGTAAGCATAAATTTATGTTTTCTCTTGTAAGATGTATTGAGTCCACGGATTCATCCATACTTGTGGGATACCAATACCAAAGCTTTAGGACACGGATGAAGGGAGGGACAAGACAGGTATCTTAAACGGAAGGCACCACTGTTTGAAAAACCTTTCTCCCAAAAATAGCCTCAGAAGAAGCAAAAGTATCGAATTTGTAAAATTTGGAAAAAGTATGAAGAGAAGACCAAGTCGCTGCCTTACAAATCTGTTCAACAGAAGCCTCATTTTTAAAAGCCCATGTGGAAGCCACTGCTCTAGTAGAATCATTTTATATGTTTTATCTTGAGGGAGGGCATGGCCTTTCCCTCCAGTGATGTCTGAAATAATCTCTTTCAGTTCAGGCCCGAATAGGGTCTTTCCTTTGAAAGGAATGTTCAAAAGTTTAGATTTTGATGACATATCAGCAGACCAGGACTTAAGCCATAATGCCCTGCGTGCAAAAATGGCAAAACCTGAATTCTTTGCCGCTAATTTAGCCAGTTGGAAAGCGGCATCTGTAATGAAAGAATTAGCCAACTTAAGGGCCTTAATTCTATCCATAATATCCTCTAATGGAGTCTCCATCTGAAGAGCCTCTTCTAGAGCCTCGAACCAGAAAGCAGCTGCAGTAGTTACAGGAACAATGCACGCAATAGGTTGGAGAAGACAACCTTGATGAACAAAAATTTTCTTCATGAGACCCTCTAATTCGATAGGTATAGTTGTACGCTTAGCAAGAGTAGAAATAGCTCCCTCCACCTTAGGAACCGTCTGCCACGAGTTCCTCATGGTGTCAGATATGGGAAACATTTTCTTAAAAACAGGAGGGGGAGCGAACGGAATACCTGGTCTATCCCACTCCTTAGTAACAATATTCACAATCCTCTTAGGGACTGGAAAAACATCAGTGTAAACAGGAACCTCTAAATATTTGTCCATTTTACAAAATTTCTCTGGGATCACTATAGGGTCACAATCATCTAGAGTCGCTAATACCTCCCTGAGCAATAAGCGGAGGTGTTCAAGCTTAAATTTAAAGGCCGTCATATCAGAATCTGTCTGAGGGAGCGTCTTTCCTGAATCAGAAATTTCTCCCTCAGATAACAAATCCCTTACCTCTACTTCAGAACATTTTGAGGGTATATCGGATATGGCTACTAAAGCGTCAGACGGCTCAGCATTTGTTCTTAACCCAGAGCTGTCACGCTTTCCTTGTAAACCAGGCAGTTTGGATAAAACCTCTGTGAGGGTTGTATTCATAACTGTGGCCATGTCTTGTAAAGTAAATGAATTAGACGCACTAGAGGTACTTGGCGTCACTTGTGCGGGCGTTACTGGTTGTGACACTTGGGGAGAGCTAGATGGCAAACCCTCATTTCCTTCTGTCTGAGAATAATCTATTGCAATATTTTTAAGTGCTAAAAACATAATTTATGCTTACCTGATAAATTTATTTCTCTTGTAGTGTATCCAGTCCACGGATCATCCATTACTTGTGGGATATTCTCCTTCCCAACAGGAAGTTGCAAGAGGATCACCCACAGCAGAGCTGCTATATAGCTCCTCCCCTCACTGCCATATCCAGTCATTCGACCGAAACAAGCCGAGAAAGGAGAAACCATAGGGTGCAGTGGTGACTGTAGTTTAATTAAAATTTAGACCTGCCTGAAAAGGACAGGGCGGGCTGTGGACTGGATACACTACAAGAGAAATAAATTTATCAGGTAAGCATAAATTATGTTTTCTCTTGTTAAGTGTATCCAGTCCACGGATCATCCATTACTTGTGGGATACCAATACCAAAGCTAAAGTACACGGATGATGGGAGGGACAAGGCAGGAACTTAAACGGAAGGAACCACTGCCTGTAGAACCTTTCTCCCAAAAACAGCCTCCGAAGAAGCAAAAGTATCAAATTTGTAAAATTTGAAAAAATTGAAGGGAAGACCAAGTTGCAGCCTTGGAAATCTGTTCAACAGAGGACTCATTTTTAAAGGCCCAGGTGGAAGCCACAGCTCTAGAAGAATGAGCTGTAATCCTTTCAGGAGGCTGCTGTCCAGCAGTCTCATAGGCTAAACGGATTATACTCCGAAGCCAAAAAGAAAGAGAGGTTGCCGAGGCCTTCTGACCTCTCCTCTGTCCAGAGTAAACAACAAACAGGTTAGATGTTTGGTGAAAATCTTTAGTAGCCTGTAAGTAAAACTTCAAGGTACGGACTACGTCTAGATTATGCAAAAGATGTTCCTTCTTTGAAGAAGGATTAGGACATAATGATGGAACAACAATCTCTTGATTGATATTCTTGTTAGAAACCACCTTAGGTAAAAACCCAGGTTTTGTACGCAGAACAACTTTATCTGAATGAAAGATCAGATAAGGAGAATCACAATGTAAGGCAGATAACTCAGAGACTCTTCGAGCCGAGGAAATAGCCATCAGAAAAAGAACTTTCCATGAAAGAAGTTTGATATCAATAGAATGAAGGGGTTCAAACGGAACCCCTTGAAGAACTTTAAGAACCAAGTTTAAGCTCCATGGAGGAGCAACAGGTTTAAACACAGGCTTAATTCTAACTAAAGCCTGACAAAATGCCTGAACGTCTGGAACTTCTGCCAGACGCTTGTGTAAAAGAATAGACAGAGCAGAAATCTGTCCCTTTAAAGAACTAGCTGATACTCCTTTGTCCAAACCCTCTTGGAGGAAGGACAATATCCTAGGAATCCTAACCCTACTCCATGAGTAATTCTTGGATTCACACCAATGAAGATATTTACGCCATATCTTGTGGTAAATTTTCCTGGTGACAGGCTTTTGTGGCTGTATTAAGGTATCAATGACTGACTCAGAGAAGCCACGCTTTGATAGGATCAAGCGTTCAATCTCCATGCAGTCAGTCTCAGAGAAAGTAGATTCGGATGATTGAAAGGACCTTGTATTAGAAGGTCTTGTCTCAGAGGCAGAGTCCATGGTGGAAAGGATGACATGTCCACTAGGTCTGCATACCAGGTCCTGCGTGGCCACGCAGGCGCTATCAATATCACCGATGCTCTTTCCTGTTTGATTTTGGCAATCAGACGAGGGAGCAGAGGAAACGGTGGAAACACATAAGCCAGGTTGAAGAACCAAGGCGCTGCTAGAGCATCTATCAGTGCCGCTTCTGGGTCCCTGGACCTGTATCCGTAACAAGGAAGCTTGGCGTTCTGGCGAGACGCTATGAGATCCAATTCTGGTTTGCCCCAATGGAGAACCAATTGAGCAAACACCTCCGGATGGAGTTCCCATTCCCCCGGATGAAAAGTCTGACGACTTAGAAAATCCGCCTCCCAGTTCTCTACACCTGGGATATGGATCGTTGACAGGTGGCAAGAGTGAGTCTCTGCCCAGCGAATTATCTTGGAGACTTCTGACATCGCTAGGGAACTCCTGGTTCCCCCTTGATGGTTGATGTAAGCCACAGTCGTGATGTTGTCCGACTGAAATCTGATGAACCTCAGTGTTGCTAGCTGAGGCCAAGCCAGAAGAGCATTGAATATTGCTCTTAACTCCAGAATATTTATTGGGAGGAGTTTCTCCTCCTGAGTCCATGAACCCTGAGCCTTCAGGGAGTTCCAGATTGCACCCCAACCTAGAAGGCTGGCATCTGTTGTTACAATTGTCCAATCTGGTCTGCGAAAGGTCATACCCTTGGACAGATGGGCCCGAGATAACCACCAGAGAAGAGAATCTCTGGTTTCCTGATCCAGATTTAGTAGAGGGGACAAATCTGTGTAATCCCCATTCCACTGACTGAGCATGCATAATTGCAGCGGTCTGAGATGCAGGCGCCCGAATGGCACTATGTCCATCGCCGCTACCATTAAGCCGATTACTTCCATGCACTGAGCCACCGTGGGGCGCGGAATGGAGTGAAGAACACGGCAAGCATTTAGAAGTTTTGATAACCTGGACTCCGTCAGGTAAATTTTCATTTCTACAGAATCTATTAGAGTCCCTAGGAAGGAAACCTTCATGAGAGGAGATAGAGAACTCTTTTCTTCGTTCACTTTCCACCCATGCGACCTCAGGAATGCCAGAACTATCTCTGTATGAGATTTGGCAATTTGAAAGCTTGAAGCCTGTATCAGGATATTGTCCAGGTAAGGAGACACCGCTATGCCTCGCGGTCTTAGGACCGCCAGAAGTGAGCCCAGAACCTTTGTAAAAATTCTTGGGGCTGTAGCCAACCCGAATGGAAGAGCTACAAATTGGTAATGCCTGTCTAGAAAGGCAAACCTCAGGAACTGATGAAGATTCTTGTGAATCGGAATGTGAAGGTAGGCATCCTTTAAGTCCACTGTGGTCATGTACTGACCCTCTTGGATCATGGGTAAAATGTTTCGAATAGCTTCCATCTTGAATGACGGAACTCTGAGGAATTTGTTTAGGATCTTTAAATCCAAAATTGGTCTGAAGGTTCCCTCTTTTTTTGGGAACCACAAACAGATTTGAATAAAACCCCTGTCCTTGTTCCGTCCGCGGAACTGGATGGATCACTCCCATTACAAGGAGATCTTGTACGCAGCTTAGGAATGCCTCTTTCTTTATCTGGTTTGCAGATAATTTTGAAAGGTGAAATCTCCCTTGTGGAGGAGAAGCTTTAAAGTCCAGAAGATATCCCTGAGATATGATCTCCAACGCCCAGGGATCCTGAACATCTCTTGCCCACACCTGGGCGAAGAGAGAGAGTCTGCCCCCTACTAGATCCGTTGTTGGATAGGGGGCCACTCCTTCATGCTGTCTTAGAGGCAGCAGCAGGCTTTCTGGCCTGCTTGCCCTTGTTCCAGGACTGGTTAGGTTTCCAGGCCTGCTTGGATTGAGCAAAAGTTCCCTCTTGTTTTGAAGCGGAGGAAGTTGATGCTGCACCTGCCTTGAAATTTCGAAAGGCACGAAAATTAGACTGTTTGGCCTTTGATTTGGCCCTGTCCTGAGGAAGGGTATGACCCTTACCTCCAGTAATGTCAGCAATAATTTCTTTCAAACCAGGCCCAAATAAGATCTGCCCCTTGAAAGGAATGTTGAGTAATTTAGACTTTGAAGTCACATCAGTTGACCAGGATTTGAGCCATAGCGCCCTACGCGCCTGAATGGCGAATCCGGAATTCTTAGCCGTTAGTTTAGTCAAATGAACAATGGCATCAAAAACAAATGAGATAGCTAGCTTAAGAGTTCTAAGCTTGTCAACAATTTCACTCAATGGAGCTGAATGGATGGCCTCTTCCAGGGCCTCAAACCAGAATGCCGCCGCAGCAGTGACAGGCGCAATGCATGCAAGGGGCTGTAAAATAAAACCTTGTTGAATAAACATTTTCTTAAGGTAACCCTCTAATTTTTTATCCATTGGATCTGAAAAAGCACAACTGTCCTCAACCGGGATAGTGGTACGCTTTGCTAAAGTAGAAACTGCTCCCTCCACCTTAGGGACAGTCTGCCATAAGTCCCGTGTAGTGGCATCTATTGGAAATTTTTTTCTAAATATAGGAGGTGGGGAAAAGGGCACACCGGGCCTATCCCACTCCTTACTAATAATTTCTGTAAGCCTTTTAGGTATTGGAAAAACATCAGTACTCACCGGCACTGCATAGTATTTATCCAGCCTACACAATTTCTCTGGCACTGCAATTGTGTCACAGTCATTCAGAGCAGCTAATACCTCCCCAAGCAATACACGGAGGTTCTCAAGCTTAAATTTAAAATTAGAAATCTCTGAATCATGTCTCCCTGATTCAGAGACGTCACCTACAGACTGAAGCTCTCCGTCCTCAGGTTCTGCATATTGTGACGCAGTATCAGACATGGCTCTTACAGCATCTACGCTCTCTGTATCTCGTCTAACCCCAGAGCTATCGCGCTTGCCCCTCAATTCAGACAATCTGGATAATACCTCTGACAGGGTATTATTCATGATTGCAGCCATGTCCTGCAAAGTAATCGCTATGGGCGTCCCTGATGTACTTGGCGCCATATTAGCGTGCGTCCCTTGAGCGGGAGGCAAAGGGTCCGACACGTGCGGAGAGTTAGTCGGCATAATTTCCCCCTCGACAGACCCCTCTGGTGACAATTCTTTTATAGATAAAGACTGATCTTTACTGTTTAAGGTGAAATCAATCAATTTAGTACACATTCTCCTATGGGGCTCCACCATGGCTTTTAAACATAACAAACAAGTATCCTCTGTTTCAGACATGTTTGTACAGACTAGCAATGAGACTAGCAAGCTTGGAAAACACTTTAAAGCAAGTTAACAAGCAATATAAATAAATGTTACTGTGCCTTTAAGAGAAACAAATTTTGACAAAATTTGAAATAACAGTGAAAAAAGGCAGTTACACTAACAAAATTTTTACAGTGTATGTAACAAGTCAGCAGAGCATTGCACCCACTTGCAAATCGATGATTAACCCCTTAATAACAAAAACAGAATAATAAATGACAAAAATGTTTTTTAAACACATTCACAACTGCCACAGTCTACTGTGATTGTTACCCTCCTCAAACACGACTTTGAAGCCTTTTGAGCCCTTCAGAGATGTCCTGTATCATGCAGAAGGAAGCTGAATGTCTTTGTCAGTATTTTTAGCTGCACAGAAAAGCACTAAAATAGGCCTTTCCCACTCATATTGCAACAGTGGAAAGCCTGTTACTAGGCAAAAATCAAGCCAGCCATGTGGAAAAAAACTAGGCCCCAATAAGTTTTGTCACCAAACATATATAAAAACGATTAACATGCCAGCAAACATTTTATATTACACTTTTATAAGAGTATGTATATCTGTTAATAAGCCTGATACCAGTCACTATCACTGCATTTAAGGCTTAACTTACATTAATCAGGTATCAGCAGCATTTTTCTAGCAAATTCCATCCCTAGAAATATGTTAACTGCACATACCTTATTACAGGAATACCTGCACGCTATTCCCCCTCTGAAGTTACCTCACTCCTCAGAATATGTGAGAACAGCAAAGGATCTTAGTTACTTCTGCTAAGATCATAGAAATCACAGGCAGATTCTTCTTCTAATGCTGCCTGAGATGAAACAGTACACTCCGGTACCATTTAAAAATAACAAACTTTTGATTGAAGTTAAAAAACTAACTATAATACACCACTCTCCTCTTACTACGTCCATCTTTGTTGAGAGTTGCAAGAGAATGACTGGATATGGCAGTGAGGGGAGGAGCTATATAGCAGCTCTGCTGTGGGTGATCCTCTTGCAACTTCCTGTTGGGAAGGAGAATATCCCACAAGTAATGGATGATCCGTGGACTCGATACACTTAACAAGAGAAATATGCTCTTTATAATTTATAGACATATCAGTGCAAGTGGGACACATTCTAAGAGGGGGTTCCACAATGGCTTCTAAACACATTGAACAAGGATTTTCCTTGATGTCAGACATGTAAAACAGGCTAGTAATGCAACAAGCAAGCTTGGAAAACACTTTAATCAAAGCAAATAACACTTAGAAAAAAACATACTGTGCCTTTAAGAGAAAAAAAGATGCACAAACTCTGAAAAACAGTGTAAAAAAGCAGTAAACTCTACAAAATTTTTACAGTAGCATCATAAAGCCTTAGTAACTTTGCACAGCTAGGCAAATAAACTATTAACCCCTTAATGTAAACACCGGATTGACAAAACTTAAAAAACCGGTAAAATAACGTTCAGCACCCTGCCACAGCTCTGCTGTGGCGCCTACCTGCCCTTTAAGAAAGATTTGTGGGGAAAAAACTTCTTTTAAGCCCTCAAACACAGCAGGACCCTCTGGAGAAGCAGCTGGATGTCTCTGAGTAAAATAAACTGTGCAACTGTGGCGTGAAAATAGGCCCCTCACACCTCACTCGATGTTATGGGGCCTAAAAGAAACACACCAGAGTGTTTCTAAACTAGCCATGTGGGTTAATAATCATTAAACAAGCCACAATGACCCCTTAAAGTCCCTCAAAAAACGTTATGTTTGCAATAAAAAAAGTTTTTTCCTATCAGTATCACCAGTAACTAATGAGCCCTTTATGCAAGCTGGGATTTCTACTAAGTGTCTGAATACAGCTTACCCTTCCCTCATGGGGATATTGCCAGCCTTCTCTAGAATTATCACAGTCTGTCTAGAAAAAAATAGACTGAACATACCTCAATGCAGCTTAACCTGCAAACCGTTCCCCCAACTGAAGTTTTCCTGTACTCTTCAGCCCTTGTGAGAACAGCAGTGGATCTTAGTTACAAAGTGCTAAGATCATCATCCTCCTTGCAGAAATCTTCATCCCTTTTCTGCCAGAGAGTAAATAGTACACACCAGTACCATTTAAAATAACAAACTTTTGCTTGAGAAAATAAAAACTAACATTTTTGTCACCACACTCACTTTACCCTTCCTAGTACTTAGAGTAGGCAAAGAGAATGACTGGGGGGTGGAGCTAAGGGAGGAGCTATATAGACAGCTCTGCTGTGGGTGCTCTCTTTGCCACTTCCTGTAAGGACTCGATATATCTTACAAGAGAAATAACCCCTGCACCAAGCCACAGCCCCGATGTGGTGCCTACCTTCCTCACAACCAACAAGAAAAACCCTCCATGAACTGCTACCTAAGTCCGCTTGCGATGTTGATAAACTGAAGACAAGCGGACGTAGGAAACACAGGAGCTTCCAAGTACCCCTCCGTGACTGTCGGGAGCTGGAACAGCAAGTGCGCGGCTAAACGCGCAAACGTTAAAGGGACACTGAACCCAAATGTTTTCTTTTGTAATTCAGAAAGAGCATGCAATTTTAAGCAACTTTCTAATTTGCTCTTATTATCAATTTTTCTTCATTCTCTTGCTATCTTTATTTGAAAAAGAAGGCATCTAAGCTTTTTTTGGTTTCAGTACTCTGGACAGCACTTTTTTTATTGGTGGATGAATTTATCCACTAATCCTCAAGGACAACCCAGGTTGTTCACCAAAAATGGGCCTGCATCTAAACTTACATTTGTACATTTCAAATAAAGATACCAAGAGAATGAAGAAAATTTGATAATAGGAGTAAATTAGAAAGTTGCTTAAAATGTCATGCTCTATCTGAATCACGAAAGAAAAAATTTGGGTACAGTGTCCCTTTAAGTCCCGCACCTCACTTTACCTCTTCCTACACTAACACAGGCAAAGAGAATGACTGGAGTGGGAGGGAAGGGAGGAGCTATATATACAGCTCTGCTGTGGTGCTCTTTGCCTCCTCCTGCTGACCAGGAGGCGATATCCCATAAGTAAGGAAGAAATCCGTGGACTCATCATATCTTGTAAAATAAATTAGCATATGAACCTTCTAGGTTTAGCTTTCAACTAAGTATACCAAGAGAACAAAGCAAAATTGGTGATAAAAGTAAAATTGAAAATTGTTTAAAATTACATTCTCTATCTGAATCAAGAAAGTTTATTTTGGACTAGACTGTCCCTTTAAAAATTATATGACAGCGCTGTGTGAATCATGCTCAGGGAGTCATTTTCCTGACCATACCAGCGTCAGTTTACTTCAGCATCATTCTTCTAGGCTGATAGTTACCATTGAGTTTAGAGTTGTATAATGCAGCCATCTTCATATATTGGATGTGGAGATTATAACACACATTTCACTTGTTCCACTTTAGTTTTCTTTGTAAAGTCTTTGTAGGGCTTCCAGCTAAGCTCTGCATGAGTGTGCCTTTCTATCAAATGCACTACTATGTTTGTAAATTATTATGAAAGAGACATAAAAGTGCAAAGAGGAAATGCTGCAATGTCTTAGGGCATTTTGTCATTGCACAATTGCTTGCATGTAACTATGTAAATAACCCCAGCAAAAAAGATTAAACACATAGCTAAAGTCAGCTCCAGAGCAATAATGCACTTTTGGGAGCTAGCTGAACACATCTGGTGAGGCAAGGACAAGAGACAGGATGCGTAACCACCAATCACCAGCTAGCAACAAGTAGTGCATTGCAACTGCAGAAGATATGTACATATGCCTTTGAACAGAGGATAGCAAATTAACAAAGTAAAATTGATAACAGAAGTTAATTTAAAAGTGTCTTAAAATTACACGTTCTATCTGAATCATTAAAGTTTAATGTTGACTTCCATGTACCTTTAATTGCTAATTTGTAATGTGAGGTTACTCAGAAATTATTTAATAAAAAAAATAATAATTGTATTTTCAGATTTATTCAGTTATTGGACTTTTTAAACATATATATATATATATATATATATATATATATATATATATATATATATATATATATATATATATCTTAAATATTGAAAAAACAAAAAGGCATATGATAACAAAATCTCCCCAATTATAATACAGATGATTTTAATTTGTATTAATCAACAATATTTGTATAGAAAGAAGAACTTACTACTAGCAGGAAAACTAATATCTCCGTCCTGTGGAAGTGCTCCAGCATCTTGGATCACCTGTAACACACCAACAGTGCGGACAGCAGGATCTATTCCCACAGAACTCTCATTCACAGTCACATCACTAGCTCCTGTTATCTGATTGGTTGGAGGTCCTACTGAACCTTCAAAATCTGGAGGAATATCATCCAGGCAGTCTGCGTTTGGCTGTAGGGAAGAAAACACATGTTGCATCATAAACTATGTTATCATTATATTATTACACAGTATATATACATATACACTGAAAATAGTATATATGTTGTGATATTCATTTAAATATTGTCTAAAGATTTGTTATCTATCAATCAATCGACACACACACTGCAACAGACATTAGCTGTCATTCACTCGTATCACCAAAAACCTGTTACGTGCCCTTCTAGATAGACAGTTAGCAACTTGGGAAGAATGTGACAGTCACAGTCATATCCATACCTCTCCCATTTGTGACTTGCGCAGGAATATGCAGTATGTTTTATCATTTCTAGGGCATCCAGAGTGATCCAAACCAAATTGCTCCCCATTTCACTTATCTACACACAAGGAATAGTTGTAGGAATTTTGAAGCTTGTTTGTGACTCTCAGGCCCCACTTTGGAGAAGCTTTTATAAGAAGCAATCATTAGGATACACCATATCTATATGAGACTCATTTTTACCTAAGATCCAATTTCTATTGAACAATATTATTTAAGCATTGCCTATTGTTTTTAGTAACAGCTATACAAGAGGCACTATTCCTGTAAAACTTAAATTATGCTTACCTAATAATTTTCTTTTCTTCTGTACGGGGAGAGTCCACAGCTACATTCATTACTTTTGGGAAACACAGAACTTGGCCACCAGGAGGAGGCACCCCAGCCAAAGGCTCAAATACCTCCCCCACTTCCCTCATCTCCCAGTCATTCTGCCAAGGGAACAAGGAACAGTAGGAGAAATATCAGGGTGAAAAAAGGTGCCAGAAGAACGAACAAAAAATAATTTAAGGCCGCCCACAGAAAAAAACGTGCGGGGAGCTGTGGACTCTCCCCGTACAGAAGAAAAGAAATTTATCAGATAAGCATAATTTAATTTTTTCTTATTAAAATGGGGAAAGTCATCAGCTGCATTCATTACTTTTGGGAAATCAATACCCAAGCTTATAGAGGACACTAAATGCAAACGGGCGGGAACAAAGAGGCGGCCCATTCTGATGGCATCACAGCCTGACACAACCAGGATACCAGATAAAAAACTACTTCAACAGAAGCAGGAGGAACAAAATATGGAAGAGGACAAGGTAACTGCCCATCAGTTAGAACCATAAAGATCCCAGTTAGAGATCACACTAAATTCTGTACTCCACTGAGCACAAAAGCCTCTGAGGAGACAAAAATCCCACTCTCTAGAAGCACACAAAGAAAAACCTCTCCAACAACGGCAAGGGAAACAAACAATCTCCCACACTACATTCTCCCTAACTGAAAGAAGGGAAGAATCAGATAATAAGGCCTGAAAAACCTCCATAAACAATCAGGGACAAAACAGAGAGAATACTGTCTGACTGCTTCAACGCGTTTCACCATGTACTATGGCTTTATCAAGATCTTGATAAAGCCATGGTACATGGCGAAACGCGTTGAAGGAGTCAGATAGTAAACTACAAAGTGTTTAAATAACACGATTGCCAAGGATTAAGAGAGATTGTTTGGAACTATTTCGCCTCTCTCCTACATACTCTGCGCAGTTTTTCGTCTTAACCGGATCTACTTCCGAGAGGATCAGTGACACCGCCAGCTGTTAGGAGCCGCTCCAGACACCTGTGCCTGACCCCAACGGACATTTCAGACCAAAAGTGAGACAGGTAGGCACTGTAGAGGTGTTGTAGCCCTACAGCTAGGTTGTATTTGTCACTCTTTCATCGAAAAAGACAAATATTGTGGAAGATACACTAACATAGCACTAGTTGTTGAACTCACTACTTTTTCAAAATAAAAGGATCTGTCTGATGATTGGTAAACCGTCATTTTAGAACGGAACTCTTTATTTGAAGGATTACATATTCAAATGAATGAATATTTAGGTGGATACAAGTCTTTATTACTGTGAATTTAGTCGTTTAAGACCTAACGCCATATCAACGATTTCACAGTTCTAAGCAGATCAAACCCCTTGTTGCACAAAGTGAAAATATTTTTCTGCTGCACCTAACTTTAATGTTTTTAGATTGTCAGATATCTACATACAGATTCCAATATATTTCTGTTTGCATACCTATATGTATATGACCGGTCATATATTTTAGTTCAATTTGTGTTTTATTATATAACTCATTATCTATGCATTATTTTAATCATTGTTTTTAAATAGATTAAATTACATAAATTGTTTTATTCCTATAAACATCCAATTTGTGTTCTGTGTCTACTTAATTAAGTATACCACCACATATATTCATATAGAGGTAAACACAATCCACTAGTTTTTTGAGTCTTTTAACAATAAAATATTACATATACTCTACATAGTTGTCTTATAATTATTATTGGACCTAATCCCCACAGCTGTTAGTGCACATACACAATTTTCTTTATTTTTAACAGTATTTCCTAATATATCTGCCTTATGGGAACAGATTAGTGTATGTGCAGGGGATAGATTTGCGCACCTTATATCTTTTCTTTTAACAAAACAGAGAGAAGCCCCTAGAATAACTCAAAAAGAGCGTCTACTAGGCTGCAAGAGGACAAAATCCGGAGAATAATACTCTACCAACGGAGAAAGGAAAAATTCAAGATCACCTCATACATGGATTCAAAAGGAACCAATGGAAAGCCTTAACCAGAACCAAAGTCTCAGAAGGACAAAGGGACAAAAGGTAGAACAAGACTACCTTACCATAGACAGATAATTAGCACAGAGAAACTGAACACCCGTAGGTCAGAAAAAACCCCCGGGAGCAGAACAGGAACGGAAAAGTAACATCCATTTACGCCACAAACAAAAGCCACAGGCTTCCGTCGGATAGGCAGTCAAACTAAACGTCCAACCATAGTAACTAGCCAACCGAGTAGCTAGCAAACTTGCACCAGGACATTCCTGGAAAAGAACAAGAGAAAAAACTCAGAAAGCAGGGCGGACCAACTCCCTCCCTACTATAAAACGAGGTAAGGGAGGACAACACCCTGACCAAAAAGAAGAACCGCTAAGGGAAGGTTCCCGAATCAACTGCAAGGCCTCCCAACCTAAGCAAGGATCCTTCGGGAGACAAGAGATGTGGTCGATGCCCCAACTGAGCAGTCAGAACTCCTGACTCCTACTCCGAACGAACAGTCCTATAACAGAAGTGACTGTCAATGTCCCCAAAGACGAGATTAAAAATTCCCAGCATCGACAAGGCCCAGAGAGCAGATGACGAATCTCCAGCCACGAGTTCCAAAAGAAAGGAAGCAGGAAGAAGGCACCGACACCCAGAGAGACTAGTTCGGGATCCAGGATACCTATCCTGATTACCCCTCAGAAACCCGAAGGGAGGGTACACTGTAGACAAGAGAACCTCTCAACCCACTGAACTCCTAGAGACAGATGAGGAAAACTACCTCAGGAGGAGCCAACTGGATAGATGCAGTAGACCAGAGTCTTCCAAATAGAAGGAAAACGAAGAAACCCAGAAATATTCCAGTAAAGAAATTCCCAGAAAAAACTTCCTCCATCTCTCAAGAAGAGAGAAAGAACAGCCCCAGAAGGAACAAGGAGATTTCCCCAGCACTGGGAAAACAAGCTTACTACTGAACGCCGGACAGATCCAAGACTAGTGCCAAGTCAAAGACAAGGACTAGGTTAAAAAACTGGACCTCCAAAAAGAGGTGCTGGATCAAGACCAGAAACCTTGCGGAACAACCACAAATTTACCTGGAAATGAAATTTGCACAAATGTTAATGCATGCCATACCCCCATGGGGTCTTGACCTCTGATCTCTCATGAAGTATCCCAGTGGCTGTCCACTCAGCCCCAAAAGGCTTCTAAGATAACACCCACAAAGTTCGAAGACAAAGGAAGGACCCAAAAATATCAGAACTCCAAGATTGAGAGAAAATGACAGACTCTAAAGATCCAGTCTGGATCAATCCACAGACAACCTACAGCTCAAGGAATTAGCGAATGAACGAGCATCCTAAAACTCCTATTGGTTGATGGGAAGAGAGACTGCAAAGCAATCCCCCAGATCCCCATCCAAAAGGCAAGGGGAAGTGAAAAACACAGTAATCGTCAAAAAAAAAGGAGAAACAGTGGCAAAAGAGATCTGAAAATCAGACAATCCCATCCGCAAGTAGTACTGTCACTACTGTGTCATTATATAGTACTGGGTGTTATTATACTGATGCAGATACCACTGATTCTATAACCAGCCCTTGTCTGGCTATACGCATGTGTCATTGTCACTATATAGCGCTGGGTGTTATTATACTGATGCAGATACCACTGACCCTATAACCAGCCCTTCTCTGGATATACGCATGTGTCATTGTCACTACTGTGTCTTTGTATAGAGCTGGGTGTTATTATACAGATGCAGATACACATCCAGTATTTCACTCAGGCTTTATTTATTATATAACTTATCACGCAATATCGCTAGCAGTTTCTTGACAAGCCACTAACTTTATTCACACTACAATTTTTTGTATTCCTATTATTTAAACAGAAAGAAAAGATATACTAAGGTTGTAGCGGACACTGCAAGGGCTAGTCACGGACACCAGTGTCCATGTACGGACACCTTGCCTATCCCTGCACTTAAGTTAAAATTAAACTTTAATCAACTTTCTAATTTACTTCTATTATCAATTTTGCTTCATTCTATTTGTTAGCTGACTACAACAGTGCGACTCTTGGAAGGGCCCTCTACCCATTTGATCCCTATAAATATTACCTTGTATACCGCCTATGTTTATAGCGCTGCGGAATATGTTGGTGCTCTACAAATATTACCAATAATAATAATTAAAGAGTAATCCTAGGAGCATAGGCGGAACTTCCAGGGTCGCAAAGGTCGCAGTTTGAGACCGGGCCCTGGAGGTCTGCCACTGGGGGAGGGCCACCAGCACTGTTCCCTCAAACTGGCTCACATAATTCATAAGGTGATTTTTAAAATATTATTATTTATAATTGAACTTACTTTAATAGTGGGGGGTGCAGCAGTAGTGAGGGCAGAGTCGAGAGCAAGAAAAGAAGCCTGCGCGTGGCGTACAGCAAATGGTTACAGCCTGCACGCAGGCTTCTGTACAGAGGGGTCAGTCAGTGGTAGTTGGCAGAGCTGAGCGGCCTCTCTGAATTCAAGCTAGCTGCCCGTCTCAGTGTTATTAAGCAAGCTTGTGACACTGGGTCTCAGACAAAGACTTATGTAGTGCCTTCAATACAGCCTGTAAGGTGTAAGGTGGTAATTTGGTCCGCTATGAAAAACTGCAGCACAAGGAAGAATATGCCTCTCCCCCAGATCAAGCAATATACAAGGACTGTAACAAAGCTGACCCCTATATCGCCTTGGAGAGTTACAAAATAGCTGACATGAACAAAGCATTAGAAAAAAATGACAAAGTGGGCACAGGTATGAACAGAGTTCTATTTATTCAAAAGCGTAAAATCATCAGGATAAAATCAACAGTTTTTTGGGGAGCGATTTTGGTTTAGTAGAATACAGGAGACGTTGTCTGTCCATATCCTTGACATCGTCATAAGCTCTAAGAATTGTATTGATGGGATACCCTCGTTGGGATAGACAAAGTTTCAAGTCTTCACTTTCCTTAATAAATTCAGTCATATCAGAACAGTTACGTTTTATGCGAATAAATTGTCCTTTCGCAATACCATATCTACAATGTTTAGGATGTAAACTTTTAGCATGGAGTAAAGTGTTTGAGCTTATAGGTTTTCTATATAGAATAGTAATAACCTTATATTTATCAGAGTCACCTGTCAGTTGAAGGTCAAGATATGGAATGGTATTAGGTTCCCAAGAGTATGTAAATTTAAGATTACAATCATTAAGATTTAGATAATCTACAAAGGCTTTGGCCTGTTCTGCAGGTCCGGACCACAGAAAAATCAAATCATCAATTTATCTTTTATACATAGAAATATAAGGCTTAAACTGATTTCCATCTCCAAAGACATGGGACAGCTCCCACCACCCCATAAAGAGGTTAGCGTAGGAGGGGGCAAATTTGGCCCCCATAGCTGTCCCCTGTCTCTGGAGATAGAAATCGCCATTAAACTCAAAATAATTATGGTCAAGAAGAAATTCCAGGACCTGCAGAAGCGCTTAAGATCAGAAGAATAAGAAGTTAAAGTATCCATAAAATATTTGACAGAAATGATGCCCAAAGTATGAGGAATAGTGGTATATAAACCTACTACAATCAACAGTTAGCCATGATTCACCTGATGATCAGTTAATATCTTCTACCAGAGAGAGCAGATGTTTGGTGTCAATGAGAAGGGATGGCAATAAATCCACCATGGGTTTCAAAAGGGTATCCACCCAATTAGAAAGGTTCTCAAACAGGGACCTTATTCCAGCTACAATCGATCTTCCTTTGACTATATCTAGGCTCTTATGGACTTTGGGAAATAGATGAAAAATAGGTATCACTGGGGATGAAGGGCATAAGTATTCAAAAGTCTTATCATCTAAGATGTTAAGTTCAAAACCATCATCTAGGTCCTAGAATATCCCTTAACCGATGTTTGAATGTATCTGTAGGGTCAGATGTGAGTTTAACATAAGCAATTTCATCACTCAACTGGCGGTAGGCTTCTGTGTAATAATCAGATTTATTCATGATCACAACACTACCGCCTTTGTCAGCCTGATGTATAACTAGATAATCCCTGGATCGAAGATTTTTAATTGCATTTCTTTCATATACAGTAAGGTTAGAAGATGTACTATTATACTGTTCCAAAAATACACCTCTCGAATGAGTGGGATAAAAATTAGATTTGGGGAAAAACCCTATATGTCTATATTTAGATGCATTTTGTACGGCAGATTCAAATTCAAATTGAAACAAGGATAAAGTGTCAAGTGTAGTTTTAAAGTCTGCGCCATTATCTGATGTCAAGAGGTACACCCGCATTATTCTGACTCTGAGCATCGTTAATATCCCACATAGGTGCTTGGGCATCTTCAAACAGAAAGTGCTTTTTCAGAGTAAGATTACGCATAAAACGGTTGACATCCAATAGGGTTTAAAAATAAATTAAAAGAAACAGATGGGAAAAAGTCCAAGCCATATCTAAGTACCTTGAGTTTGGAATCAGTTAGTTTGTCGCTAGATAGATTTATAACATCTAAATATTGTATTTGTTTCTGTTGCGTGTCTGTCTTAGGGAGTAGCCATTCCCTCTTCCTCTTCCCCCTCCTCTTGTTCCTTCTCCACCGCATTTTCCTATAGCTCCCCTGTGAAAATCTTTCTGTGAGTCTATACTTGGTGTGCTGGGATCTAATCCAGTTGACACCGTCAGAGGGGGAGGGGGATATGTGGATGGTGGGGGGACAACTGGGGGTACATTTGAGGAGGGTCCGGCTAACTGAAAGATATGTGCCAATGCATTGTTATTGCCCTGAGTATGCTTTTAAGCATTTTTAAGAATTGGTTTATGTTTAGGTGTTACAGATGTAATGTTAAAGGTGTCAGGTGTGGGGATTAGGGAGACACCCATAGTAGTTAAAAAATTGTCATCGTCAGTTGAATCATGTTCAGTGTCTGAGAAAGAAACATGTCTTTTGTTATCTGTATTGGGTGACCTTGATCTATTCCTACGTCTTTTACGCCCGTAGGAATTTTGGTATCTCTTTTTCTCAAACGTAGGCCATGTGTATACATTATTACTAGCATAGTCTAGAGTATCCCTGTAAAACTTGTTCAATTTCATAGTGTTGATGTCAAGCTTTATCTTGGATATTGTTGTTTTCAACATAATTTTAAATATTCAGAATGATCCACAAATTTATTTATGTCTTTTTGTAACTCTGCAATTTTTTGTCTCTGTGTATCCAATATTTGTGTCTTATGTTTAATTAAGAGTTGGATAAGTCTTATGGAGCGGTCAGTTAAGATAGCTTCCCATCTCTGTTTAAAGGGGGTATCATTAACTAAAAAAGTGGAAAACTTCTTGATACGCAACTCTCTGGGTATCATATTAACAGAAACATATTTTTCTAACAAGCGTTTATCCCACCAAGTTTTATATTCAGATATGAGAACATTCTCCATCTTAAGGAAAATATCACTAATAGTATATGACCTGAGATTAATGTCAAATAAATCCTCCAAGGAAGGACATGAAATGTCAAAATTTTCAATAGGCTCTAGTGAGAAAGGAACATATGCTTCTAATGATTGCATATTAAATACTAATATAGAACAAACCCAAAGAACAGTTAATTAAATATAATAAGATACAATTCACACTTTAAAGGGTAAACCACTCTGTATAAGAACACAATAACTAATATAGATATCCACAATTGACGGGTGTCCAGCTAAAGGAAAGATAATTAATCAATAAGCTTAAAACAGGGGAGCTGCACTCCTGAAACAATTGTAAGATATTAGTCACAAACCACTGGAGATATAACAAGTAGCATAGATATAGTATGTATCAAAAAGTCCCAAAGTGTATCAAGTCCTGAGCAGGAAAAGAGACTTATGATATGTGTATATATAGTAAAAATGTCCACTTTAAATCACTTGTGTGAGGCGTCAGAAAACCACTTTCAGGGATAAAGGAAGCTACACAATAGTGGTAAAATATGTAGTAGAGTTATTGTAAAAATAATCGATTTTGACTTACACCGTTTGACAGAAAGTACCTTATTGGTCCCGGATCTGAAAAGCGTGAGTCATTGTAACTTCACAGACAAGTCTCAACAGACATCGGGATAGAGCAGATGCCCAAGCTGCGTTCAATAATCCCATACATCAGATGTCAGAGGGTAGTTGTCGTAGGCAGCCGTATCCACAAACGTTGAGTGTAGTGCGCTACACGTGCTCCTTCGTCGGGCCACACTCCTCATTCAGCAGGGAAAGTGACATCACAGCTCCGTGTCCAGGACACTCCTCCTCAACCTCTGTGTGCTGATTGCGCCCGAAATACGGACCCAGAGGGAGTACAAACTTGAATCTTGGAGATGACAACGATTAGGAACATGCACCCCTGGCAAACCACTGCAGCAAGATCTCCTATTTTGACCATAAGCATCAGACAAAAAAAAAAAACGACAAAGTGGGCACAGGGATGAACGGGGTTCCATTAATTCAAAAGCGTCAAATCATCAGGATAAAAGCAACAGCAGGTAAGAGCAGCTCGTCTTACGCGTCTCGGCTGTCAGATAGCCTTACTCATAGACGGATGCTGTAGCAAGTACCTGCCTAGAAATTTATACCCACATGTAGAGCCTAATAGGATAATTGGCAAACACGAATTGACAAAATTTAAAGATACAGGCATATAGTAACATATGTACAAATATATATGAACAAAGCATTTGCTGTGTCTGGGGGGACCCTAAACAGATTTAAAAAGGTAAGAACATGTTGCTACTATTTATTGTCACATTAGGTAAAACAGATTTAACATTGTGTAAATCCTTAGATTTAGAAGCACCTAATTTTAAAGCGGCATCTTAATGGCTACGCAAGTGCTAAGACTTTGTATTTCACTCCATATGTTATGAGCATTTGGCTATGCAGCTTATAGGCCCCTGATAGAATTCAGCCAATCGGAATTAAGGTAGAAAAAATCCTATTGGCTGATGCAATCAGCCAATAGGATTGAAGTTCAATCCTATTGGCTGATTGGAACAGCCAATAGAATGCAAGCTCAATCCTATTGGCTGTTCCAATCAGCGAATATGATTGAACTTCAATCTTATTGGCTGATTGCATCAGCCAATAGGATTTTTTCTACTTTAATTCCGATTGGCTAATAGAATTCTATCAGCCGATCGGAATCGAAGGGACGCCATCTTGGATGACGTCACTTAAAGGTACCTTCATTCTTCAGTTGCCGTGGAAAGAAGAGGATGCTCCGTGTCGGATGTCTTGAAGATGGACCCACTCCGCGCCGGATGGCTGAAGATAGAAGATGCTGTCTGGATGAAGATGTCTGCCCATCTGGAGGACCACTTCTGCCGGCTTCGTTGAGGACTTCGGCCCGGTTGGATGAAGAGTTCTCCTGGTAAGGTGATCTTCAAGGGGTTAGTGTTATTTTTTTTTTAAGGGGGTATTGGGTGGGTTTTAGAGTAGGGATGGTTGTGTGGGTGGTGGGTTTTAATGTTGGGTGGGATTTGTAAGCTGATTACTTTGGGGCAATGCCCCGCAAAAGGCCCTTTTAAGGGCTATTTGTAATTTAGTGTAGGGCTTTTTTTTTATTTTTTTTGGGGGGGGGCTTTTTTATTTTGTTAGGGGGATTAGATTAGGTGTAATTAGTTTAAAAATCTTGTAATTTGTTTATTATTTTCTGTAATTTAGTGTTTTTTTTGTACTTTAGCTAATTTTACTTAATTGTATTTAATTTAGGGAAATAATTTAATTATAGTGTAGTGTAGTGTAATTGTAACTTAGGTTAGGTTTTATTTTACAGGTAACTTTGTATTTATTTTAGCTAGGTTGTTATTAAATAGTTAATAACTATTTAGTAACTATTCTACCTAGTTAAAATAAATACAAACTTGCCTGTAAAATAAGAATAAACCCTAAGCTAGCTACAATGTAACTATTAGTTATATTGTAGCTAGCTTAGAGTTTATTTTATAGGTAAGTATTTAGTATTAAATAGGAACAATTTAGTTAATTATAGTAATTTTATTTATATTTATTTTAATTATATTTAAGTTAGGGGGTGATAGGGTTAGACTTAGGTTTAGGGGTTAATAACTTTAATATAGTGGCGGCGACGTTGGGTGAGGCAGATTAGGGGTTAATAAATGTAGGTAGGTGGCGTCTATGCTAGGGACGGCAGATTAGGGGTTAATAATATTTAACTAATGTTTGCGAAGCGGGAGTGCGGCGGTTTAGGGGTTAATATATTTATTATAGTGGCGGTGATGTCCGGTTCGGCAGATTAGGGGTTAAAAATTTATTTTTAGTGTTTGCGATGCGGGAGGGCCTCGGTTTAGGGGTTAATAGGTAGTTTATGGGTGTTAGTGTACTTTTTAGCACTTTAGTTAAGAGTTTTATGTTATGGCGTTAGCCCATAAAACTCTTAACTACTGACTTTAAAATGTGGTACCAGTCTTGACAGGAGAGGGTGTACTGCTCACTTTTAGGCAGATTCGTAATACCGGCGCTATGTAAGTCCAATTGAAAAAAGAGGATATGCAATTTACGTAAGTGGATTTGCGGTATTTCCAAGTCTGGCCAAAAAGGTGAGCGGTACACCTGTACCTGCAAGACTCGTAATACCAGCGGGCATTAAAAAGCAGCGTTGGGACCGGCTAACGCTGCTTTTTAAGCCTAACGCACAACTCGTAATCTAGCCGTATATTTCCTTATTCATAATATCAAACAATACAAGCAAACTTCAAAGTGTATGGTTCAGCACCAATGTTGGCTAAGGTCCATTGGCACTCTATGTGAACTGAGACATTTTAACAAATATGTATTTTATATATGTTACCCTTAAAGGGATATGAAACCCAAAATCTTGGTATCTTTTGTTGAAAAGCAGGGAGAAGTATGCTTAGGAGCCGGCCTATTTCTGGAGCACTATATGGCAGCAGTTTTGCAAGAATATTATCCATTTGAAAGAGCATTAGATGGAAGCACTATTTATTTCCTGCCAAGTAGTGCTCCAGATTTCTATGTCAGGGTGCAGTGGAAGCGATGTGGGGGGGGGGATACAAAGAGAACAAAGCAGGTTTGATTATAGTAGTAAATTGGAAGGAAAGAATAAAGGAAGGAAAGAACAAAAAGCTGGATTCTCATAGACCTGTCACTGTTGTGTACTACAATTTGGACCAATCCAGGTCAAACCATACACATATTTTGGTTGTCATTAAAGAGAAATGCAGCCAAAATACAGGACCTTAATACACCAATGGTGTGTAAAAGGTAGCAGAGGTGAAAGGCTCCTGTCAATCGAGAGGGAAAAAACTGCACTCTATCCACAGTTAGGTGCTTCCTTCATCTTGCGGGGGCCTCCTCTACTCCCTCTGCCTACCTGCAGGTGAAAGGTTAATAAAACAGGGAGCAGCACTGCTCGCATTTTAGCACCTCCCCAACATGAACTATTTCAGTGCTGTTCCTATTACAGCAGGACGTATTCCCAGTGCTTACAACAGAGTTCTCCAGCACTAACAGCATAAGATGCCCCCAAGGTACACATGAATCTGCAGATATACATGTGATTTTAAATTGTGGGTTGCCTTATTTCACACAGTTTTCGTATGTGTTTAGTCAACTGCATCTTTTTGAAAATATTCTGCAAAGCTAATATATGGAAAAATAAAGTATTTTGTATGGAAATGTACAAATCAGTACATTATGGGCCAGTTTACGAGTGGCACGCTAACAGTTGTGTGCAATCGATATCAGGTTTATTGCGCCTGTAGCACAGAAGTAGTGCGTGTATTACAAGTTGAAAGTAAATGCGTTAGTTTGATCGCAATTTAATTTAATGCAAGTCGACTTCGGAGCTCTGTTTAACTGTTACGCTTGAATAAAAAGTTGCACAACAGACATCAAAAATACATTTAAAAGTACAGTTACACTCATAATAACACTAAAATAAATTATTGAAAAAAATAAGGGCGAAGTCTCAGGTGATAAAGAAAAAAGGCCTGCAAAGGGCTTTAGCATACAGATACGTACATATACATGTCAAAATATCTATATGAATGTGTGTATATATCTATATATCAAAATAACAAGAGTATTGCATTGAGCAATGATACTTTTTTTATTGGACTAACTATACATTTATAAGATGACAAGCTTTCGGAAGAGTTCCTTCCTTTATCAAGTCTGAAGCAATACTAACCAATTCAATGGAATTTACAGATTGTATCTTAAAACACAGAATAGCTAAGAAGACAGTGCAGGGAGAGGAGGAGGTGTCGTAAAAATCATGAGGGGGGCTTAGGTAACAGGCAGACAGTGTCCAGTGTAGGAGAACAGACAGGGGAAATATATAGCTTTACATAGAGCATATACTGACATAAAGTTATATATCAACATTGAATCAATATCTATAGAGATGTGAAATTGTATATACAGGGGGAATACAAAGGTTAAGAAAAGACAAAAGTGTGGACATAGGCTTACCTGTGTACCTATGTATAAAGAATGTGGAATATACAATGTAATTGACTAAATGAAAGTACATTACAAAAAAATTTGATAATGTGTTAAGAATCCAGAGTCCACATTTAGTCCAGAATTAAACAGGTTGAAGTGCATTATCATTTTCATTTCAAAGGTTTTTCTTTCCATGGTGTTATTAAAGTTTCCTCTGAGAATTTTGATTTTGAGGTTTTGGATGGAGTGGTCAGGTTGGGTGAAATGGTGACCAACAGGGGTGCAGTATTTTGTTTCACAGTGGTTTTTGATTGAGTGTCTGTGTAAGTTCATTCGAAGGTGCAGTTTTTGGCTTGTTTCTCCAATATAGCATCCCATTTCACATGCAGTGCAATGTATCATGTATACCACATTTGCAGATATACATGAATATGCCCCTTTAATGTTGTAAGATTTATTATTGTGATTTGCTGTGCTGCTTTCACAAACGTGTTGACACAGTTTGCAGCGAGCTTTATAGCAGCACTTGGTTCCATTCTGAGTGTTCTTTTTCTCAAGGGGTAGCTTCCTATGTACCAGTTTCTGCTTTAGGTTAGGTGCTTGTCTGTATGCCAGGATTGGGGGTTTTGGAAAGATTTTTTTGAGTGTGGGATCCTCTAAGAGTAGTGGCTGTAAGTCTTTTATGATTTTTCATATCCCTTCCACAGCAGGGTTGTATTTGACTACTAGTGGTATACGTGATATGTTTTTCTTCTCCCTGTATTGTAGTAAGTGTTCACGTGGGGTATTGAGGGCAGAGTTAATTTTTTTATTTATAATCCTTGTTTTGTAACCTTTTTCTCTGAATGATTGGGACAATGTGATGAGGTGTTTGTCACGGTCCTTGGTATCTGAACAAATTCTGTGGTATCTTGTAGCCTGACTGTAGATTATGGATTTTTTAATGTGATTGGGGTGGGAGCTGGAGCTGTGGAGGTAGCTGCATCTATCTGTTGGTTTCCTGTATACAGATGAGTGTAGTTTGCCATTTGTGATGGATATTGTTGTATCCAGGAAGTTGACACAGTCACTAGAAAAGTTCATTTTAAGCTTGATTGATGCATGAAATAGATTAAATGATTTATGAAAATGTTCCAGGTTTTTTTCTCCTTCTGTCCATATGATGAAAATATCATCGATGTAGCGAAAGTATTTGAATGGTTTGTGAGGGTGAGTGGCTAGGAATCTCTGTTCTAAGTCAGCCATGAAGAGGTTTGCGTACTGTGGTGCCATTTTGGTGCCCATGGCTGTTCCCATGATTTGTAAGTAGATGGAGTGGTTGAAGATGAAATAATTGTGAGTAAGTATAAATTCTGTAAGTTTACTGACTGTAGAAGCACTATATGTCTGGTTAAGGCTGTTGCAGGAAAGAAAGTTTAAGCAGGCATCAATACCATCTTTATGTGGAATATTGCTGTACAGGGATTCCACATCCATTGTCACAAGTATAGTATCCTCTGGCAATTCTGTTATCTGGCTGATTTTGTTAAGAAAATCAGTGGTGTCTTTTATAAAGCTAGTGGTGTTAATAACTAAGGGCTTAAGAATATTCTCCACTAGGCCCGATAGTTGCTCAGTCAGAGTGTCCATGCCTGTTATTATTGGTCTTCCTGGGTTCCCTGGTTTGTGGATTTTTGGGAGCATGTAGAATGTCCCTATGCTTGGGTTAGAGGGCACCAGTTTGTCCAGTTTATGTTGCGTGTGTTTAGGGAATGTTTTAATTAGTTTTCTAAGTTGCAAAGTGTATTCCTGGGTGGGGTCCTTTTCCAGTTTTTTGTAATAAGTTTGATCTGATAATTGTCTATTTCCCTCTGTGATGTAGTCCTGTGTATTCATGATCACCACTGCAGTGGTGATCATGAATACACAGGACTACATCACAGAGGGAAATAGACAATTATCAGATCAAACTTATTACAAAAAACTGGAAAAGGACCCCACCCAGGAATACACTTTGCAACTTAGAAAACTAATTAAAACATTCCCTAAACACACGCAACATAAACTGGACAAACTGGTGCCCTCTAACCCAAGCATAGGGACATTCTACATGCTCCCAAAAATCCACAAACCAGGGAACCCAGGAAGACCAATAATAACAGGCATGGACACTCTGACTGAGCAACTATCGGGCCTAGTGGAGAATATTCTTAAGCCCTTAGTTATTAACACCACTAGCTTTATAAAAGACACCACTGATTTTCTTAACAAAATCAGCCAGATAACAGAATTGCCAGAGGATACTATACTTGTGACAATGGATGTGGAATCCCTGTACAGCAATATTCCACATAAAGATGGTATTGATGCCTGCTTAAACTTTCTTTCCTGCAACAGCCTTAACCAGACATATAGTGCTTCTACAGTCAGTAAACTTACAGAATGTATACTTACTCACAATTATTTCATCTTCAACCACTCCATCTACTTACAAATCATGGGAACAGCCATGGGCACCAAAATGGCACCACAGTACGCAAACCTCTTCATGGCTGACTTAGAACAGAGATTCCTAGCCACTCACCCTCACAAACCATTCAAATACTTTCGCTACATCGATGATATTTTCATCATATGGACAGAAGGAGAAAAAAACCTGGAACATTTTCATAAATCATTTAATCTATTTCATGCATCAATCAAGCTTAAAATGAACTTTTCTAGTGACTGTGTCAACTTCCTGGATACAACAATATCCATCACAAATGGCAAACTGCACTCATCTGTATACAGGAAACCAACAGATAGATGCAGCTACCTCCACAGCTCCAGCTCCCACCCCAATCACATTAAAAAATCCATAATCTACAGTCAGGCTACAAGATACCACAGAATTTGTTCAGATACCAAGGACCGTGACAAACACCTCATCACATTGTCCCAATCATTCAGAGAAAAAGGTTACAAAACAAGGATTATAAATAAAAAAATTAACTCTGCCCTCAATACCCCACGTGAACACTTACTACAATACAGGGAGAAGAAAAACATATCACGTATACCACTAGTAGTCAAATACAACCCTGCTGTGGAAGGGATATGAAAAATCATAAAAGACTTACAGCCACTACTCTTAGAGGATCCCACACTCAAAAAAATCTTTCCAAAACCCCCAATCCTGGCATACAGACAAGCACCTAACCTAAAGCAGAAACTGGTACATAGGAAGCTACCCCTTGAGAAAAAGAACACTCAGAATGGAACCAAGTGCTGCTATAAAGCTCGCTGCAAACTGTGTCAACACGTTTGTGAAAGCAGCACAGCAAATCACAATAATAAATCTTACAACATTAAAGGGGCATATTCATGTATATCTGCAAATGTGGTATACATGATACATTGCACTGCATGTGAAATGGGATGCTATATTGGAGAAACAAGCCAAAAACTGCACCTTCGAATGAACTTACACAGACACTCAATCAAAAACCACTGTGAAACAAAATACTGCACCCCTGTTGGTCACCATTTCACCCAACCTGACCACTCCATCCAAAACCTCAAAATCAAAATTCTCAGAGGAAACTTTAATAACACCATGGAAAGAAAAACCTTTGAAATGAAAATGATAATGCACTTCAACCTGTTTAATTCTGGACTAAATGTGGACTCTGGATTCTTAACACATTATCAAATTTTTTTGTAATGTACTTTCATTTAGTCAATTACATTGTGTATTCCACATTCTTTATACATAGGTACACAGGTAAGCCTATGTCCACACTTTTGTCTTTTCTTAACCTTTGTATTCCCCCTGTATATACAATTTCACATCTCTATAGATATTGATTCAATGTTGATATATAACTTTATGTCAGTATATGCTCTATGTAAAGCTATATATTTCCCCTGTCTGTTCTCCTACACTGGACACTGTCTGCCTGTTACCTAAGCCCCCCTCATGATTTTTACGACACCTCCTCCTCTCCCTGCACTGTCTTCTTAGCTATTCTGTGTTTTAAGATACAATCTGTAAATTCCATTGAATTGGTTAGTATTGCTTCAGACTTGATAAAGGAAGGAACTCTTCCGAAAGCTTGTCATCTTATAAATGTATAGTTAGTCCAATAAAAAAAGTATCATTGCTCAATGCAATACTCTTGTTATTTTGATATCTAAATCTCTGGACTAACATGGCTACTCCAATCAATATATCTATATATATATATATATATGTGTTTATATGTGTGTACATTATTTATGTATTTTTTTTACTGTACATATTTCACATTCCAATGTTCTTCACTTGCAAGATGTTAATTTTATTCTTAAATACATATTCCTATATAACTATACACGCATGCATATCTATTCCTATAGATATATATGTAAAGACATGTATTTTACCTCAACTGTATTGTGTGTATATATATATATATATATATATATATATAAAATAATAAAAACATAATTTATGCTTACCTGATAAATTCCTTTCTTCTGTTGTGTGATCAGTCCACGGGTCATCATTACTTCTGGGATATAACTCCTCCCCAACAGGAAATGCAAGAGGATTCACCCAGCAGAGCTGCATATAGCTCCTCCCCTCTACGTCAGTCCCAGTCATTCGACCAAGAATCAACGAGAAAGGAGTAACCAAGGGTGAAGTGGTGACTGGAGTATAATCTAAAAGATATTTACCTGCCTTAAAACAGGGCGGGCCGTGGACTGATCACACAACAGAAGAAAGGAATTTATCAGGTAAGCATAAATTATGTTTTCTTCTGTTATGTGTGATCAGTCCACGGGTCATCATTACTTCTGGGATACCAATACCAAAGCAAAAGTACACGGATGACGGGAGGGATAGGCAGGCTCATTATACAGAAGGAACCACTGCCTGAAGAACCTTTCTCCCAAAAATAGCCTCCGAAGAAGCAAAAGTGTCAAATTTGTAAAATTTGGAAAAAGTATGAAGCGAAGACCAAGTTGCAGCCTTGCAAATCTGTTCAACAGAGGCCTCATTCTTAAAGGCCCAAGTGGAAGCCACAGCTCTAGTGGAGTGAGCTGTAATTCTTTCAGGAGGCTGCTATCCAGCAGTCTCATAGGCTAAACGTATTATGCTACGAAGCCAAAAAGAGAGAGAGGTAGCAGAAGCTTTTTGACCTCTCCTCTGTCCAGAGTAAACGACAAACAAGGAAGAAGTTTGGCGAAAATCTTTAGTTGCCTGCAAGTAGAACTTGAGGGCACGAACTACATCCAGATTGTGTAAAAGACGTTCCTTCTTTGAAGAAGGATTTGGACACAAGGATGGGACAACAATCTCTTGATTGATGTTCCTGTTAGTGACTACCTTAGGTAAGAACCCAGGTTTAGTACGCAGAACTACCTTGTCTGAGTGAAAAATCAGATAAGGGGAATCACAATGTAAGGCTGATAACTCAGAGACTCTTCGAGCCGAGGAAATAGCCATTAAAAACAGAACTTTCCAAGATAACATTTTTATATCAATGGAATGAAGGGGTTCAAACGGAACACCCTGTAAAACGTTAAGAACTAAGTTTAAACTCCATGGTGGAGCAACAGCTTTAAACACAGGCTTGATCCTAGCTAAAGCCTGACAAAAGGACTGGACGTCTGGATTTTCTGACAGACGTCTGTGTAACAAGATGGACAGAGCTGAAATCTGTCCCTTTAATGAACTAGCTGATAAACCCTTTTCTAAACCTTCTTGTAGAAAAGACAATATCCTAGCGATCCTAACCTTACTCCAGGAGTAACCTTTGGATTCGCACCAGTATAGGTATTTCCGCCATATTTTATGGTAAATCCTTCTGGTAACAGGCTTCCTAGCCTGAATCAGGGTATCAATAACCGACTCAGAAAAACCACGTTTTGATAAAATCAAGCGTTCAATTTCCAAGCAGTCAGCTTCAGAGAAGTTAGATTTTGATGTTTGAATGGACCCTGTATCAGAAGGTCCTGTCTTAGAGGTAGAGACCAAGGCGGACAGGATGACATGTCCACTAGATCTGCATACCAAGTCCTGCGTGGCCAAGCAGGTGCTATTAGAATTACTGATGCTCTCTCCTGTTTGATTTTGGCAATCAATCGAGGAAGCAGCGGGAAGGGTGGAAACACATAAGCCATCCTGAAGTTCCAAGGTGCTGTCAAAGCATCTATCAGGACTGCTCCCGGATCCCTGGATCTGGACCCGTAGCGAGGAAGTTTGGCGTTCTGGCGAGACGCCATGAGATCTATCTCTGGTTTGCCCCAACGTCGAAGTATTTGGGCAAAGACCTCCGGATGAAGTTCCCACTCCCCCGGATGAAAAGTCTGGCGACTCAAGAAATCCGCCTCCCAGTTCTCCACTCCCGGGATGTGGATTGCTGACAGGTGGCAAGAGTGAGACTCTGCCCAGCGAATTATCTTTGATACTTCCATCATTGCTAGGGAGCTTCTTGTCCCTCCCTGATGGTTGATGTAAGCTACAGTCGTGATGTTGTCCGACTGAAACCTGATGAACCCCCGAGTTATTAACTGGGGCCAAGCCAGAAGGGCATTGAGAACTGCTCTCAATTCCAGAATGTTTATTGGAAGGAGACTCTCCTCCTGATTCCATAGTCCCTGAGCCTTCAGAGAATTCCAGACAGCGCCCCAACCTAGTAGGCTGGCGTCTGTTGTTACAATTGTCCAGTCTGGCCTGCTGAATGGCATCCCCCTGGACAGGTGTGGCCGATAAAGCCACCATAGAAGAGAATTTCTGGTCTCTTGATTCAGATTCAGAGTAGGGGACAAATCTGAGAAATCCCCATTCCACTGACTTAGCATGCATAATTGCAGCGGTCTGAGGTGTAGGCGTGCAAAAGGTACTATGTCCATTGCCGCTACCATTAAGCCGATCACCTCCATGCATTGAGCTACTGACGGGTGTTGAATGGAATGAAGGACGCGGCATGCATTTTGAAGCTTTGTTAACCTGTCTTCTGTCAGGTAAATCTTCATTTCTACAGAATCTATAAGAGTCCCCAAGAATGGAACCCTTGTGAGAGGAAAGAGAGAACTCTTCTTTTCGTTCACTTTCCATCCATGCGACCTTAGAAATGCCAGAACTAACTCTGTATGAGACTTGGCAGTTTGAAAGCTTGAAGCTTGTATTAGAATGTCGTCTAGGTACGGAGCTACCGAAATCCCTCGCGGTCTTAGTACCGCTAGAAGGGCACCCAGAACCTTTGTGAAGATTCTTGGAGCCGTAGCCAATCCGAATGGAAGAGCTACAAACTGGTAGTGCCTGTCTAAGAAGGCAAACCTTAGATACCGGTGATGATCTTTGTGGATCGGTATGTGAAGGTAAGCATCCTTTAAATCCACTGTGGTCATGTACTGACCCTCTTGGATCATGGGTAAGATCGTCCGAATAGTTTCCATTTTGAACGATGGAACTCTTAGGAATTTGTTTAGAGTCTTTAAATCTAAGATTGGCCTGAAAGTTCCCTCTTTTTTGGGAACCACAAACAGGTTTGAGTAGAACCCTTGTCCTTGTTCCGACCGCGGAACCGGATGGATCACTCCCATTGTTAACAGATCTTGTACGCAGCGTAGAAACGCTTCTTTCTTTATCTGGTTTGTTGACAACCTTGACAGATGAAATCTCCCTCTTGGGGGAGATAATTTGAAGTCTAGAAGGTATCCCTGAGATATGATCTCTAGTGCCCAGGGATCCTGAACATCTCTTGCCCAGGCCTGGGCGAAGAGAGAGAGTCTGCCCCCTACTAGATCCGGTCCCGGATCGGGGGCTCTCGGTTCATGCTGTCTTTGGGGCAGCAGTAGGTTTCCTGGCCTGCTTGCTCTTGTTCCAGGCCTGGTTAGGCTTCCAGCCTTGCCTGTAACGAGCAACAGCTCCTTCCTGTTTTGGTGCAGTGGAGGTTGATGCTGCTCCTGTTTTGAAATTCCGAAAGGGACGAAAATTAGACTGTCTAGCCTTAGCTTTGGCCTTGTCTTGAGGTAGGGCGTGGCCCTTACCTCCCGTAATGTCAGCGATAATTTCTTTCAAACCGGGCCCGAATAAGGACTGCCCCTTGAAAGGTATATTAAGTAATTTGGACTTAGAAGTAACATCAGCTGACCAGGATTTTAGCCACAGCGCCCTGCGTGCCTGTATGGCGAATCCTGAGTTCTTAGCCGTAAGTTTGGTTAAATGTACTACGGCCTCCGAAATGAAAGAATTAGCTAGTTTAAGGACTCTAAGCCTGTCCGTAATGTCGTCTAGCGTAGAGGAACTAAGGTTCTCTTCAAGCGACTCAATCCAAAATGCTGCCGCAGCCGTAATCGGCGCGATACATGCAAGGGGTTGTAATATAAAACCTTGTTGAACAAACATTTTCTTAAGGTAACCCTCTAATTTTTTATCCATTGGATCTGAGAAAGCACAGCTATCCTCCACCGGGATAGTGGTACGCTTAGCTAAAGTAGAAACTGCTCCCTCCACCTTGGGGACCGTTTGCCATAAGTCCCGAGTGGTGGCGTCTATTGGAAACATCTTTCTAAATATTGGAGGGGGTGAGAACGGCACACCGGGTCTATCCCACTCCTTAGTAACAATTTCAGTTAGTCTCTTAGGTATAGGAAAAACGTCAGTACTCGCCGGTACCGCAAAGTATTTATCCAACCTACACAGTTTCTCTGGTATTGCAACGGTGTTACAATCGTTGAGAGCTGCTAAGACCTCCCCTAGTAGTACACGGAGGTTCTCCAATTTAAATTTAAAATTTGAAATATCTGAGTCCAATCTGTTTGGATCAGAACCGTCACCCACAGAATGAAGCTCTCCGTCCTCATGCTCTGCGAGCTGTGACGCAGTATCAGACATGGCCCTAGCATTGTCAGCGCACTCTGTTCTCACCCCAGAGTGATCACGCTTGCCTCTTAGTTCTGGTAATTTAGACAAAACTTCAGTCATAACAGTAGCCATATCTTGTAATGTTATCTGTAATGGCCGCCCAGATGTACTAGGCGCCAAAATATCACGCACCTCCCGGGCGGGAGATGCAGGTACTGCCGCGTGAGGCGAGTTAGTCGGCATAACTCTCCCCTCGCTGTTTGGTGAAATTTGTTCACATTGTACAGATTGACTTTTATTTAAAGTAGCATCAATACAGTTAGTACATAAATTTCTATTGGGCTCCACCTTGGCATTGGAACAAATGACACAGATATCTTCCTCTGAGTCAGACATGTTTAACACACTAGCAAAAAAACTTACAACTTGGTTATAATCTTTTTTAGCAAAAAAACGCACTGTGCCTCAAAGAGGTACTAACGATTAAATGACAGTTGAAATAATGAACTGAAAAACAGTTATAGCATCAAACTTTAAAACAACACAACTTTTAGCAAAGGTTTGTTCCCATTAGTAAAAAACAACACTAATTAAATTTGTACATAAGAAAACAAAACAACGTTTTTATTCACAGTCACTATAAGAATTCTCACAGCTCTGCTGAGAGAATTTACCTCCCTTCAAAGAAGTTTGAAGACCCCTGAGATCTGTCAGAGAAACGAAACTGTCACAATTAAAGCAAAAAACTGCCAAGTGGAAAATAATGCCCAAATATTTATTCACACAGTACCTCAGCAATGTAAACGATTCTACATTCCAGCAAAAACGTTTAACATGAGAATAGTTATTAAAAGGATTAGTGACCTTTAACAGAGTAGTTCCGGTGAAATACCATCCCCAGAATACTAAAGTGTATACATACATGTCATTTTAACGGTATGGCAGGCTTTTCTCATCAATTCCATTCAGAAAATAAAAACTGCCACATACCTCAATGCAGATTCATCTGCCCGCTGTCCCCTGATCTGAAGCCTTTACCTCCCTCAGATGGTCGAGAACAGCAATATGATCTTAACGACTCCGGTTAAAATCATAGTAAAAAATCTCTGTCAGATTCTTCCTCAAACTCTGTCAGAGAAGTAATAACACGCTCCGGTGCTATTTTAAAATAACAAACTTTTGATTGAAGTCATAAAAACTAAGTATAATCACCATAGTCCTCTCACACATCCTATCTAGTCGTTGGGTGCAAGAGAATGACTGGGACTGACGTAGAGGGGAGGAGCTATATGCAGCTCTGCTGGGTGAATCCTCTTGCATTTCCTGTTGGGGAGGAGTTATATCCCAGAAGTAATGATGACCCGTGGACTGATCACACATAACAGAAGAAAAGTACATTATTTTCTATGTCAAGAACATAGGAATGTAAAATATATGTTTTGCGCATTGTATTTCTATATTTAGACATGGTCAGTTTAGTGCACATTAAAACTCAGTATTGAAATATTACATATTAAATATTTAAAAAAATTAATAAAAATTATTAAAAATACTTTAAAATATACTGAATAATCCATAGAATATATCTCTATATTTTACAGTATGTTGAAAAATGTTAAAGTTTTAAAATATTTTATATGTTTATGTAATATAAAACATTCCTATGTTCTTCACATATATTTAATATAAAAGTACTTTATTTTCTATTTATATAAATATCTGATACTGTTCATGTAAAATACATATATATCTCAATATAGCTATACGCATAGATATGCAGGTATAGGTATATACACATATATAAAGAAATATGTATTTGAAAATAACATTATCCTGTAAGTGAAGAACATTGGATTGTAAAATATGTACAATAAATCTACAGTAATACAAATATAAACACATAAATACATATCTATACATATAAATATGTTCTAAGTATTTATAGATAGATATTTTAATATATATCTACACTTATATATAATTATATATATATATATATATATACACACATACACACATATATATTTATATATACATACACACATACATATATATATATATATATATATATATATATACATACACACGTACAAATATATATATATACACACACACACACACATATATATATATACACATAGACACATACATATATATACACACACACACATATATATATATATATACACACACATATATATATATATACACACACATCTATATATACATATACATACATATATATATATATATACACACACACACACACATATATATATATTTATATATATATATATATATACACATATACATATACATACACACATACATACATATATATATATATATACATACACACGTACATATATATATATATATATATACACACACACACACACAAAAAAAAAGTTATTTAGGAATAAATAGAACATATTCTGTTATATGAAGAACATTAGAATTTAAAATATTAATAATTCATGTTGGGTTAGGGCACTTTGTTAAATGTGATTGGGTTTGCACGCAAGTAGGGTAGTTTCTCCCCCCCCACACACACACTTTTCTCATGCCATTGGAGTCTATACTGTAACTTCGGCTTTCTGTGCACGCCGGGATAAGCGAAATTTTTTTACTTTCAACTTGTAATACATGCTGTATCCGACGCGTGCAAAAAGTAAAGCGCAGGTAGTGCGGGATCGATAAACAGCACTCCACTCATAATCTAGCCATATACATGTAGTTTCACCAGTAATCACTGAGCTTGGAAAAGCCTTGCTGGGCAGCAGCTGAATGATATTACCTTCTGCTAGCATATAATATTTTCTATTTTACTTTTGCATTTATCTGCGATATGGGCATGCTGCCCAGCTCTAATTTTATTGGTGTAGCAGATGTATGCTGCTACTATTTTGTTTCCAAATATAATTTTCCACAACTGGGGCATCCTCTCTAGCAGCTGAATCTCATCCGACCTGCCTGCCAGCTTAAAGGACAAGCTTATGATGTGCTGCACTGGGTGGAATCCCAGGTCATTCACTGCATAACTGTGATGTATGAGATATTTTTCCCCCTAATTTAAAGGCTTTTTTTTCTTAAAGTTTAAACATGTGATTCATCATTTGGGCACAGTACACGTCAATAGCAGTTTCATAACTAGCATTTAAAGAGAAGCAGCTACAGCTTACAGATTTGTTACAGGCACATAAAGCAAGACAAGGGCATAAGGTAAAACTCAACTTTAATGTTTTACAGACAACAATCACAAATGGTCTCAAATAATATGTTCACATAACAGTTATAGTGCCCTTGGTCTGTGGAATTTTTGTGTTAACCTTTTACTCTAATTAATATCTGCACATCCCTACCAATTCTTTTGAACCTATCAGAAAATGTATATTTGTGTACAACAGGGACTTACTATCTAATAAGCAGAACCCACATTGCTTTACTGATGCACAGTGACACAGTCCAGTATGAAAAAAAATCCTTATTAAGAAACATTCATTTAACAAAAAAGATAAAGATAAGCCTGTAATATATTTTAAAATGTTCTCACTAGATGCAAAAGGGAAAATAACTGTTTTAAATTCCCCTATATACCAGTTTCTCTTAAATACACCTGGGGATACCCAAACCGGGCCCAAGTACATATGACCCCTGACCCATAATGACCAAATGCTGCCCAACTCGCTTGGTGCTGCTTCAGATTCTGCATGGAATGTGATTAGTTGGCTGAACACCCCTGGTTTATATCATATTTGTTCACAAACTCAGCAGTGAAATCAATAAAGTTTTCTACAAATTAATACCTGATTATTTTATAAGCAACAAACAGACATTTGTATGTAAAATTGTTCTATAACGAGGGGTCATATTTATTGTAACCATTACAATGAGGGTAGGCTAAATAAACGACTAGCAGATTCATATATCTAAATGAATAAAACAGGCAACTCCCCTCAGTAATCTTGAGCACACAGTTTTCCACTACAGCAGTGTAAAGGCTTGTAAGTAAAACAAAATTAGTAGTAAAACAGATTACAGATGATTATGCACTCTTTGGAACTCTTCTTCAGTAATTACAATTCATGCTTAGTTATTTTTTTTGCACATGTGAACATTGGAAAAATTGCCTCAAACTTCCAATGACCTGCAAGCTACCTCAAATTTAAAATTGTGAATTTCAATAATTTGTCTTTACCTATTGAGATAGTTTTTTGTTATATTTATTGTTTTGAATTGCATTGGTCTTAAATTGAGGAAGCACATGAATAACTCACAGAGGGACTGATTATCACAAACTTGTCATCATGCAGACAAATCAAACTAAACTTTTGTTTGTGAGCATTATATTGTAATGTAGGTGTCTTCCCTGCATATCAAGAACTAGATTACAAGTGGTGCACTATCGTCAACATTAGCTTGTGCGCATAGTACAAGTTGAAAGTAAACGCATTTGCTTGAGTGCAATTAAATTTAATGTGCGTCAAGTTAGCGTAATTGAAGAGTTAGGGTTAAAAAAATGTTTTTGCACAAAACAAAACATAAATACATTAAAATAAACAGTTGCGGGGGCGTGTCCGACCAGCGACCAAGATGGCTGCCTTTTAATTCAGGGGAACATTGGAGCTGATAAACCTGCTGTTTATCCCCCCTCAGATCAAAAATCCTATTTGTATTCAAGATATAGGTGAAAAGCTATGTTTCTGGAACAATTCTATGGGATTAACTCACATTAACTTGCACAGGCAGACCGGATTAGAAGAGGTGCGCAGCAGAGGTCTTACTACGGCCTGGACCTCTCTCTACCCCCCTATTATTCTGATAGTTCAGAATACCCAGCCAGTTGAGCTGAAGATTGTTCTTTTGAATTGCTGGACATTTAATTTGTGGCCACTACTTTATTTGGAGAGCAGAATCATACGATCGCATAACACTGCTAATATGGCGGCGACAGACACATGGGAGCAGCGCTTACAACTCCTTATGGATCAACAATTCTGTGAGCTGAAACAGAGCCTGCAAACAAAATTGCATATACCGACCCAAGACCAGATACGGCTGTTGAAGTCAAACAATTTACCCACCCCAAGATCGGAGTACAGACCCTTTGCTAGTGACCGGGGGGTTACGAGTTACTCGTATCAAGCAGAGAGCCTGCAAGCAAAGCCCGCTATACCAAGCCTTCCTCAAACTGAAAACAATGCAGTAGATGGGATCCAACGCTACATCTTTGAGAAGGAAAGTGCTTTGAAAGGCAAAAATAGTGTCTATCCCAATGGAAGATCCGTAACAACAGGGCTTAACATGCCGATAGTGCACTGGTACGCGGCTGTACAGATAACTTTTAGTAGAATATTGGATTCTTTGTTTTCGACACATGGCTACTCAGCAATGGTCGCTATGCCTCCATTAGAAGAAGCAGGAATAGTTTTGCAGAGACTCTCTACTACGGCTCTGTCTAAAGCCAGAATCGGATAAAGGGTTAAGGTAGTATGCGGATGTCAGCAGCATAAACGGTATAGAGACATTCTGAAAATGGGCATGCATGGATATAAGACTCTATTACCCACTATGCTACTTTTAACTGTTACGATCATATCATGCCCTCTAAGGACAATCAAGTCACGCTTAATCGCTTCCAGGCTAGAATAATTTCTGCCCTAATGACGGCGACTGAGCCTGATATTTGGCAGCCCAGGTTATTACTTGTTATGGGGGTTATTTTTTCTGCTTAGGTATAATAGTGTATATGACATGTGCCTGTCTATGTACTGATTACATTTGTCCCCATTACCATGCCATCAGTTTACTATATCTCGCACCTAATGCAGTTTAAAATCCAGATAAGTCCTATTTATGATTCTATGCTCATTTGGTATCAGTGTAAGAGAAGAACTGACAGATGCATTTGTTATGCTCCCTTTTCACCTCTTTCTTGTGGCCACCTATTATTTATTTAGTCATTTTATTTAGTCATTTTATCTATTCCTATAGTACTACACTAGAACATGGGGGAATTTGTAGAAATTCATGCAATTTATATAGATTTTACATGGTGAAATACGCTAAACCTACATGTCTGCATGCATATATCTCTCAAAATATGGCTAAGGCTAGTCAAAGAACCTGAACAGTCCAAATTTTGCTCCCACCATCTTGTATATTAACATGAGGCTATAGGAGCCTGTTCTATATTACACAAAATGAGAAAATACAGATTCATAATCTGAGATCCAAGAGTGGTCTCTTACTGATTATAGTTGCCTTCTATATTGTAACATTTTCTTTAATGGTAATATGAGGTCCAAGAGTGACCTTAAAGGGTTCATTTTTAGGAGGCAGATAGTTTCGTGGGTATTAAGTGTGCATATTAAGTTTACAGATATCTTGTGCTCATGTTCTTGGAAAATTGAATTCATTACAATCATTTTGTTCTTTATTTCCTTTCTTGTATAACTTGTATTGACATATATTTTGTGTGTACCCTTAATGAATCTTAATAAAAATCTAAAAAACAAAAAAAAAACAAAAAAAAAAAAACAGTTGCACTCATATAAATGCAATCTCATAAAAATTATATACTGTATATGACTAAATATGTGTATGGGTGTATAAATAAACCTTTAAACATGAAAAAAAAATAATTATTCAATAATAATATTTAATAGTGTTTTTTACTGTGTATTTACTGTAAACATTGCACATTCCAATGTTCATTATTTAGAGATAAATATACTTTGTATTTTTTTTTTTAAATAGTTTTTTTATTGATTTTTCATATTAAAACATCTTGATACAAATCAACTCATAAACAAAACAGGTTCAGACTGTAAAAGAGTCATAGTCATTATACACATGCCGGGATTTTACTCCGAATAATATTTCTCATTATATCAAACATGCAATTTGTCATCAACCCACAATCAATAGGAATCAGTTCTCACATATTATCTCCTCTAACACTTTCCTTCTATACGACGTTCTGTCTAATCCATCTAACCCCTTCGATATGCATAATGTATGGTTCCCAGAGTTCAATGAAACGATCTTTGGTGTTTAAAAGTTCTGCCGTAGCGCTTGACATATTATAGTGATATTCTATTCTCTTTTCGATGTAATGAAAGGAGGGGATATCAGTTTTCCAAAATGTAGCTATATACATGTGTGTGACAATACAGATCATATTAACTAATTTGGAGTGCCTCTTTAGAGGTCCTTCTAGAGGAAAATGCAATAGGGCCTGCTCTGGGGAAAGGGCTATATCGGATTCTAGTATTACACTTAAATAGGTTGAGATAAAATCCCACACCTGCTTGACCCTGTCACAGTGCCACACACTGTCACATGTGTAAATAGGTACCCATTCCATCGCAGCCTCTGTAGCAATGATGATGTTCACGATCCTCTGCCTTGGCCAATCTATGGATTTGAGTTGTAGATAATGAAACCAAAGGTTTCTGTCAGGATCCCCTTACTATTGTTTGAAAGTTAGTATCTTGTTATGTACAATTGTGTCTGCAATGCGGTATAGGCCCTTGTTTTCCTACTTTCCCTGTAATTGTGAATTTGTTATTGAATTGATGGGTATTAAGGGTGTTGCCTTAGACCGACTATTGATTAATGTAAAAGTCTTGGTCAATTTATCCCATAAAAGGATGGTATGGTGTATCGCTACATACTGTCTTATAGAATGAGGTCTATTTTGCTTATCTGCCCATAGCAGTCTATCTAACCGTCCTATTTCCATGATATCTGTTTCTAATTGAACCCATTGTGGAGTCTTTGTCGTTCTATGACATTGGATAGTTTGGGCCATTCTAGCTGCATAATAATAGGAAATTAAGTCTGGAAGCCCCACCCCTCCTCCTGATTTATGTCTGGACATAGTGTCTTTGTTGATTCTCGCCCTTTTTCCTTGCCATATAAATATAAGGATTTACTTCTGTGTCGTTTGTAACCCTGTTACCGGTACATTTATCAGGAGTGAACGAAAGAAATAAAGGATTTTCGGTAATATCGTCATTTTGATAGACATAATTCTGCCATATAATGAAAGTTTATGTTTAGCCCACTTGGATAACAGTCCTTTAACCTGGTTACATATGGCTGTATAATTTTCTTTATAAAGAGTATTCATATTGCTTGTGAGATGAATGCCTAAATATTTGATGGAGGTCTTTGCCCAGGAGAAAGCGAAGTTAATCTCTAATTATTTTTTAGTATGTTTAGGTAGATGGATATCTAGGGCCTCACATTTACTCTCATTTACCTTGTAACCCGATAATAAACCAAATTTACCTATCTCTGAGTATATTACTGGGAGGGACAACAAAGGCTTAGTGACTGCGAGTATGACATAATCTGCAAATAATGATATTTTATATTCTTTTTCTCCTACTTTAATTCCTGTTATATTGGAGTTGTCTCTGATTCTTTGTGCTAAGGGTTCAATGCATAGTGCGAATAGTAACAGGGACAATGGGCAGCCCTGTCTGGTCCCATTTCTGATTGTTATTTGATTCGATTGGTATCCCGAGAGTCTGATAAACGCATCTGGCGTGGAATAAAACTTCTTCAACCCCACATAGAATGGACCCCTTATTCCCACTTTATTTAGAACTGCTAGTATATAATCCCAATTGACTCTGTCGAATGCCTTCTCTGCATCCAGGGTTAGGAACAGAGAAGGCACTCCCCTATTTGACGTCAGATTTATCAAATCTATAACCTTTCTTACATTATCTGGGGCCTCTCTTTGTGCTATAAATCCTATAGATCCGTGTTTATTACATTTTTTATGGGGATAGCTAGTCGGTTTGCCAAGATTTTGGTGAATAACTTAAGTTCATTAGAGAAATAGGCTTATAATTTTGACAATATTGTTTGCATTTCCCCGGTTTTGTAATAACTGTCACCCTCGCAGTCAAAATATCCTGTGGTATATCTACTCCCTGCAGTATATTATTAAAGATTGTTACTAATTGTGGTGCTACAGATTTTTGGAGGTCCTTATAAAAGGAGCCCGGAAATCTATTAGGGCCCGGGGCTTTGTTTCTCTTTAAATCTTTAATAGCTAGGATAACTTCCTGTAATGTTATAGGTGCATTTAACATATCAAGGTCTTCTTGGGGGATTTATACTTTGTATTTTTATATAGATATTCATATATATAGATATTCAGTTAGTGGCGTTTAACAATAAGAAACTACATCAGGTAGTGGAAGATTACAGAAAGAAACAGGTGTATAAGTGTATCTTGAGTCCTGAGGAGAGACATACATTTAGGCCACGAAGACCACAACGCCAAAGGATGTACACAAGGAGACAACTAAACACAATTAATACCAGTTCAGGCTTGGACTCTGATATTCCTGCGAGACAAATATTCTAGACCTGCATTCCTCTGGCTCCCAACATTTTTTAGGGGTGACCACCAGATCAGGCTATCGAAAAAAGGAACGAGACCACATCCAAGGAGATGAGGATTTAATCAGAGGACCTCCACTACCTGGAAGGGGGAGGAGAACATAGTGATCAATTTAACTCATGGACCTTTATCTTCAGTGGAACAAAGACTACTGAATAGAGGTTTAAATGTCATACCTGCTAAGAAACTAAATGAATTTGACACCTGGTTTGATGTACAAAGATTCTAAAGAAATCTGAAATTGAAAGATTATTTCCAATATGGGATGGTCTGGAAAATGATACACTGTTCAAGAGGAGGAGTACATTTGACCCAACACAGACATCAGCGAGTATCAAAACTTTCACCAGATTGGCTTTACAAGATATGCTAGCAATGTCTGAAAAACTGATGAGATTAAATATATCCAGGGAAGAACAGAAGGCCATATCTGACCTCTCTAAAGATCCAACAATAGTGATTTGTAAAGCGGATAAGAGAGGAGCTATAGTGGTACTTAACTATTCAGATTATAGTGAAAAGATCTATTCACAATTAGATGACCAGTAGGTATATCGGCCACTATTTGGAAACCCATTCAGTCGATTTCAGGTGATTGTTTCAAAAATCCTGAAGGAAGGTTTGGAACAAAAATGGATCACGAAACAATGAATGGTTGCAAGTACAACATCCTATATGTTCAATCCTTTATACCCTTCCAAAAGTGCAAAAGAGTCTACAGAACCCCCCTGGGTTGTCCGATTGTATCCACCAGAGGATCCTTATTGAGCTCATTAGCCCAATGGGTGGATTTTCATCTTCAACCTCTGGTGAAACAGATGAAATCGTATGTTCGAGACTCCACAGATATTCTATGTCTACTATCAGAGATTCAGGGTATTGGATCAGAAGATTACCTTGTGACAATGGATGTAACAAGCTTATACACGATCATCCCCCACTAGGATGGGATAGAGGCAGTTCGAAAAGTTCTGTTAAGATACCCATATGTTGGACCACATAGTGAGTACTTTATTAAGATTCTCCAGATATGTTTGACCTATAACTATTTTAGGTTTGAAACAAGATATTTGCAACACATAACAGGAACGGCGATGGGGTCGAATATGGCCCCTTCGTATGCTAACCTATACATGGAGGGCTATGAGATCAATTTGATGAAGGTCAATGAACATCCTGATATTATCATATACAAGCAGTATATCGATATTTTGTTGATCTGGAGGGGAGAGGAGAGCCATATACTGTGGTTGGATTCTATGAATAACTGAGAAACACCTGTGGAGTTCAAAATGGTACATAGCAGAATAGAGGTGGATTTCCTTGATCTAAGGATTTTCAAGGAATTGGAGACGACAATACACCACAAACCTACAGACAGGAATTCCCTGCTGTTAGCAAGTAGTTGCCATCCTCAAACCCTTATTAGGGCTATACCAAGGGCTCAGATGTACAGGGAAGTGAGAAATAATTCTAAGAAGGAGGGAACTACAGGAAATGTCGAAGAAATTCTCTCAAAGAGGATACGCCTTTTACATAATTAAAGGAACACAGAAGGCAGCCAATGAATGTATACGATCAGAATTGTTGACAAATCAACAGAAACAAGCTACAAAAGAACGTATGACTTTTGTCACAACATAGACACCTGCAACTGACATACTCGCTAGATCAGTGAGGGAACATTGGAAGCTGTTGACGTCTGATCTATCACTTCCTTTCCAGAATGCATAGCCCCAAGACTGGGATATAAGAGAGGACGGAATTTACAAGACCTGCTGATGATAACCAATCCCAAACATGCCTATCCCAAGGAGTCATGGCTACAGACTCTCAAACCAGAGTGTTTATAGATGCCTTAGTTGTACAACTTGTAATTCAATGATACAAAGTACCTCGTTTCACCATCCACACTCTAATCAAAGATTTAAGATTAAAAGACAGGATTAATGAATATGAGGTAAACATCTTTTTTTATTGTTTATTATTGTTGTGGCTTTTCATATACACCGTCTTCAGTACCTACGCTATGAACTGGTGGAATATTGATTATAATTACGACCATCATTTAGCCAGTAAAACACAGTGTATACTTTAGTGATCTAGATGTTTGACAGTAACATTCAGTATGAATCATAATAGTCAAACATGGCAAGTTGTTCTGCAAGATTGATAAATTAGAGGTTTCCAATGGGTTAACCAAACACTGGAAAAAGAACAAGGGTCATTCCAGAATTCAAGGTCCTAATAAGGAAGGCAATGATCTTGCAAATTCATTAGCCAAACAAGGAGTCATAACTGGAGAGCTCCTCAATATTGACCACTTAATGAGTGCTATTAATGTAGAGGCCATTACTAGAAACCAGGCTAAACAACAAAATGAGCCTAACCTGGTACAATGGAGTCAGGATTCTCCTAGGGAGGACCTGATCACTAGTCAAAGAGAAGACCCCATTATAGGTATTTTCTATAAACATATAGAACATCCTGAAAACAATCCCATCTCAAAAGAGGACTGTATTGGTAAGGAAGATCTTAGGATCTTAATGAAGTCCAAATCGCAATTCAAATTACAGGATGGCTTGTTAATTAGAACCTCCAAAACAAGTATCCAACAATGAGTGGTACCTACCCAGTTCAGAGGTATCATGCTTCAACATGCCCATGATGCTCCCACATCTGGCCATCGTGGTGCCAAATTAACATATGAGATATTACGGGACTATGTCTTTTGGCCGCATATGTTAAAGGATGTTTAAACCTACTGTAAAGATTGTTTAATCTGTCCACAGTTCCAACCCACTGCGCCAACGTATAGAGCTTTATTGCATGGTCAGATATACAAATTGATTTTATTGGTCCAGTAACTAGGTCATCAAGAGGTATCAGATACATGTTGACAGTAACATGCCTATTCACCAAATGGGTAGAGTGCATCAGTGCACCTAATAATAGTGCTGAAACATGTGCAGCATTGTTCATCAACCACGTGTTTTCCAGATTTGGTTTACCCCAGAGAATCGAATCCGATCGGAGGACCCACTTCACTAGCGAAGTGATGACAAAAAATACTAGGGGTTATAAAAAAGCTCGATCTAGCATATAGAGCTGCCTCTAGTGGTGGTGTAGAGCGTTACAACCAGTCCACTGTGAAAATACTCAAAAAGTTTGTGAGTGAAAAAGGTAAGGACTGGGATGTAAAATTACCTCTAGTCCTAATGGCATTAAGAGCAATACCAAGTAGTGCTACTAAGTTGTCACCTTTTGAATTAATGACTGGTAAAAGAATGGTTCTACCTCAACATTTACTGTACCATACATCAGACCAGAACTTAAAGGGAAACTGAACCCAAATGTGTTCTTTCATGATTCAGATAGAGCATGAAATTTTAAGCAACTTTCTAACTTACTCCTATTATCAATTTTTCTTCATTTTCTTTATTTTGAAAGCAGGAATGTAAATCTTAGCAGCTAGCCCATTTTAGGTTCAGCACCATGGATAGTGCTTGCTTATTGGAGGATTACATTCACCCACCAATAAGCAAGCATAACCCAGGTTCTCAACCAAAAATGGGCCGGCTCCTATGCATCACATTCCTGCTTTTCAAATAAAGATAGCAAGAGAATGAAGAAAAATTAATAATAGTATTAAATTAGAAAGTTGCTTAAAATTGCATGCTCTAGATGTCATGCCCTAGAAAAAATGTATGCTCTAGTTCCGGAGGAGGAGCTTAGCACAGGTGGCTGGGTGCTGTGCTCCAGTCCCACAAGCTGCTGGTGGTGAAGTCACGCACCGGCCCTGAGGAATTAGGCTTGCTGCCAAGTTAGCAAGATTCAACGCTACTGGAACATAAAACAGTGGAACTCCATCCCACTGTACTGAGATCCTTTAAGTCTTGAATAAAGATCTCTACCTTATCCATAAAAAACCACTAAATCCAAGACAGGTATACACCTACAGAAGTTTCAACTCTCCCTCCCTCCTTACCTGTGACTGAAAGCGAAAAGAAACCAAGAACAGGAGGATGCAAAATTGTACTGCACTAATTTGAGCAAGATTGCCCCCTTGACTATGCCCTGGACTCTGGTAAATATTTCACTCACCCACTCTGTTGGTGCAGGGAGCAGCGCTACTCTTTGCGCTTGGAGGAGACCCCTGTTTTCTTTTTTCTTGTCTCCCTGGTGGTCCTGAGCGGGGCCGTGCGGCTGGATCCCTCCTCCCCCACCGGTGCTGCGTGGGAGGAGGCGAGCGTGGTGGGAGGCCGGTCCTGCTGTGCGGACTGACAGGCCCTGGTGTGTCTGCAGGAGAGCTTTGGGCGAGTAGCCAACAGCCGCGGTCCTCCTCCCCCACCGGTGCTGTGAGGGAGGAGGTGGGCTGATTGAGGACTTCTGCTGTTGATCTGCAGAGCGCTGAGACAACGCTGTACTCCAGGGGGGTGAGTGATACAGAGGAGCACCTCTGATTGTTTGTTTCTTGGATGTCTGCATGGGGAAAGCTCTGAAGGGGCACAGGAGTACCGGAGAGGGAGGAAGAAATAGAACACTTGGTAACCTGACCGAGCGGCCTAAAATAGGTACTTTATTATTCAAACAAACAGAGCCACAAACTTAATTCTGGGTAGCCGCCAGGTGAAAGGAGCAAGGGAGGGGAGGAGAGGAGAGTAAAAGCTTTGTCGGCAAATGAAAAAGTTAATTGGTATTTGTTGCTGTTTAAACTGGAACTTTGTGCAGAAAGAAGGGGAAACAAAGAAGGATAAGAGGAAAAATTGGCTTTGGGCATTCCGCTCTGAATGAATGTTTTCTACTGGAAGGGACTTGTATATTAAAAACCCCCTTACACTTTGAGGATGACAAAAGGAATTGAACTACCTATTCTGGTTTCTAATTGCCCCTGTTATTGACTCAGTAACAATTGTTTGTCTGATCTTCTTCTCTTTCTTATCGGAAGGGGAAGGAGGAGGGGGAAGGAGGAAAAAAAAAGAAAAACTCTTTAAGTTACTGAAAAGCCACTGCTTCCCTCCACAGTGTCTAAACTAATAGGGATATCTCCTTCAATAATTACCGATTGCTATGGTTTCTCTTTTCTTTATTATTGCTTTGCATAAAGCGTTTTTTTTTGCATAAAGCTTAAGTAACATAAGGTAGTAAACAGAGAAGAGGGACTATCAAGTTGTGAACCTGAATATTAAACTCTTTACACACTCTGTAGAAGATAGATTGATAAGAGGAATACACTATGACTGTTCCTGTGTGTTTTTTCCTTCTTTTTTGTTGTTTTTTCCTTTTGCTTATATCAAGGATCTAATATATGGTTATCCTCTTAGTATAGTAATTTTTGGTCTTGTACCAATACACAGGGCCTAAGGGAATTAGCACATAGAGCCTAAGCTTGTTAACCCTTCTAGTAACTAAGGGAAGGGAGGAAGAAAAGGGAAAAGCAAAGAAGTTCTGTTTTTGTTTCTGTGCGTTTGTGGTTCTTAAAATAATAAAGTTTTGTCTGGTATTGGTATTCAACCATTAACTATTTCCTTTTTCTTATATGTGTTAGTTTTCTTTGCTTGCTAAATATTATGAATGTTTAGAGCTAAGAAGGCAATATTAGCAGAAAGCAATAACTGGCCTTAGCCCATTATTATGTTGTTTTTAGTATTGTATTATACTTAAAAACAAAAAAGGACATATCTAGTATTGAGAGTTGTATAATTCACATTAACCTATAGAAACAGTTAATCATTACAGAACTGAACCTTGAGGACTCTATCTGAGATACAGCAACTGGTGATTGCTGTTTTTCAGGTGGGTCCCAGATTGGCGCATGGTAATTGGTTGCATATAAGATTTGAGATCTTTTAAAAGTTAAATATCTAAATTTATTAAATTCCTAGCTACTCATAAATGTTTATTACCCACTAGGAATCTTGGGCTTTCTCCGGCGATATCTTAAATCATTTGATGTTTTATCGTCTAAAAATACTATCTAACGAGTTTTACTGAATCTAGATTCAGAAATTGTTAGACTTTTACTTTGTTACCCTATATCTAGACCACTTAGGTCTGAGGTCACTATTATAACTAACAGAACTAACGCTATTAGGTAACACCATAGAGCAGTTAACTTGTTTAATTTAGCGGCTCTCCCTCTTACTGTTATCCATTCATTGTCACTCTCATGCATGACTTGGTGAGCGAGCCTAACTCACTACCTGGTTTCCGGTTTTCACCTCTACTTCATTTCTTTTCTTCTTTTTAAAACCAGGTAATAAAAAGAAAAGGGAAAAAAAAAAAAAAAGGAAGGCACCCCCCCCCCCCCTCACACCCTTGCACATTTTCCCCCCACCCTTTATCCTCACTTTCCTCTCTCCTATTTATGCACTTAGAGAATTCTCCCCAACAAGGTTTATCGGTCTATTTACGAGTTCCACGGCACATGGATAAATTCCTTCACTCACACTACCGGACTCCTTCACCAGTCATGGCAGCTAAGCAGAGAGATAGGAGGACAAAGGTCACTGCTGAAGTACCCTCTGAATTACCCATACCTGCAGTCTCTACCCCGCCTATAAACGAACTAACTAACGTACAGGCCTTAGTAGCCAGTATCTCTGAGGCATTAACCCCTAAATTTGATGCTTTAAGGTCCGAGATCAAACAAGATCTAAATTTACTCAGACAGGAGATAAAACTATTTTCTAATAGATTAGACGAAGCTGAACAGAGAGTATCCGAATTGGAAGATCTTGCTTCAGTCCAGGGGTCTAATCTTGAATCTAACAATCTAATCATTTCTAAAATGCAGAATAAAATTGAAGACCTGGAAAACCGCTCTAGGCGGAATAATATTCGCATCATAGGGGTACCTGAAGGGGGTCAATCGGAAGACTTAAGTAAATTTATTCCTGAGGCGTTAGTTCAGCTACTTAAAATCCCTCCCAACCATCCACAAATAGTAGTTGAGAGGATACATAGACTGGGGAGACGAATAGTAGATAGGCAGTAGGATAGCAGACCCAGACCTATTATAGCGAAGCTACTTAACTTTCAAGATAAGGTTACAATACTTCAGTATTTCCGTAAAAATCAGCCCATAACCTATAAGGAAAATAAAATTCTTTTATTCCAAGATTATTCAGTTGAAACAGTCACTAAGAGAAGGAATTTGGCCCCAATCTGTACAAAATTTATCCAACAAGGTTATCAGGCTTTAATCATCTACCCTTCCAAATTAAAAATCTATGCGAAAGGCTCATTTGTTTGATAATCCACATGAGGCAGAAAAATTGTTGCGACAATTGAACACTCAGGAGTAGTAAAAATCCATTCTGGATAAGGTAGCAAATATAGACATAAGATGTTGTTAGAATGGGCAGATCTTTTTTCTGTTTATTCTTCCCCCTCCCCTTCTTATTTGATTTTTTTCTTCTTCTCCCTTTCCTTGTCTTTCTCCTCCCCTTCCTTGTCCCTTTCCCCCTCCTTTCTTCTCCCCCTTTCTCGCTCGCCCCCCCTCAGGTGAATGACTATTCCGGTGGCTAATTTTAAGGTAGTCTCCTGGAACGTGGGGCGGATATCAACACCCATTAAAAGGAAAACGATTTTAACCCATGCAAGACGGCTTGAATCTGACATAGTTTTCTTACAGGAAACACATTTAACCCTGGAGGAAACTCTGAAGCTCAAACAGGGATGGGTAAAAGAAATCTATGCCTCATCAGGCACAGGTAGGAGAAGGGGGGTGGCCATACTGATGGGGAAAAGATTAAAAGTAGACACTCTTCAGACTTTAGCTGACCCAGAGGGGAGATATATATTTTTAAAGATTAAAATTGATAAGACAATTTTTTCACTTTGCAATATTTATGCACCTAATACTATTGATCCAGAATTCTGGAATCAGCTACAAGCTAAAATTCTCTCCTTTAGGGAAGGATATCTAATTCTTGGAGGGGACTTTAACATGGCCCCTCATTGTCCTCTGGACAGGTTAAGGGAAAAGGAGAAACATAAAAAGAACAAAAAAGATAACTTAGAAACTAAACTGCTGGCCAAAATCAGGCAAAATTTGAACATTAGAGATATATGGAGGATTCAGAATCCTGATGTTAGGGAATTCACGTGCCTATCCAAAGCACATAAGACTATGTCGAGAATAGACCTTTTCCTAATTGATGAAAGGCTGTGCACAGTCAAAGTAAGAGCAAAGATATTACCTATCTTTCTCTCTGATCATGGACCAATTTCTCTGAACTTTCAATTGACAGTCTCTAGACCAGGCCCCTCGCGTTTCCACTTTCCCTCCTTCTTAGCATCAGATACAAAATTTAAAGCTCAGTTGAAGATTAAATTTGAGGATTATATTCAGTACAATAGAGAATACTGGGATCGCCCCTTGATTCTTTGGGAAGCGGCCAAAGCAGTTATGAGAGGTGAAATTTTTGCTTATAATGCAATGATAAATAAGAAACTAAGATCAAGAGAAAGAGAGTTAAATAATGCAGTAATTAACTCATATAACCGCCTTCTCTTGACGAGAAATCCGGTTAACTGGGCAAGTTATCTTCGGGCGAAAAATGACAAAGATATTTTTGCTATCTATAAAGAAACTCAGTCAGAGTTAAAACTACAATCTAAATTATATAGATATAGAAATAAATCCGGTAAATTACTCGCTAAATTGGTTAAAAACGAGAAAAAGTAATCATTTATCGAAAAACTTCTTGTAGATAGGAAGTCCTTACGGAGAATATAGAGATACATAAGGAAATGGCCAAATATTATCAATAGATATATGCCTCAAAAAAATCTTATTTAACACAGGCATAGGAGTAAAACCGGCTGCCCCAAGGTATCTGTAGAATCAATAGAGACTCTTAATGCTCCGATAAGGGTAGAAGAAATAGAGAAGGTGATCTCTGAATCTGCTACTAATAAAGCTGCAGGCCCGGACGGGCTACCAAGCGAATTCTATAAGATCCTGTCCTCAGAGATTGCGCCTCATCTCAGAAATTTATATAATGCTATGTATATTCAAGGAGAATTGGTGCCGAAAGCTTTCTCAGCCTCCTTTAAAACGCTTATTCCTAAAGGTGGAAAAGATCCAGCTCAAAGGGAGTCATACAGACCGATAGCCCTACTAAATGTTGACTATAAGGTTTTTATGTCAATCCTGGCTAAAAGGTTACAGGGGATATTACCGAATATCATAAACAAAGACCAAGCAGGTTTCTTAAACTCACGGAATTCCTCAGCAAAAATCAGAGAGGTTTTAGTGGTAACAGAACATTTGTATAATGTAGGAAGGAAGGAAGGAGAGGGGGGAGGGGGAACAAACTCCTGACCTAGCTATTGTGACAATCGATGCTGAGAAGGCATTTGACTCGATACAGCACGATCATCTTTTCACTTCCTTGGGACAGTTTGGGTTTAAAGAAAGCTTCCCCAAATTTATCACGAATTTGTACAACTCTCCTACAACAAGTTTAATTGTGAATAATACTGTCTCTTTACAAATTGTACTTAACAGAGGAACTAGGCAGGGTTGTCCCCTCTCTCCTCTCCTTTTTAACCTATGTATTGAACCATTAGCCATCAGGATTAGGTCACAGCTGGAAGGGGTTGTGATAGGTAGACAGGAGATGAAACTAGCCTTATACGCGGATGACATCCTTGTCTACCTGTCAAATACCAAGGTTAATATACCTAAGCTCCTGAAAATCACCAACCAATTTGGATTATTTTCCGGCTATAAAATAAACGTTACGAAATCAGAGCTGTACTGGCTTAGAAAAAATAAAGATTCCTGAATAGCCCTTTTAGAACAGCTAAGGAGTCATTTAAGTATTTAGGCATAGTAATACCTACTAATCCACGGGATTTATATAACCTTAATATCCCTCCAATCATGACTATAATTAAAGATAAACTTAGAGCCTGGGAAAATTTACCTCTCTCTATCTCAGGACGGATAGCCCTGTTTAAAATGGTTCTCCTTCCCAAATTATTATACGTATTACAGAATACAGCATTAATACTTTACAACAGGGATATTCGAGGGCTAAACAGTTGGCTTAGAAGCTTCATCTGGCAGAAGAGAAAACCCAGGATAGCCTTGAACAAACTAACACATGCCAAAATATTTGCTGGCTTTGCATTACCTGATATACGGCTTTACAATCTCGCTTTCCTAGCACGAATTGCGGCAGATTGGGTCTTCTGTAATAACTATGTTTTAAACAACGCATTGGAAGAAAGTGTTTGTGACCCATATCTCCCACGTGCACTGCTGCATTGTGATCTAAAAGGTTTGTCCTCTAGAATCAAGGAAAATAAAATGATCCTTAATCCTTTAAAGGCCTGGTGGAGGATAGGGAAGCTTCTTTTTATTAATTGTAAGGTTTCTAAATATCTCCCTATGGTGGGAAACCCATTATTCCAAGCTGGATTAGACTCTGCAATTTTTAAGAATTGGCAATCTGTTGGACTGAATACGATGATACAATTTATCGACAAAGAGAAAAAATGTATTAGAACTTTTGAAGAAATTAAAAATAGTTTTAACCTCTCCAATGAAGAGTTTTTTGCGTTTTTGCAAGTAAGGCATTATGCATTAGAGCTAATGAAGGAGGGAGAGTGGCAATGGGAATTGGGAGATCTAGAGGATTGGCTCACGTTAGTTAAGAAGGGACGTATGTCCATCTCCTTTTGTTACTATCTCTTAGGAGCGGGCAGAGCGAGTCATACTCTAGAGAAAATTGCTCAAGACTGGAGATTAAATATGGCTCAGGATTATATTGACCATAAATTCATACAAAAATCTATTCATAAAGTGGCAATGGCTACTCTTTCAGCAACATGGAGAGAGGCTCATCTTACGTTACTACATAAATTTCACTATACTCCAGAAAAAGGTCATAAGCTTCAGAATATGAATTTTTATAAATGCCCTAAATGCTCCTTAGTTGCGGCAGATCTCTTACATATGACATTTAATTGTCCCTTGATTAGGCAATTTTGGCGCAAATTAGAATTCTGGATCAATACTACTCTTAAGATCTCCCCTCTGGAGTTGTCGGCAAGCTTAATTATATTTTGTTTTGATAATCAGATAGAACAACAATTAAATGAAAAGATAATAAGTGTCTCTATTTTGGCAGCCAGGTATTTAATATTTAAAAAAATGGAAGACGAGAGAAATCCCTAGTGTGGTGGAAATAAAAAACTTCCTCAAAAAACAATGCATGTTAGAACAACGAGACACGGATATTAATAATGACTCTGACATCAGAAAATTCTTTGGTAAATGGGCACCATTTATTAAATCTCTTCCGGCCACAGAGATAGACTATATTATATTTCCCTTTCAGAATACAGAGCTGGTACTATTGGGGATGTGGTAATTGGATAGGATTCAAGGGAGCTTATGGGAGGGGGGAGAGGATGAGTAAGGAATTTTTCCCCTTTTCCCCCCTTTTTTTTTTCTTTCTCCTTTTTCTTTTTTTCCGCCCCCCTCTTGGTAGATGTGTCGAGAGGTAGCAGATGTGATTCTTGACTGCAATAGTAATAGTATTGGAAATACAAGCAAAAAATATACACAATGTAAATAAATATACAATATAAATAGATAAACAAATGTGTTCACAAACTAAGAACTAATACTCTCCTTTTAGGGTAGACCGCAGCCTTCTTACAGTCTCTCCTCTGGGACTGTGTAGATATAACGTTGTAGAAAGATAGATGGCGCTGGTCTGTAAAATGATTTTTTCTCTAATAATGAAGAGAAAAAAGGACTTGAGGTATATATAGCTACCAGATAAATATGGGTGCAGTATACTCACTCCATATGCTGCAGTAGTTCAGCTCCAAGAACGTGTGTCTCCAAAATAGGATATGCTGTGTTCATATGAAGCCTGCTATTTGGCTGTAAATAGATGGAGACTCAAATGACAAATAATCCAGTGTGCATAGGATAAACAAAGTAGTAACTTACTCATTGAAACAGAAAATCTGGCTTGATACAGCGAAGAAAGAAGTCAGCAGTCTTTCAACTTTCATAAAAAGATATGTTTTTTAATAGCTCAACGCGTTTCAACGTTTAAACGTCTTTATCAAGAGCAAAATTTAAAAACAGGAATAAAAAAGTGGTAAAGACAAATGACTGAATATAATAATATTCAGTCATTTGTCTTTACCACTTTTTTATTCCTTTTATGCTTCACATGAACACAGCATATCCTATTTTGGAGGCTTGATACAGCGAAGAAAGAAGTCAGCAGTCTTTCAACTTTCATAAAAAGATATGTTTTTTAATAGCTCAACGCGTTTCAACGTTTAAACGTCTTTATCAAGAGCAAAATTTAAAAACAGGAATAAAAAAGTGGTAAAGACAAATGACTGAATATAATAATATTCAGTCATTTGTCTTTACCACTTTTTTATTCCTGTTTTTAAATTTTGCTCTTGATAAAGACGTTTAAACGTTGAAACGCGTTGAGCTATTAAAAAACATATCTTTTTATGAAAGTTGAAAGACTGCTGACTTCTTTCTTCGCTGTATCAAGACGGATTTTCTGTTTCAAGGAGTAAGTTACTACTTTGTTTATCCTATGCACACTGGATTATTTGCCATTTGAGTCTCCATCTATTTACAGCCAAATAGCAGGCTTCACATGAACACAGCATATCCTATTTTGGAGACACATGTTCTTGGAGCTGAACTACTGCAGCATATGGAGTGAGTATACTGCACCCATATTTATCTGGTAGCTATATATACCTCAAGCCCTTTTTTTTCTTCATTATTAGAGAAAAAATCATTTTACAGACCAGCGCCATCTATCTTTCTACAATAGTAATAGTATAAATTTGATTTGAGGTCGATTAATAATATCGAGAATATTTGGTTATAAAAAGCATAAATAACATATTGGATTGTTCTGTCGATTGCACGCATAAAGTATAGAGGGGAAATTGTGCTTGTTTTTTTTTTTTTGTTACTATTTTTTGTTCTGGTTTAGGGAATTATAGAAATAATATAATTCAACAGAAAAACTTTAGAGATGAAGGATTGTTAGATCCAAATTTTTTTTTTTTTTTTTATTGTTTATAGGAATAACATTATGTGGATCCTTCATGGATGTTTGGGTTTTTTTCTCTCATTGTCTATGTATTTTTCTTTGTTTTCTGGAAACTGTACAAAAATGTATAAACGTGTTGAAATATAATAAAAATGATTTTAAAAAAAATTGCATGCTCTATCTGAATCATAAAAGAAAAAAATTGGGTTTAGTGTCCCTTTAATAAATGCTGCTACTACACATCAATATGTGGAAAACTTAAAGCATCTGTAATATGCGTTTGCATTTGCTCAAAGGAATATAGAGAAGGCCGCAACTGCTGCTAAAACTTATTATGACCTCAAGACTTCCAAAAAGGTATATGAAATCAATGAAAAATATTATCTTTATAACTTTAGAAGAGATCAAGTCACGGAAAGGTCCTTTTGGCATTACTGACAAAATATCTCCAGTTACCTATAAAAAGTTAATTTATGCTTACCTGATAAATTAATTTCTTCTATGGTACGACGAGTCCACGGATTCATCCTTTACTTGTGGGATATTATCCTTCCTAACAGGAAGTGGCAAAGAGCACCACAGCAGAGCTGTCTATATAGCTCCTCCCTTAGCTCCACCCCCCAGTCATTCGACCGAAGGTACAGGAAGAAAAAGGAGAAACTACAAGGTGCACAGGTGACTGAAGTTTAAATCAAAAATATATAATCTGTCTTAAAAACAGAATTTATGCTTACCTGATAAATTACTTTCTCCAACGGTGTGTCCGGTCCACGGCGTCATCCTTACTTGTGGGAATATCTCTTCCCCAACAGGAAATGGCAAAGAGTCCCAGGAAAAGCTGGCCATATAGTCCCTCCTAGGCTCCGCCCACCCCAGTCATTCGACCGACGGACAGGAGGAAAAAAACAGGAGAAACTATAGGGCGCCGTGGTGACTGTAGTTAGAAAAAATAATTCATCAAACCTGATTAAAAAAAAAACCAGGGCGGGCCGTGGACCGGACACACCATTGGAGAAAGTAATTTATCAGGTAAGCATAAATTCTGTTTTCTCCAACATTGGTGTGTCCGGTCCACGGCGTCATCCTTACTTGTGGGAACCAATACCAAAGCTTTAGGACACGGATGAAGGGAGGGAGCAAATCAGGTTACCTAAATGGAAGGCACCACAGCTTGCAAAACCTTTCTCCCAAAAATAGCCTCCGAAGAAGCAAAAGTATCAAATTTGTAAAATTTGGCAAAAGTGTGCAGTGAAGACCAAGTCGCTGCCTTACATATCTGATCAACAGAAGCCTCGTTCTTGAAGGCCCATGTGGAAGCCACAGCCCTAGTGGAGTGAGCTGTGATTCTTTCAGGAGGCTGCCGTCCGGCAGTCTCGTAAGCCAATCGGATGATGCTTTTAAGCCAAAAGGAAAGAGAGGTAGAAGTCGCTTTTTGACCTCTCCTCTTACCAGAATAGACGACAAACAGAGAAGATGTTTGTCTGAAATCCTTTGTAGCTTCTAAATAGAATTTTAGAGCACGGACTACGTCCAAATTGTGCAACAAACGTTCCTTCTTTGAAACTGGATTCGGACACAAAGAAGGTACAACTATCTCCTGGTTAATATTTTTGTTAGAAACAACCTTTGGAAGAAAACCAGGCTTAGTACGCAAAACCACCTTATCTGCATGGAACACCAGATAGGGCGGAGAACACCCACATACTCTTAACCATCTCCGTGGAGATGTTGCCTGTGCAACGGCAAAGAGAATGACTGGGGTGGGCGGAGCCTAGGAGGGACTATATGGCCAGCTTTTGCTGGGACTCTTTGCCATTTCCTGTTGGGGAAGAGATATTCCCACAAGTAAGGATGACGCCGTGGACCGGACACACCAATGTTGGAGAAATGACAGGGCGGGCCGTGGACTCGTCTTACCATAGAAGAAATTAATTTATCAGGTAAGCATAAATTTACTTTTCTTCTATAAAGGTAAGACGAGTCCACAGATTCATCCTTTACTTGTGGGATACAATACCAAAGCTACAGGACACGGATGAACGGTAGGGACAAGACAGATGGTTAAACAGAAGGCACCACTGATTGAAGAACTTTTCTCCCAAAAACAGCCTCCGAAGAAGCAAAGGTATCAAATTTGTAAAATTTGGAAAAGGTATGAAGCGAAGACCAAGTCGCAGCCTTACAAATCTGTTCAACAGAAGCATCATTTTTAAAAGCCCATGTGGAAGCCACCGCTCTAGTAGAGTGAGCTGTAATTCTTTCAGGAGGCTGCTGTCCAGCAGTCTCGTATGCCAAACGGATGATGCTTTTCAGCCAAAAGGCAAGAGAGGTAGCCGTAGATTTTTTACCTCTACATTTTCCAGATTAGAAAACAAACAAAGAAGATGTTTGACGGAAATCTTTGGTCGCTTGAAAGTAAAACTTTAAAGCATGAACCACGTCCAAGTTGTGCAATAGACGCTCCTTCTTAGAGGAAGGATTAGGACACAGAGAAGGAACAACTATTTCCTGATTAATATTCTTATTAGTAACAACCTTAGGAAGGAATCCAGGTTTGGTACGCAAAACCACCTTATCAGCATGGAAAACAAGATAAGGAGAGTCGCATTGCAATGCAAATAGTTCAGAAACTCTTCGAGCCGAAGAGATAGCAACTAAAAACAGAACTTTCCAAAATAGAAGCTTAATATCTATGGAATGCATAGGTTCAAACGGAACCCCTTGAAGAACCTTAAGAACTAAATTCAAACTCCATGGCGGAGCAACAGGTTTAAACACAGGCTTGATTCTAACTAAAGCCTGACAGAACGACTGAACGTCTGGAATATCTGTCAGACGTTTGTGCAGTAGAATTGATAAAGCAGATATCTGTCCCTTTAAGGAACTAGATGATAGCCCCTTCTCCAATCCTTCTTGGAGAAAGGACAAAATCCTAGGAATCCTGATCTTACTCCATGAGTAGCCTTTGGATTTGCACCAATAAAGATATTTACGCCATATCTTATGATAAATTTTCCTGGTGACAGGCTTTCGAGCCTGAATCAAGGTATCTATGACCGACTCAGAGAACCCCCGCTTGGATAAGATCAAGCGTTCAATCTCCAAGCAGTCAGTCGCAGAGAAACTAGATTTGGATGCTGGAACGGACCTTGAATCAGAAGGTTCTGTCTCAGTGGTAGAGTCCATGGTGGAAGAGATGGCATGTCCACCAGGTCTGCATACCAAGTCCTGCGTGGCCACGCAGGTGCTATCAAAATCACCGAAGCTCTCTCCTGTTTGATTCTGGCAAACGAGGAAGGAGAGGAAATGGTGGAAACACATAAGCCAGGTTGAACGACCAGGGTAATGCTAGAGCATCTATCAGTACTGCCTGAGGATCCCTTGACCTGGACACGTAACAAGGAAGTTTGGTATTCTGACGAGACGCCATCAGATCCAATTCTGGTGTGCCCCATTGCTGAATCAATTGTGCAAACACCTCCGGATGGAGTTCCCACTCCCCCAGATGAAAAGTCTGACGACTTAGAAAATCCGCTTCCCAGTTCTCCACTCCTGGGATATAGATTGCTGATAGATGGCAAGAGTGAGTCTCTGCCCATTGAATTATTTTGGTAACCTCTATCATCGCTAGAGAACTCTTTGTTCCCCCGATGATTGATATATGCTACAGTCGTGATATTGTCCGACTGGAATCTTATAAATCTGGCCAAAGCCAGCTGAGGCCACGCCTGAAGCATGTTGAATATCGCTCTCAGTTCTAGAATATTTATCGGGAGGAGAGCCTCCTCCTGAGTCCACAATCCCTGTGCTTTTAGGGAATTCCAGACTGCACCCCAGCCCAATAGGCTGGTGTCCGTCATCACTATGACCCACGTTGGCCTGTGGAAACACATTCCCTCTGACAGATGATCCTGTGACAACCACCAAAGAGAGTCTCTGGTCTCTTGGTCCAGATTTATCCATTCCACTGTTTGAGCATGCAAAGTTGCAGTGGTCCGAGATGCAAGCGAGCCATTGCCGCTACCATTAAGCCGATTACCTCCATACACTGAGCCACTGATGGCCGAGGAATGGAATGAAGATCTCGGCAGACGGATCAAATTTTTGATTTCCTGACCTCCTTCAGAAAAATTTTCATGTCCACCGAATCTATCAGGGTTCCCAGGAAAGGAACTCTTGTGAGAGGGATAAGTGAACTCTTTTTTATGTTCACCTTCCTCCCGTGAGATCTTAGAAAAGCCAACACGATGTCCGTGTGAGACTTGGCTAGTTGGAAAGTTGACGCCTGGATTAAGATATCATCCAGATAAGGCGCCACAGCTATGCCCCGCGGCCTTAGAACCGCCAGAAGGGACCCTAGCACCTTTGTGAAATTTCTGGGAGCTGTGGCCAACCCGAAGGGAAGAGCCACAAACTGGTAATGCTTGTCCAGAAAGGCGAATTCAGTGTCAACCATATTTGTAATTGACCCCAAGCTAAGTAATGCCTTCTTTTAGCTCTAGGATTACTGCTTACCCTTACCCTCCTGGGTATAATGTCAGCCTTTCTGAAATACACAGTCTCTCCAGAAAAATATGACTGAACATACCTCACTGCTGCATAGCATGAAACCGTTCCTCACACTGAAGTTTCCTGTACTCCTCAGCCTCTGTGGGAACAGCAATGGATCTTAGTTACAAATGCTAAGGATCATCATCCTACAGGCAGCAGTCTTCATCCATCTGCTGCCTGAGAGTAAATAGTACACACCGGTACCATTTAAAATAAAAAAACTCTTGCTTGAAGAAATTAAAAACTAATATTTTATCACCTCTTTCACTTTACCCTTCCTAGTACTTAGAGTAGGCAAAGAGAATGACTGGGGGTGGAGCTAAGGGAGGAGCTATATAGACAGCTCTGCTTAGGTGCTCTTTGCCACTTCCTGTTAGGAAGGATAATATCCCACAAGTAAAGGATGAATCCGTGGACTCGTCTTACCTTTATAGAAGAAATTAGGATCCCTAAAAATTATACTTTTATGGATAAATGGGTCCATATTAATCAGCTGCGAGCGTGCCATCCTAGGTCCCAACTCCAAATCATAGAGGGAGAATGAAATGTCTAAAGTATGACTAAGATCTAGCTAAAATAGCATAAGTATGAGGATTGAAAAATAACAGACTCTCTTCTGGGAAGACTGTCAGAACACTCACCAATTACCACTAGATTTCAGTCTATTCCAATACCTGTGTCCCACATATCATAAAAATGGAAAGGGGGATTTATGTCAGGGTATTGGTGAGTGATATTTAATTGATATATATATATATATCTCAACATATAATATAGGTAATACTTTAATATTATATGAAATTCTTAGACCATTGCTAAATGCAAATCCATTTTTGTCAAGATTCTGAAGCTTGACAAATGAAATCCCCCTCTTTCTGACAAAATACACATCCCAAAACTACAAAGAGAACATTTGTTCCCAAACTAGAATGTAGAAGCTTCAAAAAATACTTGACCTCATCACTTAATGAGATGAGATCTTTTCAAATGAGATAACCTGTTACCTAGATCACAGGAACCCCTGTGGACAGCAGACACAGGTCTGGACTCATGTTTGAAGCTCTGGATTTTCAGGAAACCAGTTAATTTACACTATGTATGTATAAACAAGACACTAATTCCTGCAACTATTGAATACACAATCCTCATCGGGAAAGGTGATGGCTCAGATACCAGCATATGGGAGGCTAAGTCTCATATGAAATGACTTGTGTAAGTTCATATAGTTAAATTACTCAGATTGTATTAACAATATCTATCTATCTATCTATCTATCTATCTATCTATATATTGGTCTGAGAGATATACCTTTATGCCTAAAATATTATATTAAATAAGTGTCTGTTGTATTTAGTGGGTAGCTGTATTGGTGAATTTAAAATGTTTGACTGTGTCAGACTAAAACTACATTGATTTTTCTTTGTTTTAGTAATTATTAATATGGCACTAGAATTATTAAAATCATTTTAAGTACCCTAATATCAATATGGTGTACACTAAATATGGAATATACTGTATTTATATTAAAATAGAATTATGCTTAAATATAGATATGGCTTTATGATTAATTACAGCAGACTGCTACTTACAGACGATATTATGATATAGAATAGTGGGAGATATATAGCATGTGTATATATGTATTCTAAATGTACCTATGTTTGGACTTGTAAATATTTGCTCAGTTAGATTGGATGGGCCATGTATTGAACATATAGTTTATTAAAGCTAGGAAATTATGAGTGCGTTAAATAGATATTTAAAAATAAAAATAAATAAATACAAATATATATATATATATATATATATATATATATATCTCCCTACATTGAGAAACAGAATATTTTAAAAATGTGCGTCTTATTCCTGTTGTTGTTCCCCTGATGGGCTAAAACCAGTACTACAGCCAAAAGGTTTGGCTGTTAAGAGAGCTACATTTCCCAGTAACCTATGAGAGGTGAGCTCTGGCTCAAGGGGCATATACAGATTCTATATGAAATTATTAGTGAATGAAGGAGTGGCTTATCACTGATTTAATCTGCCATTATGCAAGAAAGTGGACAGACTCACTTTGTAAAAGACAAAAACACTTTGGTTTGGGGCCTGGTTTGGAATAACTCTCTGTGTTTTATGATACCCTGGTTGCAAAAATACCTTCACGCATGACTTTGAAAAACTCCAAATGATGTTTTACTAATTTTCAGTTAAGGTTAATTCATAGAAACATTGTGCCCATAATACTGAGGTACCTTTAATTCATTTTGAGTTAAGGTTAATTTATAGAAATATTGTGTCCATTCATGAGATAATGGACAATATCCATTGAATAGTAATTAATCTAAATATCACTATAGTCTGCTTTATATTGTAATACTGATCGACAGGCATATATATTTGGTCATAATTAATACACTATTTTCTGCATAAATATAATCAATTTGTTTATAGAGATTAACTTGTCAGAACTCAGGAGTTAATTTAAGATTAAATATTAATGTTCATAATAATTTTATTGTCATAATTTCTAGATATCTCATTAGCATTTTGGAATATACTACAGAGATTATATAAAGTTTCACTGGAGGGTATTGACAAATTCTACCATATCAGAAATTGATATTGCTGACGATAATTTTGTGATTGATTATTAATATTCATAATTCCATTAATCAAAAATATTGTTACATAAATATAGAACACGTTTGAGGTTACTGCTGAGATAGAATTAAATAATATTGTAACCTTGGATATATAACAGCCCCCTGATGTGTTATGAAGCCCTGTATATAGTTGGTTTATAAACAAGGTTTTTAAGATCAAACAAAAGTGATGTGCTGAATATTGAAAGTTGTATACATATCAAGATAGGTTTTTCATGGATCCTAATTTATGTCACAAGTAATGCACATCCAATACACAGGTGATATAGTGAGAGATTTGTATGCTCAATTTTGTTTCACATATTTTTTTGATATATATGATATATCCTTATGTTTAGAAATATTACATTTTTTTATTGTTTGTAACTATGGCAACAGCCATATTAGTTCATTGATGATGATGAATCTTTGAATTGGTTGTGTAAAGAGGGGGGCTTATTACATACTTAAGCACTGTTTGTTTCACTTTATAGTTGTCTGAAGAAGGGGTGAATGCCCACAAACTTCACAGAATAAAGGTTGCTGTGTTTAAATCCAGAGAGTGCAACAATTGTGTGTATATATATATATATATATATATTCAATAATAATATTTAAGTGTTTTTTTACTGTGTATTTACTGTAAATATTACACATTCCAATGTTCTTTATATAGGGGTAAATATTCTTTGTATTTTTAAATTGATATTCATATATATATATATATATATATATATATATATATATCAATGCAATATTCTTGTTATTTTGATATATATATATATATATATATATATATATATATATATATATATATATATATATATATATACACACACATACACCCCTGCATATATAGATATATAGGTGTAGATTGATAACAGAATTTATGCTTACCTGATAAATTTCTTTCTCCTACGGTGTGTCCGGTCTTGTGGGAGTATCCTTACTTGTGGGATATTCTCTTCCCCAACAGGAAATGGCAAAGAGAGCACAGCAAAAGCTGCCCATATAGCCCCCCCTCTGGCTCCGCCCCCCAGTCATTCGACCGACGGTTAGGAGAAAAAGGAGAAACCATAGGGTGCTGTGGTGACTGTAGTGTATAGAAAGAAAAAATTTGAAACCTGACTAAAAGCCAGGGCGGGCCGTGGACTGGACACACCGTAGGAGAAAGAAATTTATCAGGTAAGCATAAATTCTGTTTTCTCCTACATTGGTGTGTCCGGTCCACGGCTTCATCCTTACTTGTGGGAACCAATACCAAAGCTTTAGGACACAGATGAAGGGAGGGAACAAGTCAGGTTACCTAAACGGAAGGCACCACGGCAAAAGTGTGCAGAGAAGACCAAGTTGCTGCCTTACATATCTGATCAACAGAAGCCTCGTTCTTGAAGGCCCATGTGGAAGCCACAGCTCTAGTAGAGTGAGCTGTAATTCGTTCAGGAGGCTGCCGTCCGGCAGTCTCATAAGTTAATCGGATGATGCTCTTCAGCCAAAAAGAAAGAGAGGTAGCAGTAGCTTTCTGTCCTCTCCTCTTACCAGAATAAACGACAAATAAAGATGAAGTCTGTCTGAAATCCTTTGTTGCATCTAAATAGAATTTTAAAGCACGGACCACATCTAAATTGTGTAACAAACGTTCCTTCTTCGAAACTGGATTCGGACACAGAGAAGGAACAACTATTTCCTGGTTAATATTCCTGTTGGAAACCACTTTTGGAAGAAAACCAGGTTTGGTACGCAAAACAACTTTATCTGCATGGAATACCAGATAGGGTGGATCACACTGCAAAGCAGACAATTCAGAAACTCTTCTAGCAGAAGAAATAGCAACCAAAAACAGAACTTTCCAAGATAGTAACTTAATATCTATGGAATGTAGAGGTTCAAACGGAACCCCTTGAAGAACTGAAAGAACTAAATTTAGACTCCATGGAGGAGTCATGGGTCTGTAAACAGGCTTGATTCTGACTAAGGCCTGTACAAAAGCTTGTACATCTGGCACAGCTTCCAGGCGTTTGTGTAACAAAACAGACAAAGCAGATATTTGTCCTTTTAGAGAACTCGCTGACAACCCTTTATCCAAACCCTCTTGGAGAAAGGAAAGAATCTTAGGAATTTTAATTTTTCTCCAAGAGAATCCCTTGGATTCACACCAACAGATATATTTTTTCCATATTTTATGGTAAATTTTCCTAGTCACAGGTTTTCTGGCTTGGACCAGAGTATCTATAACTGAATCTGAAAACCCACGCTTAGATAAAATCAAGCGTTCAAATTCCAAGCAGTCAGCTGCAGAGAGACTAGATTTGGATGTTCGAATGGACCTTGTACTAGAAGATCCTGTCTCAAAGGTAGCTTCCATGGTGGAGCCGATGACATATTCACCAGGTCTGCATACCAAGTCCTGCGTGGCCATGCAGGAGCTATCAGAATCACTGAGGCCTTCTCCTGTTTGATCCTGGCTACGAGCCTGGGAAGGAGAGGAAACGGTGGAAACACATAAGCTAGGTTGAACAACCAAGGCGCCACTAATGCATCCACCAGTGTCGCCTTGGGATCCCTGGATCTGGACCCGTAGCGAGGAACCTTGAAGTTCTGATGAGACGCCATCAGATCCATGTCTGGAATGCCCCATAATTGAGTTAACTGGGCAAAGACCTCCGGGTGGAGTTCCCACTCCCCCGGATGGAAAGTCTGACGACTCAAATAATCCGCCTCCCAGTTGTCTACTCCTGGGATGTGAATTGCAGATAGATGGCAGGAGTGATCCTCCGCCCATTTGATGATCTTGGATACCTCTCTCATCACCAAGGAACTCTTTGTTCCTCCCTGATGATTGATGTAAGCTACAGTCGTCATGTTGTCCGACTGAAATCTTATGAATCCGGCCTTCGCTAGTTGAGGCCAAGCCCGGAGCGCATTGAATATCGCTCTCAGTTCCAGGATGTTTATCGGGAGAAGAGACTCTACCCGAGACCATAGACCCTGAGCTTTCAGGGAGTCCCAGACCGCGCCCCAGCCTAATAGACTGGCGTCGGTTGTGACAATGACCCACTCTGGTCTGCGGAAACTCATTCCCTGAGACAGGTGATCCTGAGTCAACCACCAACGGAGTGAGTCTCTGGTTAACTGGTCTACTTGAATCTGGGGAGACAAGTCTGCATAATCCCCATTCCACTGTCTGAGCATGCACAGTTGCAATGGTCTTAGATGAATTCGAGCAAAAGGAACCACGTCCATTGCTGCAACCATTAAACCTATTACTTCCATGCACTGAGCTATGGAAGGCTGAGGAATAGATTGAAGAACTTGACAAGCCTTTAGAAGCTTTAATTTTCTGACCTCTGTCAGAAAAATCTTCATTTCTACAGAATCTATTATTGTTCCCAGAAAAGGAACTCTTGTAGACGGGGACAGGGAACTCTTTTCCATGTTCACCTTCCACCCGTGAGACCTGAGAAAAGCTAATACATTGTCTGTATGAGCCCTTGATCTGGAAAGGGACGACACTTGGAAATAATAAACAGAGTACACTTTATTTCCAATTATTTATTATCCAATCTTTACGAAATTTGCACCCTAGTGTCTTAATGCTTTGAAAGTATTGCACACCAAATTTCAAGTCTTTAACCCCTTAAATGAGCAAACCGGAGCTAATTGTTCAATTTAGCACTTTAAACCCACTACAGTCCCTGCCACAGCCTTTTGCTGCGGCTTTACCTTCCTTGGGGGTTATTCACCACAGAAATAAGCCTCTTAGAATAGTTTTTGTGGCCACAGGACCCTCTCACATGAAGCTGCATGCACTGCTTCCAGAAGTAACTGCGCAATTAAGGCGCGAAAATGAGGCTTCCTCCCTCTGCATACCAGAGTGAAGGGGCCTTCCTGACTAGATTAGGTGTCTAACAAACTGCCAGGCGTAATAAAACGTTCCCAAAAGTGTTTCCAAGTCTCAAAACACTCCAAAAATCATATAAATATTATATAAATCAATTGATTTAGCCCACAATAGTGTCAACCAGTATATAGCCCATTTATAAGCCTTCATTCTGTTATGAGTCTAAGAAAATGGCTTACCGATCCCAAAAGGGAAATGACAGTCTTCTAGCATTACTATGTCTTGTTAGAAAAGAGACTATTCATACCTGGAGCAGAAAAGTCTGCAAACTGTTCCCCCCAACTGAAGTTCTCTGGGCTCAACAGTCCTGCGTGGGAACAGCAATGGATTTTAGTTACTGTTGCTAAAATCATACTCCTCTTTTAACAGAACTCTTCATCACTTTCTGTTGTAGAGTAAATAGTACAAACCGGCACTATTTTAAAATAACAAACTCTTGATAGAAGAAATAAAACTACAACTAACACCACATACTCTTTACCATCCCCGTGGAGATGCTACTTGTTCAGAGCGGCAAAGAGAATGACTGGGGGGCGGAGCCAGAGGGGGGGCTATATGGGCAGCTTTTGCTGTGCTCTCTTTGCCATTTCCTGTTGGGGAAGAGAATATCCCACAAGTAAGGATGAAGCCGTGGACCGGACACACCAATGTAGGAGAAATATATATTTTACATTACTATATATATATATATATATATATATATAATATATTTTAAAAAAATCTATGTGAATTACATTGGAATATAAAATGTGCATAACATGCTTCAGGGTTTGCGATGTGGAGTTAGCGCACATGAAGAATTAGTTATCTTAATGCGTTATGTCAATCTACTGTTCAGGGATGCATACAACCTACACTAACCTTCCCTGACCCCAGTTCCTCTCCTTCTTTCTATCCCCTTGATCCCCCTTAGCATGTAAGTCTATGAGCCCAATTGTTTGTAGATCACATTCATAATAGCTGACTACAACAGTGCAACTCTTGGCAGGGCCCTCTACCCATTTGATCCCTTTAAATGTTACATTGTATAAAGCCTTTGTTTATAGCTTTTCGGAATCTGTTGGCACACTATAAATAACTGATAATAATATTACATTATCGAAAAAATATAAACAATTAATAATTATTATAGATGTTCTTAAAAAAGAACACAGCAATATATATGTATATTTTACAGAAACTTTAATTATTAATAATTATTATTAATATTCTTAAAATATTTCATAATTAATATTTACATAACGTGCATTAAAATAACAAATTCTTCAAGTGCACTAACCCGACACTGCGACCTTAAGTGTAAAACCCGAAGCATGCTACGCATATTTTACATTTCAATGTTCTTCACAAAGAAAAAAAAAAAATATATATATATATACATACATATACAGTATATATATACATACATATATACATACATACATACACACACACACACACACATATATATATATATACACATACATACACAGGTAAATCACTTTTGGTATCCCATGGAGAGTGCATCCGCATCAATAACAAAGCAAAAAAGGTTTCTTTTGATATATGTATATTTTAATAACTCAGACGGCTATAGAGTTATTTGGTGCTCCCTCTCGAGTGTTAACTTCGCGTGATGGAGTTTTTTTGTGTGCGTCGGGTTGCGCTCATATTACAAGTTACAACTAAAAGGTTTGCATGTGAGTGGAACCCGACACGCCCTAACAATTTATTGCAACTGTGTATATAGAAGTTACAGGAGACCGCACACTGAAAAACAAAAACCCCTAACACCTATACTTGCACGATAACCTTAACTTTCTGAGTTATGAATATGTCACATTCCAATGTTCTTCACATACAAAATAATGTTCTTTTTATTGTTAATACATTTTATATATATATATTTATATATATATATATATTCCTAGATCTATATATTCAGTCCTATAGATATATAAGTATACATATGTATTTTACATGAACAGTATTATATATATATATATATATATATATAAATTTAATAATAAAAAGTTAACTTATGCTGCTGTTTTCTGTTCATGCACAATTTCTACAGAAAATACTGCAGTATTTATGTTTATAGTATTTGTGGTGGTTTCAACAAGCAAAATCAGATATTCAAATGACAAAATAATGATAAAGGAGCTGTTTGAAAACTATTTAATACACTTCTGCAAGTAAAATAAATAATTGGTAACACATTAATTAAATTTACAATACAATGCTCCTTTAAATAATCGAAAAAGGCTAATTTGTTTGGTATTAGGGGCAATATCCAGTCCTACACTAACACAAACCTATAGCTAGCTACACACACACATATATATATATATATATATATATATATATATATATAGAGAGAGAGAGAGAGAGAGAGAGAGAATATATATGCACACACATGCACATATAGGGCTAGCTTACAAGTGGTGCGCAAAATTTTTAACGCTTTTGAGTGCCAACAGCGCTCAAGGTAAATCAATAGCGTTCCTTTTTTTGCTCTGGTATTACAAGTTGAAAGTAAACATTTATAGCTTGATTGAAAGACTCAGGCGCACTAACATCTGGAGGTCAGATAACAAAAAATTGCTATCTTGTTTTATAAAACCTGTATTTTAGCTGTAACACTTTACTTCAGGTCTCAGGTTGCGCTAATTCTCCTAGTGCTATTTTGGCTTTCGTTTGAGCACAACAGGTAACTTTCACCATGTAATATAAGCAATATTTAGCACGATTTTGATATCCATTAAAACTAGAAGGTGCGTACTAAAGGGATGTTGGCTGCGCTAAACCATCTCAGGTAATTCTGTTTTACCATGGACTTGTAATATCAATATGTACGCACATTTTAGTGCTGACCAGTGAAATTGATAATCACCCTGCACTATCAATATCGCTCCACTTGTAATGTGAGCCATAGTTTGTGGCAATTACGTCTGGGATTTGCGCACTTTTTAAACATGATTCTGATGACTCCTGAGAGTAATATTCTATTAGCTAATAGATATATTAGGTTACCTCAGTTTACCTTGTGGTAAAGAAATACAATACTTAAGTATAAACCAGATTCAGGCTTTATGGCAGAAAGTGGATTATTTGTTGGAGAGAATGCAAATAAACTGTCGCTCTTACCGGTATACCCAACGCTTTAAGTATATTCATTTTACACATCGGACAGGTGCGATGATCTAGCAGCCATGGATCCACACACGATTTATGAAAAAGATGTCTGTAACAAAAATAGAAAGGCATGTACATTACAGCCCACTTTATTACAGTATTTTTTTATTTCAGTTCATTAAAGCATGATAATGTTCCAAATGTGCTGTTATGGATTTCAATTAACATGTTTAGTACCATAAGAAAACATATTTTCTGTTTGCTTTCTAAGGATGGTAAACTAAAGTTTGGGAAAACTCTTAAAGGACATGTAAAGACAGATTTCCATAACCAACAACTGCATGATAAAAATACAAGGTAATAAATAGCACGTAGTCTGACTTCAAATTAGTAGTAGATTTTTTTGGGGACTAATTTCAAAGTTCTGTCTATTTCCACTCTTCCTGTATCATGTGACAGCCATCAGTCAATCACAAATGCCTAAATGTATATTATGTGAATTCTTGCACATGATCAGTAGGAGATGGTGACTGAAGTTGAAATTTTGTTAATCGAAGTGAATTGGAAAGTTGTTTCAAATTGCATAGTTAATCTGAATCAGGACTTGAGTTAAATTTTGACTTGACTGTCCCTTTAAAGGGACATGTAAGTGGAATAACAAAAAATTCTTATATGATAGAGAATTCTATTATTACGGCAAAAGGAGTTAAACACATAGCTAAAGTCCCATTCAGGAGCCACAATGCATTACTAATGATGAATAAAACATAGGTACTGAATCAATCAAAAGTATCATATACACATCACAGCCAATCACTGGCTTCTTAGGACTGGCTAAAGCACATAAATTTACTTTAGAGCTTAATAAACTATGATTAAATTTTTTAACGTAATGACGCACTAAAAGAATGGTTAGAATACAACAGATGTTTTCACTAAGAAGACTGATGGAAATCATTTGTGGGTGTTTATCCACCAGGAGTATTTAAGTGGATTCACAGAAGTTTGTACATTAGATGTTACGCTGACAGATGATAAATAAAAATTGGTAATACATCATAAGACTAAAAGCAACAGTTGGTAGGGTATTAAAATCAGTACATACACATCAAGAATGGAGATTGAAAAACAAAAAAGATAAATATATCCCATATGTGACAAAAATGCAATTTTAGAAAAATAAAAAAATAATTTGTGAAATAATGCTAAAGACCATCCAACAAAACGTTCCTTGTTTTTTTACATTTTTCAATGAAGGTTTGTTATGATACACAACCCAACAGTATATATTATAATTTGAGGACATTTGTGTTGTCTTAACCCTTTCATGACATAGGCAATTGTTCAAGTTCTGAACGTAAACGAAACCTTGAATTTCAGCTATATGTCTTTTCAACCATAATTTACCCCTTTCCCATTAAGTGCACCCACACTAATTATATATTGTTTTTTAGAGGACAGATAGGGCTTTCTTTTGGCATAAAAGATTTATTTCTCAACTATAATTTTATATAAAAAAAATCAAAGTAAGTGTGAGAAATTAAGAAATTTGAAGCTTTCCAAATTATTTTATTGTGAATATCATCATCCTGATATATGTTACTGCAATAAAACACCCATACTTGTGTTAAGCGATGTCCCATGAGTATAACGATACCCCCCATGTACAGGTTTTCTGAGTTTTCTGGAATTTACAAGGCCCAACATACGGCCTACCCATTTACATAGAAATCTGGCACATTTATTTTCTGGGCTTAAGTTGCCTTTCATACATTATAGCAGCCCAGGAATGAAAATAACCCCATCATGGCATACCATTTACAAAAGTAGACACCCTAGGGTATTCCAAAAGGGCCATGTCACATCTTTTTGTGAAGCCCCTTAGTCACAACACCTGGCCAAATGTAATGGACATTTTTTTTGCATGCGTTTTTTTTGCACAAACACTGCACTTTGGCTGTCTCTGTCATCAACCTTTTATGTTTTACTGCTATAAAACACACATATTAGTGTTTGTCAAGGTCCTACGAGTAAAACAGTAACCCCCATGTACAGGTTTTATGGGGTTTACAGAAGTTACAGGGCCAAATATGGGATCTGCCCATTTCAGTTTTTATGCATGGAAATTTGGCACCTTAATTTTCTGTGCCTATGTCCTCTTTGAGACATTATAGCAGCCCAGGAATGAAAATTACCCCATCATGGCATACCATTTTCAAAAGAAGACACCCTAGGGTATTCCAAAAGGCCCATGTCACATCTTTTTGTGAAGCCCCTTAGTCACAACACCTGGCCAAATGTAATGGTCATTTTTTTTGCATGCGTTTTTTTGCACAAACACTGCACTTTGGCTGTCTCTGTCATCAACCTTTTATGTTTTTCTGCTATAAAACACACATATTAGTGTTTGTCAAGGTTCTACGAGTAAAACAGTACCCCCCATGTACAGGTTTTATGGGGTTTACAGAAGTTACAGGGCCAAATATGGGGTCTGCCCATTTCAGTTTTTATGCATGGAAATTTGGCACCTTAATTTTCTGTGCCTATGTCCTCTTTGAGACATTATAGCAGCCCAGGAATGAAAATTACCCCATCATGGCATACCATTTTCAAAAGAAGACACCCTAGGGTATTCCAAAAGGCCAATGTCACATCTTTTTGTGAAGCCCCTTAGTCACAACACCTGGCCAAATGTAATGGTAATTTTTTTTGCATGCGTTTTTTTGCACAAACACTGCACTTTGGCTGTCTCTGTCATCAACCTTTTATGTTTTACTGCTATAAAACACACATATTAGTGTTTGTCAAGGTCCTACGAGTAAAACAGTAACCCCCATGTACAGGTTTTATGGGGTTTACAGAAGTTACAGGGCCAAATATGGGGTCTGCCCATTTCAGTTTTATGCATGGAAATTTGGCACCTTAATTTGCTGTGCCTATGTCCTCTTTGAGACATTATAGAAGCCCAGGAATGAAAATTACCCCATCATGGCATACCATTTTCAAAAGAAGACACCCTAGGGTATTCCAAAAGGCCCATGTCACATCTTTTTGTGAAGCCCCTTAGTCACAACACCTGGCCAAATGTAATGGTCATTTTTTTTGGATGCGTTTTTTGCACGAACACTGCACTTTGGCTGTCTCTGTCATAAACCTTTTATGTTTTTCTGCTATAAAAACAGAATTTATGTTTACCTGATAAATTACTTTCTCCAACGGTGTGTCCGGTCCACGGCGTCATCCTTACTTGTGGGATATTCTCTTCCCCAACAGGAAATGGCAAAGAGCCCAGCAAAGCTGGTCACATGATCCCTCCTAGGCTCCGCCTACCCCAGTCATTCGACCGACGTTAAGGAGGAATATTTGCATAGGAGAAACCATATGGTACCGTGGTGACTGTAGTTAAAGAAAATAAAGTATCAGACCTGATTAAAAAAACCAGGGCGGGCCGTGGACCGGACACACCGTTGGAGAAAGTAATTTATCAGGTAAACATAAATTCTGTTTTCTCCAACATAGGTGTGTCCGGTCCACGGCGTCATCCTTACTTGTGGGAACCAATACCAAAGCTTTAGGACACGGATGAAGGGAGGGAGCAAATCAGGTCACCTAAATGGAAGGCACCACGGCTTGCAAAACCTTTCTCCCAAAAATAGCCTCAGAAGAAGCAAAAGTATCAAACTTGTAAAATTTGGTAAAAGTGTGCAGTGAAGACCAAGTCGCTGCCCTACATATCTGATCAACAGAAGCCTCGTTCTTGAAGGCCCATGTGGAAGCCACAGCCCTAGTGGAATGAGCTGTGATTCTTTCGGGAGGCTGCCATCCGGCAGTCTCGTAAGCCAATCTGATGATGCTTTTAATCCAAAAAGAGAGAGAGGTAGAAGTTGCTTTTTGACCTCTCCTTTTACCGGAATAAACAACAAACAAGGAAGATGTTTGTCTAAAATCCTTTGTAGCATCTAAATAGAATTTTAGAGCGCGAACAACATCCAAATTGTGCAACAAACGTTCCTTCTTTGAAACTGGTTTCGGACACAGAGAAGGTACGATAATCTCCTGGTTAATGTTTTTGTTAGAAACAACTTTTGGAAGAAAACCAGGTTTAGTACGTAAAACCACCTTATCTGCATGGAACACCAGATAAGGAGGAGAACACTGCAGAGCAGATAATTCTGAAACTCTTCTAGCAGAAGAAATTGCAACTAGAAACAAAACTTTCCAAGATAATAACTTAATATCAACGGAATGCAAGGGTTCAAACGGAACCCCCTGAAGAACTGAAAGAACTAAATTGAGACTCCAAGGAGGAGTCAAAGGTTTGTAAACAGGCTTAATTCTAACCAGAGCCTGAACAAAGGCTTGAACATCTGGCACAGCGGCCAGCTTTTTGTGAAGTAACACAGACAAGGCAGAAATCTGTCCCTTCAGGGAACTTGCAGATAATCCTTTTTCCAATCCTTCTTGAAGGAAGGATAGAATCCTAGGAATCTTAACCTTGTCCCAAGGGAATCCTTTAGATTCACACCAACAGATATATTTTTTCCAAATTTTGTGGTAAATCTTTCTAGTTACAGGCTTTCTGGCCTGAACAAGAGTATCGATAACAGAATCTGAGAATCCTCGCTTCGATAAGATCAAGCGTTCAATCTCCAAGCAGTCAGCTGGAGTGAAACCAGATTCGGATGTTCGAACGGACCCTGAACAAGAAGGTCTCGTCTCAAAGGTAGCTTCCAAGGAGGAGCCGATGACATATTCACCAGATCTGCATACCAAGTCCTGCGTGGCCACGCAGGAGCTATCAAGATCACCGACGCCCTCTCCTGATTGATCCTGGCTACCAGCCTGGGGATGAGAGGAAACGGCGGGAACACATAAGCTAGTTTGAAGGTCCAAGGTGCTACTAGTGCATCCACTAGAGCCGCCTTGGGATCCCTGGATCTGGACCCGTAGCAAGGAACTTTGAAGTTCTGACGAGAGGCCATCAGATCCATGTCTGGAATGCCCCACAGCTGAGTGACTTGGGCAAAGATTTCCGGATGGAGTTCCCACTCCCCCGGATGCAATGTCTGACGACTCAGAAAATCCGCTTCCCAATTTTCCACTCCTGGGATGTGGATAGCAGACAGGTGGCAGGAGTGAGACTCCGCCCATAGAATGATTTTGGTCACTTCTTCCATCGCCAGGGAACTCCTTGTTCCCCCCTGATGGTTGATGTACGCAACAGTTGTCATGTTGTCTGATTGAAACAGTATGAACTTGGCCCTCGCTAGCTGAGGCCAAGCCTTGAGAGCATTGAATATCGCTCTCAGTTCCAGAATATTTATCGGTAGAAGAGATTCTTCCCGAGACCAAAGACCCTGAGCTTTCAGGGATCCCCAGACCGCGCCCCAGCCCATCAGACTGGCGTCGGTCGTGACAATGACCCACTCTGGTCTGCGGAATGTCATCCCTCGTGACAGGTTGTCCAGGGACAGCCACCAACGGAGTGAGTCTCTGGTCCTCTGATTTACTTGTATCTTCGGAGACAAGTCTGTATAGTCCCCATTCCACTGACTGAGCATGCACAGTTGTAATGGTCTTAGATGAATGCGTGCAAAAGGAACTATGTCCATTGCCGCTACCATCAACCCGATCACTTCCATGCACTGAGCTATGGAAGGAAGAGGAACGGAATGAAGTATCCGACAAGAGTCTAGAAGTTTTGTTTTTCTGGCCTCTGTCAGAAAAATCCTCATTTCTAAGGAGTCTATTATTGTTCCCAAGAAGGGAACCCTTGTTGACGGAGATAGAGAACTCTTTTCCACGTTCACTTTCCATCCGTGAGATCTGAGAAAGGCCAGGACAATGTCCGTGTGAGCCTTTGCTTGAGGAAGGGACGACGCTTGAATCAGAATGTCGTCCAAGTAAGGTACTACAGCAATGCCCCTTGGTCTTAGCACAGCTAGAAGGGACCCTAGTACCTTTGTGAAAATCCTTGGAGCAGTGGCTAATCCGAAAGGAAGCGCCACGAACTGGTAATGTTTGTCCAGGAATGCGAACCTCAGGAACCGATGATGTTCCTTGTGGATAGGAATATGTAGATACGCATCCTTTAAATCCACCGTGGTCATGAATTGACCTTCCTGGATGGAAGGAAGAATAGTTCGAATGGTTTCCATCTTGAACGATGGAACCTTGAGAAACTTGTTTAAGATCTTGAGATCTAAGATTGGTCTGAACGTTCCCTCCTTTTTGGGAACTATAAACAGATTGGAGTAGAACCCCATCCCTTGTTCTCTTAATGGAACGGGATGAATCACTCCCATTTTTAACAGGTCTTCTACACAATGTAAGAATGCCTGTCTTTTTATGTGGTCTGAAGACAACTGAGACCTGTGGAACCTCCCCCTTGGGGGAAGTCCCTTGAATTCCAGAAGATAACCTTGGGAGACTATTTCTAGCGCCCAAGGATCCAGAACATCTCTTGCCCAAGCCTGAGCGAAGAGAGAGAGTCTGCCCCCCACCAGATCCGGTCCCGGATCGGGGGCCAACATTTCATGCTGTCTTGGTAGCAGTGGCAGGCTTCTTGGCCTGCTTTCCCTTGTTCCAGCCTTGCATTGGTCTCCAAGCTGGCTTGGCTTGAGAAGTATTACCCTCTTGCTTAGAGGACGTAGCACTTTGGGCTGGTCCGTTTCTACGAAAGGGACGAAAATTAGGTTTATTTTTTGCCTTGAAAGGCTGATCCTGAGGAAGGGCGTGGCCCTTACCCCCAGTGATATCCGAGATAATCTCTTTCAAGTCAGGGCCAAACAGCGTTTTCCCCTTGAAAGGAATGTTAAGTAGCTTGTTCTTGGAAGACGCATCAGCCGACCAAGATTTCAACCAAAGCGCTCTGCGCGCCACAATAGCAAACCCAGAATTCTTAGCCGCTAACCTAGCCAATTGCAAAGTGGCGTCTAGGGTGAAAGAATTAGCCAATTTGAGAGCATTGATTCTGTCCATAATCTCCTCATAAGGAGGAGAATCACTGTCGACCGCCTTTATCAGCTCATCGAACCAGAAACATGCGGCTGTAGCGACAGGGACAATGCATGAAATTGGTTGTAGAAGGTAACCCTGTTGAACAAACATCTTTTTAAGCAAACCTTCTAATTTTTTATCCATAGGATCTTTGAAAGCACAACTATCCTCTATGGGTATAGTGGTGCGTTTGTTTAAAGTGGAAACCGCTCCCTCGACCTTGGGGACTGTCTGCCATAAGTCCTTTCTGGGGTCGACCATAGGAAACAATTTTTTAAATATGGGGGGAGGGACGAAAGGAATACCGGGCCTTTCCCATTCTTTATTAACAATGTCCGCCACCCGCTTGGGTATAGGAAAAGCTTCTGGGAGCCCCGGCACCTCTAGGAACTTGTCCATTTTACATAGTTTCTCTGGGATGACCAACTTGTCACAATCATCCAGAGTGGATAATACCTCCTTAAGCAGAATGCGGAGATGTTCCAACTTAAATTTAAATGCAATCACATCAGGTTCAGCTTGTTGAGAAATGTTCCCTGAATCAGTAATTTCTCCCTCAGACAAAACCTCCCTGGCCCCATCAGACTGAGTTAGGGGCCCTTCAGAAATATTAATATCAGCGTCGTCATGCTCTTCAGTATCTAAAACAGAGCAGTCGCGCTTACGCTGATAAGTGTTCATTTTGGCTAAAATGTTTTTGACAGAATTATCCATTACAGCCGTTAATTGTTGCATAGTAAGGAGTATTGGCGCGCTAGATGTACTAGGGGCCTCCTGAGTGGGCAAGACTCGTGTAGACGAAGGAGGGAATGATGCAGTACCATGCTTACTCCCCTCACTTGAGGAATCATCTTGGGCATCATTGTCATTGTCACATAAATCACATTTATTTAAATGAATAGGAATTCTGGCTTCCCCACATTCAGAACACAGTCTATCTGGTAGTTCAGACATGTTAAACAGGCATAAACTTGATAACAAGTACAAAAAACGTTTTAAAATAAAACCGTTACTGTCACTTTAAATTTTAAACTGAACACACTTTATTACTGCAAATGCGAAAAAACATGAAGGAATTGTTCAAAATTCACCAAATTTTCACCACAGTGTCTTAAAGCCTTAAAAGTATTGCACACCAAATTTGGAAGCTTTAACCCTTAAAATAACGGAACCGGAGCCGTTTTGAACTTTAACCCCTTTACAGTCCCTGGTATCTGCTTTTGCTGAGACCCAACCAAGCCCCAAGGGGAATACGATACCAAATGACGCCTTCAGAAAGTCTTTTCTAAGTATCAGAGCTCCTCTCACATGCGACTGCATGCCATGCCTCTCAAAAACAAGTGCGCCACACCGGCGCGAAAATGAGGCTCTGCCTATGCTTTGGGAAAGCCCCTAAAGAATAAGGTGTCTAAAACAGTGCCTGCCGATATTATTATATCAAAAAACCCAGATAAAATGATTCCTCAAGGCTAAATATGTGTTAATAATCAATCGATTTAGCCCAAAAAAAGTCTACAGTCTTAATAAGCCCTTTTTGAAGCCCTTATTTACAATCGTAATAAACATGGCTTACCGGATCCCAGAGGGAAAATGACAGCTTCCAGCATTACATCGTCTTGTTAGAATGTGTCATACCTCAAGCAGCAAGAGACTGCTCACTGTTCCCCCAACTGAAGTTAATTGCTCTCAACAGTCCTGTGTGGAACAGCCATGGATTTTAGTGACGGTTGCTAAAATCATTTTCCTCATACAAACAGAAATCTTCATCTCTTTTCTGTTTCTGAGTAAATAGTACATACCAGCACTATTTCAAAATAACAAACTCTTGATTGAATAATAAAAACTACAGTTAAACACTAAAAAACTCTAAGCCATCTCCGTGGAGATGTTGCCTGTACAACGGCAAAGAGAATGACTGGGGTAGGCGGAGCCTAGGAGGGATCATGTGACCAGCTTTGCTGGGCTCTTTGCCATTTCCTGTTGGGGAAGAGAATATCCCACAAGTAAGGATGACGCCGTGGACCGGACACACCTATGTTGGAGAAATATACATATTAGTAGTGTTTGTCAAGGTCCTACGAGTAAAACAGTACCCCCCATGTACAGGTTTTATGGGGTTTACAGAAGTTACAGGGCCAAATATGGGGTCTGCCCATTTCAGTTTTTATGCATGGAAATTTGGCACCTTAATTTTCTGTGCCTATGTCCTCTTTGAGACATTATAGCAGCCCAGGAATGAAAATTACCCCATCATGGCATACCATTTTCAAAAGAAGACACCCTAGGGTATTCCAAAAGGCCCATGTCACATCTTTTTGTGAAGCCCCTTAGTCACAACACCTGGCCAAATGTAGTGCTCATTTTTTTTGTATGCGTTTTTTGCACAAACACTGCCCTTTGGCTGTTTCTGTCATCAACCTTTTATGTTTTGCTGCTATAAAACACACATATTTGTGTTTGTCAATGTCCCTAAGAGTAAAACAGTACCCCCCATGTACAGGTTTTATGGGGTTTACAGATGTTACAGGGCCAAATATGGGATCTGCCCATTTACATGGAAAATTGGCACATTCATTTTATGGGCCTTTGTCCTCTTTGAGAAAATATAGCAGCCCAGGAATGAAAATTACCCCATCGTGGCATACCATTTATAAAAGTAGACAACCCAGGGTATTGAAAAAGGATTATGTTTAGTCTTTGTTTGTAGCCACTTAGTCACAACATCTGGCCAAAGGTAATGTTCATATTTCAGTTTTAGTTTATCACAAAAACACTGCCTTTTTGCTGTTTATATTATCCTTGTATGTTTTACTGCTATAATACACCCATCTTTGTGTTCAGCTATGTCCCATGAGTACAACAATACCCCCTATGTACAGGTTTTATGTGGTTTCAGGAAGTTACAGCGCCCAATATAGGGTCTGCCAATTTGCATGGAAATTGGGCACATTGATTTTATGGACCTTTGTTGCCTTTGAGACAGTATGGCAGCGCAGGAATGAAAATTACCCCACCATGGCATACCATTTGCAAAAGTAGACAACCTAGGGTATTGAAAAAGGACTATGTTTAGTCTTTTTTGTAGCCACTTAGTCACAAAACCTGGTCAAATTTAGTGGTTATATTTTTTTATTTGCTTTTTTCACACAGACTTTGCCTTTTTTCTATTTAGATCAACATCATTATATTTTTTACTGCTATAATACACCCATATCTGTGTTCAGTGATCTCCCATGAGTGCAACAATACCCCCTATGCACAGGTTTTATGTGGTTTTAGGAAGTTACAGGGCCCAATATAGGGTCTGCATAGAAATTTGGCACATTGATTTTCTGGACCTATGTTGCCTTTGAGACAGTATGGCAGCCCAGGAATGAAAATTACCCCCCTCATGACATACCATTTGCAAAAGTGGATAACTCAGGATATTCTAAAAGGAGTATTTTAGTTGTTTTGTATAACTTATAATGGCCTTAGAGTGGATGGGCTTAACATATAAAGGGACAGGACAAGGTCAGGGGATTTATGAAGTTAGGAATACAGAATAATAAAATAAAATAAAATAAATTAGGAACACATACAGATTGCTTTCAAATTAAAAGTTTAACTCTGTGTGATATATTCGAAAGCAATCAGTGATACAGAGGCCAGGTTGAGAGGGGCAGTCAGGGCAATGGTAACTAGAATCCCTCCTCCCTCCTTTTATATAGCAGACTCTGCATCTTTTCTGGGGTGTTAATTTGAAGGCAGTGGGGGGGATCCTAGTGGGAAAATGCCTGCCACAGAGTCGCTCGACATTTTCAGATTGAACAGTGGGAGGATTAGGGGTCTGGTTAAACAAAATATCAGATGTTACATTTAACACAAATTCCAAAAAAGTATAAGTTTTCCCTGTGCCTGTTTTTTTGTACAGCACATATGCATTATATACTGCGATCTGCATAATATAAAAGGCTACTTTTATGTACCAAGTTCTAGTTTTTCTTTGAATTAGATATGGCTGCAGGCACCGGTCAGCTAAATCTACCCCCCCCCATGTTTTTGTTGTACTCCACAATGCACTTTGGCTTTAGGATCTGTGCAGATCTTCCCTTCACAGACACTGGCACTGTAGCTTCATTGTGCATTGTGGAGAGCATGTACACATCTTTTTTATCAGTGTACCGAAGGGCCAGTAGCTCATTGTGGCGTAAAGCTGACGTTGTGCCCCTACTTTTTTTTCCATATGTCAGCTTCTGGGGGAAACCTTTGCGATTTTTTCTTGTTGTGCCACAGGCCACGGTTTCAAAATAAGATAAAAATTTTAATAGCTCTGTGCTGGTGTAAAAATTATTGAGCCACAAATGGTAACCTTTATTTAGCAGGGGTAGTAGGAGATCCCACACAATTTTCCCACTTGTGCCAACGGAATCTGGGCAGCCAGGTGGATCCAAGTGGCTATCCTTTCCCTGGTAGATGCGAAATGCCCAGGTATACCCAGTACTGCATTCACAGAGCTTATAAAATTTTACCCCATAGCGGGACCTCTTGGATAGTATATATTGCTTGAAAAGCAATCTCCCCTTAAATTTCATGAGGGACTCATCAATGCAAATGTCCTGCTCAGGTATGTAAACTTCTTTAAATTTTTGGGACAGGTGGCTTATCAGGGGCCTTAGTTTATATAACCTGTCATGCAGGGGGTCATTTTTGGGGGGGCACTTGGTATTATCATTAAAATGGAGAAACCGCAGCAATTGTTCATATCTGTCCCTCTTCATAACCCCTGGAAAAAGAGGGGTAGCCAGGATGGGGTTCTGGCTCCAGTATGAACGAATGCTGGGTTTCTTCACAATCCCCATTATTAATGTCAGGGCCCAAAACTTTTTAATCTCTGGTATGTCAGTAGGGTGCCAGCTATTTTTTCTGACATACAGAGATTGGGGATTTTTGGACAGATACTGGCTGGCATATAAATTTGTTTGAGCAACTATATGCTCAAACATGGTATCTGTCAGAATCAGGGACATATAGTTTATTGGCTCACATACTGGAACATCACTTGTGATGCCAGGAGTCTCAGTAAATTCTGGCATTTCTGTGGCAGTGAAAGTGCCATAAGGGATTTTTTTCAGTACAAATTACCACTTCACCACCACCAATTCCCACTACACCTTCCCCAAAATCCCACTAAACCACCCCAATTACCACCTCCCAATTACCACCCACCTATTCCCACCCACCCTATTCCCTCGGATTTAAAAACAAAACAAAACAGAATTTATGTTTACCTGATAAATTTCTTTCTCCAACGGTGTGTCCGGTCCACGGCTTCATCCTTACTTGTGGGATATTCTCTTCCCCTACAGGAAATGGCAAAGAGAGCACCCAGCAAGAGCTGTCCATATAGCTCCCCCTCTGGCTCCACCCCCCAGTCATTCGACCGACGGTTAGGAGAAAAAGGAGAAACTATAGGGTGCCGTGGTGACTGTAGTGTATAAAGAAAGAAATTTTTCAAACCTGATTAAAAACCAGGGCGGGCCGTGGACCGGAAACACCGTTGGAGAAAGAAATTTATCAGGTAAACATAAATTCTGTTTTCTCCAACATTGGTGTGTCCGGTCCACGGCTTCATCCTTACTTGTGGGAACCAATACCAAAGCTTTAGGACACGGATGAAGGGAGGGAGCAAACCAGGTTACCTAAACGGAAGGCACCACAGCTTGCAAAACCTTTCTCCCAAAAATAGCCTCCGAAGAAGCATATGTATCGAATTTGTAAAATTTGGCAAAAGTATGCAGCGAAGACCAAGTCGCTGCCTTACAGATATGATCAACAGAAGCCTCGTTCTTGAAAGCCCATGTAGAAGCTACAGCTCTAGTAGAATGAGCTGTAATTCGTTTAGGAGGCTGCCGTCCGGCAGTCTCATAAGCCAATCGGATGATGCTTTTTAGCCAAAAAGAAAGAGAGGTAGCAGTAGCTTTCTGCCCTCTCCTCTTACCAGAATACACAACAAACAAGGATGATGTCTGTCTGAAATCCTTTGTTGCTTCTAAATAGAACTTTAAAGCACAGACCACATGTAGATTGTGTAACAAGCGTTCCTTCCTTGAAACTGGATTCGGACACAGAGAAGGAACAACAACTTTCTGGTTAATGTTCCTGTTGGAAACGACCTTTGGAAGAAAACCAGGCTTGGTACGTAAAACTACCTTATCTGAATGGAATACCAGATAGGGAGAAGATCACTGCAAAGCAGATAATTCAGAAACTCTTCTAGCAGAAGAAATAGCAACCAAAAACAGAACTTTCCAAGATAGTAACTTAATATCTATGGAATGCATGGGTTCAAACGGAACCCCCTGAAGAACTGAAAGAACTAAATTTAGACTCCATGGAGGAGTCATGGGTCTGTAAACAGGCTTGATTCTAACTAACGCCTGTACAAACGCCTGTACATCTGGCACTGCTGCCAGACGCTTGTGTAACAAAACAGACAGAGCAGATATCTGTCCTTTTAAGGAACTAGCTGACAAACCTTTATCCAGACCTTCTTGGAGAAAGGAAAGTATCCTTGGAATTTTAATTTTACTCCAATGGAATCCCTTGGATTCATACCAACGGATATATTTTTGCCATATCTTATGGTAAATCTTCCTAGTTACAGGTTTTCTGGCTTGAACCAGAGTATCTATGACTGTATCTGAAAACCCATGCTTAGATAGAATCAAGCGTTCAATTTCCAAGCAGTCAGTTGGAGAGAGACTAGATTTGGATGTTCGAACGGACCTTGTACTAGAAGATCCTGCCTCAAAGGTAGCTTCCATGGTGGAGCCGATGACATATTCACCAGGTCTGCATACCAAGTCCTGCGTGGCCACGCAGGGGCTATTAGAATCACAGAGGCCTGCTCCTGTTTGATCCTGGCTTCAAGCCTGGGAAGGAGAGGGAACGGTGGAAATACATAAGCTAGGTTGAACGACCAAGGCGCCACTAATACATCCACCAGTGTCGCCTTGGGATCCCTGGATCTGGACCCGTATCGAAGAACCTTTGCGTTCTGGCGAGACGCCATCAGATCCATATCTCGAATGCCCCATAGTTGAGTTAACTGGGCAAAAACCTCCGGGTGGAGTTTCCACTCCCCCGAATGAAAAGTCTGACGACTCAAATAATCCGCCTCCCAGTTGTCCACTCCTGGGATGTGAATTGCAGATAGGTGGCAGGAGTGATCCTCCACCCATTTGATGATCTTGGATACCTCTCTCATCGCTAAGGAACTCTTTGTTCCCCCCTGATGATTGATGTACGCTACAGTTGTCATGTTGTCCGACTGGAACCTTATGAATTTGGCCTTTGCTAGGTGAGGCCACGCCAGGAGCGCATTGAATATCGCTCTCAGTTCTAAAATGTTTATCGGAAGAAGAGACTCTTCTCGAGACCATAGACCTTGATCTTTCAGAGAGTCCCAGACCGCACCCCAGCCTAAGAGACTGGCGTCGGTCGTGACAATGACCCATTCTGGTCTGCGGAAACTCATTCCCTGAGACAGGTGATCGTGAGACAACCACCAGCGGAGAGAATCCCTGGTTACCTGGTCTACTTGAATCTGGGGAGACAAGTCTGCATAGTCCCCATTCCACTGATTGAGCATGCAAAGTTGTAATGGTCTTAGATGAATTTGAGCAAAAGGAACTATGTCCATTGCTGCAACCATCAATCCTACTACTTCCATGCACTGAGCTATAGAAGGCTGCAGAATAGAGTGAAGAACTTGACAAGCGTTTAGAAGCTTTGACTTTCTGACCTCTGTCAGGAAGATCTTCATTTCTAAAGAATCTATTATTGTTCCCAAAAAGGGAACTCTTGTTGACGGAGACAGGGAACTCTTTTCTATGTTCACCTTCCAACCGTGAGATCTGAGAAAGGCTAGAACAATGTCTGTATGAGCCTTTGCTTTGGAAAGAGACGACGCTTGGATTAGAATGTCGTCTAGGTAAGGTGCTACAGTAATGCCCCTCGGTCGTAGAACCGCTAGAAGGGACCCTAGCACCTTTGTGAAGATTCTGGGAGCAGTGGCTAAACCGAACGGAAGAGCCACGAACTGGTAATGTTTGTCCATGAAGGCGAACCTCAGGAACTGATGATGATCTTTGTGGATAGGAATATGCAGGTACGCATCCTTTAAGTCCACGGTAGTCATATATTGACCCTCCTGGATTGTTGGTAAAATTGTCCGAATGGTTTCCATTTTGAATGATGGAACTCTGAGGAATTTGTTTAGAATTTTTAGATCCAGAATTGGCCTGAAAGTTCCCTCTTTTTTGGGAACTACAAACAGGTTTGAGTAAAAACCCAGACCTTGTTCCGCTGTTGGAACTGGGTTTATCACTCCCATTTTTAATTGGTCTCCTACGCAATGTAAGAATGCCTGTCTCTTTATCTGGTCTGAAGATAAGCAAGACATGTGGAACCTTCCCCTTGGAGGAAGTTCCTTGAACTCTAGAAGATACCCCTGAGAGACTATTTCTAGTGCCCAGGGATCCTGAACGTCTCTTGCCCAAGCCTGAGCGAAGAGAGAAAGTCTGCCCCCTACTAGATCCGGTCCCGGATCGGGGGCTACCCCTTCATGCAGTCTTGGTAGCAGCAGCAGGCTTCTTGGCCTGTTTACCCTTGTTCCAGCCTTGCAATGGTTTCCATGCTGGCTTAGGCTGGGAAGAGTTGCCTTCTTGTCTGGAGGCCGCAGAGTTAGGATTCGGTCCGTTCCTGAAATTGCGAAAGGAACGAAAATTAGATTTGTTCTTAGCCTTGAAAGGCCTATCCTGTGGGAGGGCATGTCCCTTTCCACCAGTAATGTCTGAAATAATCTCTTTCAATTCTGGCCCAAAAAGGGTCTTACCCTTGAAAGGAATATTAAGTAATTTATTCTTGGACGACACATCCGCCGACCAGGATTTTAGCCAAAGCGCTCTGCGCGCTAACTTAGCCAATTGGAAAGCGGCATCCAAAATAAAGGAATTAGCCAACTTTAGTGCGTGAATTCTGTCCATGACTCCATCATATGGAGTCTCTTTTTGGAGCAAATTTTCTAGTTCCTCGAACCAAAAATACGCTGCCGTGGTGACAGGAATAATGCACGAGATTGGTTGAAGCAGGAAACCTTGCTGAACAAATATCTTTTTTAGCAATCCTTCCAATTTGTTATCCATAGGATCTTTAAAAGCGCAACTGTCCTAATTAGGAATAGTTGTGCGCTTAGCTAACGTTGACACTGCCCCCTCAACCTTAGGAACCGTTTGCAATGCGTCCCTTCTGGGGTCAACAATGGGGAACATTTTCTTGAATATAGGAGGTGGAACAAAGGGTATACCTGGCTTTTCCCACTCCTTAGTCACTATATCCGCCACCAGCTTGGGTATCGGAAAGGCATCAGCGTGCACTGGGACCTCTAAGAATTTGGTAATTCCAGAGAAATTGTGCAAGATGGACAAAGAATCACAGTCATCAAGAGTAGTTAGGACCTCCTTAAGCAGGGCGCAGAGATGTTCTAACTTAAATTTAAATGCTACGACATCAGTGTCTGCCTGCTGAGAAACTTTTCCTGAATCAGAAATTTCCCCCTCAGACAGGCCCTCCCTCACTGCCAATTCAGATTGATGTGAGGGTATAACTGATAAATTGTCCTCAGCGCCAACCTGCTCATCTTCTGTATTTAAAACTGAGCTGTCACACTTTCTAGGGTAGGATGGCAGTTTGGATAACAGATTTGCTATAGAATTATCCATTACTGCTGTTAACTGTTGCATAGTAACAAGCATTGGCGCGCTAGATGTACTAGGTATCGCCTGCGCGGGCAAAACTGGTGTTGACACAGAAGGAGAGGATGAGGAACTATCCCCACTACCTTCATTAGAAGAATCATCTTGGGCAATCTTATTCAATGTGGCAGTACTGTCCATACTTTGATTGGACGCTATGACACAATTTGCACAAACATTAATTGGGGGAACCACCTTGGCTTTCATACACACAGAACATAAGCCATCTGAAGGTATAGACATGTTAGACAGAATTTGGCAGGCTAATAATGCAATAAAAGCGTATCCAACGACCTTGGATAACGACATTATAACACTGATGGAGAGATCACACTCCCCTATTCTACTTCCCCAACCAAACTACCGGGTCATGTTGGAAACAGAGACATTGAAGGATATGGATGTCCCTCACGCACTGATCTACCCAAGACCTACTTCAGTGGAGGCGCACCAAACCTCGGGATTCCTGGCACTCTGTAAGAATGAGAGCGCTGACGGCTTTGCAATCCGTGTCCCTGATCATCCTCGCTTTGGCTCTCCAGCCATCAACATGGTGTTGTGTCCAGCCGACACGACTGAACAGTGTCTCATCCAGGAAAAAAAGAGCGACGATACAGCCCCCGAGTTTCCTGCATTGTATACACCGGGAGAAGACAACAGCCGCACAACTTATGCTGCACGGGGGGGCAGACAGCCAACAGCTGTAACTGCCACACCGCAGGGAACCATTCTACGGACAGCCTCGGAGTTGGATTTTAGAGGTGACGGCTGCTCTCCTATTGCGCTAATACCCCTACTTCTCACTGCGGGGCAGCCCCTCTCCCATCCGCATAAGAGCTGCATCCTTCTAAGGCAGGAGTGCCATATTCCATCTCGTGCTGGGGTCGGGTGAGCTGCTTACTAGACTGGTTTATTTCCCACAGCTATGTACCAGCACAGGTCTAGTTTAAATACAAGTGAACTTTCGTATACACTACACACCTTTCTTCCAATCAAACCTGCACTATTTATTCTATATGATTTGTCTTCCTGTGCTGAAGGCCACTATTTATCCTGCCTAACCTCATGAAACTGGCTGAAAAACAGAATTTATGTTTACCTGATAAATTACTTTCTCCAACGGTGTGTCCGGTCCACGGCGTCATCCTTACTTGTGGGATATTCTCTTCCCCAACAGGAAATGGCAAAGAGCCCAGCAAAGCTGGTCACATGATCCCTCCTAGGCTCCGCCTACCCCAGTCATTCGACCGACGTTAAGGAGGAATATTTGCATAGGAGAAACCATATGGTACCGTGGTGACTGTAGTTAAAGAAAATAAATTATCAGACCTGATTAAAAAAACCAGGGCGGGCCGTGGACCGGACACACCGTTGGAGAAAGTAATTTATCAGGTAAACATAAATTCTGTTTTCTCCAACATAGGTGTGTCCGGTCCACGGCGTCATCCTTACTTGTGGGAACCAATACCAAAGCTTTAGGACACGGATGAAGGGAGGGAGCAAATCAGGTCACCTAAATGGAAGGCACCACGGCTTGCAAAACCTTTCTCCCAAAAATAGCCTCAGAAGAAGCAAAAGTATCAAACTTGTAAAATTTGGTAAAAGTGTGCAGTGAAGACCAAGTCGCTGCCCTACATATCTGATCAACAGAAGCCTCGTTCTTGAAGGCCCATGTGGAAGCCACAGCCCTAGTGGAATGAGCTGTGATTCTTTCGGGAGGCTGCCGTCCGGCAGTCTCGTAAGCCAATCTGATGATGCTTTTAATCCAAAAAGAGAGAGAGGTAGAAGTTGCTTTTTGACCTCTCCTTTTACCAGAATAAACAACAAACAAGGAAGATGTTTGTCTAAAATCCTTTGTAGCATCTAAATAGAATTTTAGAGCGCGAACAACATCCAAATTGTGCAACAAACGTTCCTTCTTTGAAACTGGTTTCGGACACAGAGAAGGTACGATAATCTCCTGGTTAATGTTTTTGTTAGAAACAACTTTTGGAAGAAAACCAGGTTTAGTACGTAAAACCACCTTATCTGCATGGAACACCAGATAAGGAGGAGAACACTGCAGAGCAGATAATTCTGAAACTCTTCTAGCAGAAGAAATTGCAACTAAAAACAAAACTTTCCAAGATAATAACTTAATATCAACGGAATGCAAGGGTTCAAACGGAACCCCCTGAAGAACTGAAAGAACTAAATTGAGACTCCAAGGAGGAGTCAAAGGTTTGTAAACAGGCTTAATTCTAACCAGAGCCTGAACAAAGGCTTGAACATCTGGCACAGCAGCCAGTTTTTTGTGAAGTAACACCGACAAGGCAGAAATCTGTCCCTTCAGGGAACTTGCAGATAATCCTTTTTCCAATCCTTCTTGAAGGAAGGATAGAATCCTAGGAATCTTAACCTTGTCCCAAGAGAATCCTTTAGATTCACACCAACAGATATATTTTTTCCAAATTTTGTGGTAAATCTTTCTAGTTACAGGCTTTCTGGCCTGAACAAGAGTATCAATAACAGAATCTGAGAACCCTCGCTTCGATAAAATCAAGCGTTCAATCTCCAAGCAGTCAGCTGGAGTGAAACCAGATTCGGATGTTCGAACGGACCCTGAACAAGAAGGTCTCGTCTCAAAGGTAGCTTCCAAGGTGGAGCCGATGACATATTCACCAGATCTGCATACCAAGTCCTGCGTGGCCACGCAGGAGCTATCAAGATCACCGACGCCCTCTCCTGATTGATCCTGGCTACCAGCCTGGGGATGAGAGGAAACGGCGGGAACACATAAGCTAGTTTGAAGGTCCAAGGTGCTACTAGTGCATCCACTAGAGCCGCCTTGGGATCCCTGGATCTGGACCCGTAGCAAGGAACTTTGAAGTTCTGACGAGAGGCCATCAGATCCATGTCTGGAATGCCCCACAGCTGAGTGACTTGGGCAAAGATTTCCGGATGGAGTTCCCACTCCCCCGGATGCAATGTCTGACGACTCAGAAAATCCGCTTCCCAATTTTCCACTCCTGGGATGTGGATAGCAGACAGGTGGCAGGAGTGAGACTCCGCCCATAGAATGATTTTGGTCACTTCTTCCATCGCTAGGGAACTCCTTGTTCCCCCCTGATGGTTGATGTACGCAACAGTTGTCATGTTGTCTGATTGAAACCGTATGAACTTGGCCCTCGCTAGCTGAGGCCAAGCCTTGAGAGCATTGAATATCGCTCTCAGTTCCAGAATATTTATCGGTAGAAGAGATTCTTCCCGAGACCAAAGACCCTGAGCTTTCAGGGATCCCCAGACCGCGCCCCAGCCCATCAGACTGGCGTCGGTCGTGACAATGACCCACTCTGGTCTGCGGAATGTCATCCCTTGTGACAGGTTGTCCAGGGACAGCCACCAACGGAGTGAGTCTCTGGTCCTCTGATTTACTTGTATCTTCGGAGACAAGTCTGTATAGTCCCCATTCCACTGACTGAGCATGCACAGTTGTAATGGTCTTAGATGAATGCGCGCAAAAGGAACTATGTCCATTGCCGCTACCATCAACCCGATCACTTCCATGCACTGAGCTATGGAAGGAAGAGGAACGGAATGAAGTATCCGACAAGAGTCTAGAAGCTTTGTTTTTCTGGCCTCTGTCAGAAAAATCCTCATTTCTAAGGAGTCTATTATTGTTCCCAAGAAGGGAACCCTTGTTGACGGGGATAGAGAACTCTTTTCCACGTTCACTTTCCATCCGTGAGATCTGAGAAAGGCCAGGACAATGTCCGTGTGAGCCTTTGCTTGAGGAAGGGACGACGCTTGAATCAGAATGTCGTCCAAGTAAGGTACTACAGCAATGCCCCTTGGTCTTAGCACAGCTAGAAGGGACCCTAGTACCTTGTGAAAATCCTTGGAGCAGTGGCTAATCCGAAAGGAAGCGCCACGAACTGGTAATGTTTGTCCAGGAATGCGAACCTTAGGAACCGATGATGTTCCTTGTGGATAGGAATATGTAGATACGCATCCTTTAAATCCACCGTGGTCATGAATTGACCTTCCTGGATGGAAGGAAGAATAGTTCGAATGGTTTCCATCTTGAACGATGGAACCTTGAGAAACTTGTTTAAGATCTTGAGATCTAAGATTGGTCTGAACGTTCCCTCTTTTTTGGGAACTATGAACAGATTGGAGTAGAACCCCATCCCTTGTTCTCTTAATGGAACAGGATGAATCACTCCCATTTTTAACAGGTCTTCTACACAATGTAAGAATGCCTGTCTTTTTATGTGGTCTGAAGACAACTGAGACCTGTGGAACCTCCCCCTTGGGGGAAGTCCCTTGAATTCCAGAAGATAACCTTGGGAGACTATTTCTAGCGCCCAAGGATCCAGAACATCTCTTGCCCAAGCCTGAGCGAAGAGAGAGAGTCTGCCCCCCACCAGATCCGGTCCCGGATCGGGGGCCAACATTTCATGCTGTCTTGGTAGCAGTGGCAGGTTTCTTGGCCTGCTTTCCCTTGTTCCAGCCTTGCATTGGTCTCCAAGCTGGCTTGGCTTGAGAAGTATTACCCTCTTGCTTAGAGGACGTAGCACCTTGGGCTGGTCCGTTTCTACGAAAGGGACGAAAATTAGGTTTATTTTTTGCCTTGAAAGGCCGATCCTGAGGAAGGGCGTGGCCCTTACCCCCAGTGATATCAGAGATAATCTCTTTCAAGTCAGGGCCAAACAGCGTTTTCCCCTTGAAAGGAATGTTAAGTAGCTTGTTCTTGGAAGACGCATCAGCCGACCAAGATTTCAACCAAAGCGCTCTGCGCGCCACAATAGCAAACCCAGAATTCTTAGCCGCTAACCTAGCCAATTGCAAAGTGGCGTCTAGGGTGAAAGAATTAGCCAATTTGAGAGCATTGATTCTGTCCATAATCTCCTCCAAAGGAGGAGAATCACTATCGACCGCTCTTATCAGATCATCGAACCAGAAACATGCGGCTGTAGCGACAGGGACAATGCATGAAATTGGTTGTAGAAGGTAACCTTGCTGAACAAACATCTTTTTAAGCAAACCTTCTAATTTTTTATCCATAGGATCTTTGAAAGCACAACTATCCTCTATGGGTATAGTGGTGCGTTTGTTTAAAGTGGAAACCGCTCCCTCGACCTTGGGGACTGTCTGCCATAAGTCCTTTCTGGGGTCGACCATAGGAAACAATTTTTTAAATATGGGGGGAGGGACGAAAGGAATACCGGGCCTTTCCCATTCTTTATTAACAATGTCCGCCACCCGCTTGGGTATAGGAAAAGCTTCTGGGAGCCCCGGCACCTCTAGGAACTTGTCCATTTTACATAGTTTCTCTGGGATGACCAACTTGTCACAATCATCCAGAGTGGATAATACCTCCTTAAGCAGAATGCGGAGATGTTCCAACTTAAATTTAAATGCAATCACATCAGGTTCAGCCTGTTGAGAAATGTTCCCTGAATCAGTAATTTCTCCCTCAGACAAAACCTCCCTGGCCCCATCAGACTGGGTTAGGGGCCCTTCAGAAATATTATTATCAGCGTCGTCATGCTCTTCAGTATCTAAAACAGAGCAGCCGCGCTTACGCTGATAAGTGTTCATTTTGGCTAAAATGTTTTTGACAGAATTATCCATTACAGCCGTTAATTGTTGCATAGTAAGGAGTATTGGCGCGCTAGATGTACTAGGGGCCTCCTGAGTGGGCAAGACTCGTGTAGACGAAGGAGGGAATGATGCAGTACCATGCTTACTCCCCTCACTTGAGGAATCATCTTGGGCATCATTGTCATTATCACATAAATCACATTTATTTAAATGAATAGGAATTCTGGCTTCCCCACATTCAGAACACAGTCTATCTGGTAGTTCAGACATGTTAAACAGGCATAAACTTGATAACAAAGTACAAAAAACGTTTTAAAATAAAACCGTTACTGTCACTTTAAATTTTAAACTGAACACACTTTATTACTGCAATTGCGAAAAAACATGAAGGAATTGTTCAAAATTCACCAAATTTTCACCACAGTGTCTTAAAGCCTTAAAAGTATTGCACACCAAATTTGGAAGCTTTAACCCTTAAAATAACGGAACCGGAGCCGTTTTGAACTTTAACCCCTTTACAGTCCCTGGTATCTGCTTTGCTGAGACCCAACCAAGCCCAAAGGGGAATACGATACCAAATGACGCCTTCAGAAAGTCTTTTCTAAGTATCAGAGCTCCTCTCACATGCGACTGCATGCCATGCCTCTCAAAAACAAGTGCGCAACACCGGCGCGAAAATGAGGCTCTGCTTATGCTTTGGGAAAGCCCCTAAAGAATAAGGTGTCTAAAACAGTGCCTGCCGATATTATTATATCAAAATACCCAGATAAAATGATTCCTCAAGGCTAAATATGTGTTAATAATGAATCGATTTAGCCCAGAAAAAGTCTACAGATTTAATAAGCCCTTGTGAAGCCCTTATTTACGATCGTAATAAACATGGCTTACCGGATCCCATAGGGAAAATGACAGCTTCCAGCATTACATCGTCTTGTTAGAATGTGTCATACCTCAAGCAGCAAGAGACTGCACACTGTTCCCCCAACTGAAGTTAATTGCTCTCAACAGTCCTGTGTGGAACAGCCATGGATTTTAGTGACGGTTGCTAAAATCATTTTCCTCATACAAACAGAAATCTTCATCTCTTTTCTGTTTCTGAGTAAATAGTACATACCAGCACTATTTCAAAATAACAAACTCTTGATTGAATAATAAAAACTACAGTTAAACACTAAAAAACTCTAAGCCATCTCCGTGGAGATGTTGCCTGTACAACGGCAAAGAGAATGACTGGGGTAGGCGGAGCCTAGGAGGGATCATGTGACCAGCTTTGCTGGGCTCTTTGCCATTTCCTGTTGGGGAAGAGAATATCCCACAAGTAAGGATGACGCCGTGGACCGGACACACCTATGTTGGAGAAATTATCAATATCTAATGTCACAGTTGGTGTTTTGAGAACTCTGGAAGGCTTACGAATAGAGACTGATTACTGTCGGTTCTAGCCCTGTTGGCTTTTATGACTTGTTTACTTGTCTGGTTTATTTACCACAGTTATGTACCTGCAAAGGTCTAGTTTAAATACGTGTAAACTCACAAATTTTGCATACTCTACAAATCACTTTTCCAATAATATCTGCATTAGCTATTCTGCCTAACCTCACAAAGCTGATTAAAAAACTCCCAGAAATGCACATTCAGTATCCACCTACTTGTTAACCCCTGACAGGCTCCATATGAATCAAATTCTTTTTATATATTCACACCAAAATTAGAGCAGCTACATATCATGCTTGTTTTTGTTTTGTTTTCTATAATGTTCATTGAGATTGCCCCCTTAAGGATCCAACTAAGCTTACTATCCTCAGGCTTGCCATAAACATAAACATTCTCATGCAAGTATAGCCACACACTCAAAGGCATACAGATAAAGAGTTCTCACTGTCAGTTAGCTCAGCGTAGTGGGTTCAGAGTCAACTCTACTTATACCAATAGATATCATGTTTTATATACAATTACTCTACTGGGTTAAACCTTTAATGAATATATTTAGCAGGTAGCATTATGATCATTATGACTTTGTGAGGAAAAGCCTTTAAACTACATTTGCCAACTCTTAGAATGTCCCTGCAAACTGTTGCCTCAATGCTTGTCTGTACATGCCACATCAACCTGTAAGATCTGGACACTCGCATACACCATACATGCTTTTTGTCAGCGACTGGGTGACTGCACACATTCTTAAACCTACACTATCTATTTTGCCTAACCTCACGAAACTGGCTGAAAATTATCAGTATCTAATGTCACAGCTGGTGTTTTGAGAACTCTGGAAAGCTTTCGAATAGAGACTGATCACTGTCGGTTCTAGCCTTGTTGGCTTTTATGACTTGTTTACTTGTCTGGTTTATTTACCACAGTTATGTACCTGCAAAGGCCTAGTTTAAATATGTGTAAACTCACAAATTTCGCATACTCTACAAATCACTTTTCCAATAATACCTGCATTATTTATTCTGCCTAACCTCACAAAGCTGATTAAAAAACTCCCAGAAATACACACTCAGTATCCACTTACTTGTTAACCCTTGGCAGGCTCCATATGAATCAAATCCTTTTTATATATTCACACCAAACTTAAAGCAGCTACATATCATGCTTGTTTTTTGCTCTGTTTTCTATAATGTTCATCGAAATTGCCCCCTTAAAAAGATCCAACTAAGCTTACTATCCTCAGGCTTGCCATAAACATAAACATTCTCATGCAAATATAGCCACACACTCAAAATCATACAGATAAAGAGTTCTCACTGTCAGTTAGCTCAGCGTAGTGGGTTCAGAGTCAGCCCTACTTATACCAATAGATATCATGTTTTATATACTATTACTCTTCTGGGTTAAACCTTTAATGGATATATTTAGCAAGTAGCATTATGACCATTATGATTCTGTAAGGAAGAGCCTTTAAACTACATCTGCCAACTCTTAGAATGTCCCTGCAAACTGTTGCCTCTATGCTTGTCTGTACATGCCACGCCAGCCTGTAAGATCTGGACACTTGCATACATCATACATGCTTTTTGTCAGCGACTGGGTGACTGCATACATTCTCTTATCAGGGGAGCCATGTTTGAACTCTTGAGCTACATAACTTAGCAGTTACTGAGACGTCTTCCCTACTCTCTATTGCCCTATTAGACAGACCCTATTAAGTAACATGCCTCTGACGGCATATAGAGTCCAACCTTATACCTTATATATTCTCTTGACCATACCACTTATACCCGATTACGAATTGCACAGCTATGATCCTATCTCGCCACAGTGTCAAGACACTCACTCTCACTCTCAAATCTCTGGGGACGATGGTGTGTTTAGTCTAATGTAGTTTACTGTCATGTCTAGTTCAGTCCCAGCAATGTATATAAGTATCTCAGAAAGGTTGATCAAAGCCTCTCTTATTGAAATTTGACAACTCTTTATTAATATAAGTGATCCAACGAAATTACTAACTGCATATTGTATTGTATTCATGCCGCACTAACTCATAGATTATTCTGGGGAATGGGCAGAAATGGTATGTATAGGTATGTATACACTTGTTGTGTTTCCCCCAGCCCTCACCACTCTACCCCCCCTCTTCCCCGGCTTCCCCTCCTTCACCTCCCCTTACCTCCTCCGTTTTATGTCATGTTTCTGTTTATTCCCCCCACCCCCTTTCCATTCTACCTGTCCCTCTCCCCAGTTCCCCCCTCCCCCTCTGGCCCCCCCTGTTCCATATTTGTTTGTTTGTTAATAATGCTAAAAACCCCAATGTAGTGGTGCAGATCCATATCTATTAGAGCAGTGGTTAACTGCTGAAAATTCTCGAAGTTATATGTATGTTATTGTATGAAATCACAGCTGCTTGTACTGTCTTACCTACCTTCTTGGCTCGCCCTGCGCGGTGGGCTAGAGGGGCATCTTGTAACTTTGCACCCCATATTGGTTATAAATAAAAGTTTAAAAAAAAAAAAAGCGTTTTTAAAGAAAAGCGTTCCTGTCCCTTTAAATAATAGACAGGCACACTTTATTTCTGATATATTGAAAAACAATGAAGGCAATGTCCCATTTTTACAAAAATTTTACCCCAGAGTCCTAATGCCTTGAAAGTATTGCACACCAAGTTTCAAGACTTTAAAATGAGCAAACCGGAGCTATTTGTTCAATTAGACAATTTTAATACACTACAATCACCGCCACAGCCTTGTTGCGGCTTTTTACCTTCCCTGAGAGTTATTCAGCAATGAAATAAACCTTCCAGGGGTCGATCCGATATAGATCGTAGTTTGCGGCGCAAGCGAGGGAACCCGCGTCGCCCGCAGTTTCAGCTTGCAACTCGAGCTATCCCATATATGTCGCCGTCAGATGCTAACGTGCCGTAAGTCTGACAAACCAGCGATGTCCAGAAATCTGCGCAAGTACAAATTTCTGGCGTCGCCAGTGACTTGCGGCACGTTAGAAACTGCCGGCGCCTACAAAACCTGACTAAAGTCTAAATCACCTGCACTGTCTAACACGCCTCCCTAACATAGCCCGACACGTCCGACACGCCTCCCTAACATAGCCTGACACGTCTAACCCTCTATCCGCTATCCCCCCTCACTATCCTAACAATAAAATATGTATTAACCCCTAAACCGCCGCTCCCGGAGCCCGCCGCTACCTAATAAAGTTATTAACCCCTAAACCGCCGCCAGCTATATTAAATCTCTAACCCCCTAAAGTGAGCCCCTAACACCGCCGCCATCTACCTTACCTACCCCCTAAAGTGAGCCCCTACCCCGCCGCTATCTATTTTAAAATTATTAACCCCTAATCTAATCCCCCTACCCCGCCGCCATCTATATTAAATTATTTAACCCCTAAAATACTAAACTATCCCTACCACTAACCCTATAAATAGCCCTGAAAAACAGAATTTATGCTTACCTGATAAATTACTTTCTCCAACGGTGTGTCCGGTCCACGGCGTCATCCTTACTTGTGGGATATTCTCTTCCCCAACAGGAAATGGCAAAGAGTCCCAGCAAAGCTGGTCACATGATCCCTCCTAGGCTCCGCCCACCCCAGTCATTCGACCGACGGACAGGAGGAAATATATATAGGAGAAACCATATGATACCGTGGTGACTGTAGTTAGAGAAAATAATTCAACAGACCTGATTAAAAAACCAGGGCGGGCCGTGGACCGGACACACCGTTGGAGAAAGTAATTTATCAGGTAAGCATAAATTCTGTTTTCTCCAACATTGGTGTGTCCGGTCCACGGCGTCATCCTTACTTGTGGGAACCAATACCAAAGCTTTAGGACACGGATGAAGGGAGGGAGCAAATCAGGTCACCTAAATGGAAGGCACCACGGCTTGCAGTGAAGACCAAGTCGCTGCCTTACATATCTGGTCAACAGAAGCCTCGTTCTTGAAGGCCCATGTGGAAGCCACAGCCCTAGTGGAGTGAGCTGTGATTCTTTCAGGAGGCTGCCGTCCGGCAGTCTCATAAGCCAATCGGATAATGCTTTTAAGCCAAAAGGAAAGAGAGGTAGAAGTCGCTTTTTGACCTCTCCTTTTACCAGAATAAACAACAAACAAGGAAGATGTTTGTCTGAAATCTTTAGTAGCCTCTAAATAGAATTTTAGAGCACGGACTACGTCCAAATTGTGTAACAAACGTTCCTTCTTTGAAACTGGATTCGGACACAAAGAAGGTACAACTATCTCCTGGTTAATATTTTTGTTGGAAACAACTTTCGGAAGAAAACCAGGCTTAGTACGCAAAACCACCTTATCTGCATGGAACACCAGATAGGGCGGAGAACACTGCAGAGCAGATAACTCTGAAACTCTTCTTGCAGAAGAAATTGCAACCAAAAACAAAACTTTCCAAGATAATAACTTAATATCTACGGAATGTAAGGGTTCAAACGGAACCCCTTGAAGAACTGAAAGAACTAGATTTAGACTCCAGGGAGGAGTCAAAGGTCTGTAAACAGGCTTGATCCTAACCAGAGCCTGAACAAATGCTTGAACATCTGGCACAGCTGCCAGTCTTTTGTGAAGTAAAACAGATAAAGCAGAGATCTGTCCCTTCAGAGAACTTGCAGATAATCCTTTCTCCAAACCTTCTTGTAGAAAGGATAGAATCTTAGGAATTTTTGTCTTGTTCCATGGGAATCCTTTAGATTCACACCAACAGATATATTTTTTCCATATTTTATGGTAAATTTTTCTAGTTACAGGCTTTCTAGCCTGAATCAGAGTATCTATTACAGAATCTGAAAACCCACGCTTTGATAAAATCAAGCGTTCAATCTCCAAGCCGTCAGTTGGAGGGAAACCAGATTCGGATGTTCGAATGGACCCTGAACAAGAAGGTCCTGTCTCAAAGGTAGCATCCATGGTGGAGCCGATGACATATTCACCAGGTCTGCATACCAAGTCCTGCGTGGCCACGCAGGAGCTATCAAGATCACCGAGGCCCTCTCCTGATTGATCCTGGCTACCAGCCTGGGGATGAGAGGAAACGGTGGGAATACATAAGCTAGGTTGAAGGTCCAAGGTGCTACTAGTGCATCTACTAGAGTCGCCTTGGGATCCCTGGATCTGGACCCGTAGCAAGGAACCTTGAAGTTCTGACGAGACGCCATCAGATCCATGTCTGGAATGCCCCATAATTGAATTATTTGGGCAAAGATTTCCGGATGGAGTTCCCACTCCCCCGGATGGAATGTCTGACGACTCAGAAAATCCGCTTCCCAATTCTCCACTCCTGCGATGTGGATCGCAGACAAGTGGCAGGAGTGATCCTCCGCCCATTGAATTATCTTGGTCACTTCTTTCATCGCCAGGGAACTCCTTGTTCCCCCCTGATGATTTATATATGCAACGGTCGTCATGTTGTCTGACTGAAACCTTATGAATTTGGCCTTTGCTAGTTGAGGCCAAGCTCTGAGAGCATTGAATATCGCTCTCAGTTCCAGAATGTTTATCGGGAGAAGAGACTCTTCCCGAGACCATAGACCCTGAGCTTTCAGGGATTCCCAGACCGTGCCCCAGCCCACTAGGCTGGCGTCGGTCGTGACAATGACCCACTCTGGTCTGCGGAAGCTCATTCCCTGTGACAGATTGTCCAGGGTCAGCCACCAACGGAGTGAATCTCTGGTCTTTTGATCTACTTGAATCGTCGGAGACAAGTCTGTATAATCCCCATTCCACTGTCTGAGCATGCACAGTTGTAATGGTCTTAGATGAATTCGTGCAAAAGGAACTATGTCCATTGTTGCAACCATCAATCCTATTACTTCCATGCACTGCGCTATGGAAGGACGAGGAACAGAGTGAAGTACTTGACAAGAGCTTAGAAGTTTTGATTTTCTGACCTCTGTCAGAAAAATCCTCATTTCTAAGGAATCTATTATTGTTCCCAAGAAGGGAACTCTTGTTGACGGGGACAGAGAACTTTTTTCTTTGTTCACCTTCCATCCGTGAGATATGAGAAAGGCTAGGACGATGTCCGTATGAGCCTTTGCTTTTGACATGGACGACGCTTGAATCAGGATGTCGTCCAAGTAAGGTACTACTGCAATGCCCCTTGGTCTTAGAACCGCTAGAAGGGACCCTTGGAGCAGTGGCTAATCCGAATGGAAGTGCCACAAACTGGTAATGCTTGTCCAGAAAAGCGAACCTTAGGAACTGATGATGTTCTTTGTGGATAGGAATATGTAGGTACGCATCCTTTAAATCCACGGTAGTCATAAATTGATTTTCCTGGATAGTAGGTAGGATCGTTCGAATAGTTTCCATTTTGAACGATGGTACCCTGAGAAATTTGTTTAGGATCTTTAGATCCAAAATTGGTCTGAATGTTCCCTCTTTTTTGGGAACTATGAACAGATTGGAATAAAATCCCATTCCTTGTTCTCTTATTGGAACTGGATGTATCACTCCCATCTTTAACAGGTCTTCTACACAATGTAAGAATGCCTGTCTCTTTATTTGGTTTGAAGATAATTGAGACCTGTGGAACCTTCCCCTTGGGGGTAGTTCCTTTAATTCCAGGAGATAACCTTGAGAAACTATTTCTAGCGCCCAAGGATCCTGAACATCTCTTGCCCAAGCCTGAGCAAAGAGAGAAAGTCTGCCCCCCACTAGATCCAGTCCCGGATCGGGGGCTATCCCTTCATGCTGTTTTGGTAGCAGTGGTAGGCTTCTTGGCCTGCTTACCCTTGTTCCAGCCTTGCATTGGTTTCCAGGCTGGTTTGGGTTGTGAAGTATTACCCTCTTGCTTAGAGGATACAGAATTAGAGACTGGTCCGTTTCTGCGAAAGGGACGAAAATTAGGCTTATTTTTAGCCTTAAAAGACCTATCCTGTGGGAGGGCGTGGCCCTTTCCCCCACTGATGTCTGAAATAATCTCTTTCAAATCAGGTCCAAATAATGTTTTACCTTTGAAAGGAATGTTAAGCAATTTTGTCTTGGAAGACACATCCGCTGACCAAGACTTTAGCCAAAGCGCTCTGCACGCCACGATAGCAAACCCTGAATTTTTCGCCGCTAATCTAGCTAATTGCAAAGCGGCATCTAAAACAAAAGAGTTAGCCAATTTAAGTGCTTGAACTCTGTCCATAACCTCCTCATACGAAGATTCTTTACTGAGCGATTTTTCTAGTTCCTCGAACCAGAAACACGCTGCCGTAGTGACAGGAACAATGCATGAAATTGGTTGTAGAAGGTAACCTTGCTGTACAAAAATCTTTTTAAGCAAACCCTCTAATTTCTTATCCATAGGATCTTTGAAAGCACAACTATCTTCGATAGGAATAGTAGTGCGTTTGTTTAGAGTAGAAACTGCCCCCTCGACCTTGGGGACTGTCTGCCATAAGTCCTTTCTGGGGTCGACTATAGGAAATAATTTCTTAAATATAGGGGGGGGGGAACAAAAGGTATGCCGGGCCTTTCCCACTCTTTATTTACTATGTCCGCCACCCGCTTGGGTATAGGAAAAGCGTTGGGGGGCACCGGAACCTCTAGGAACTTGTCCATCTTACATAATTTCTCTGGAATGACCAAATTGTCACAATCATCCAGAGTAGATAACACCTCCTTAAGCAGTGCGCGGAGATGTTCTAATTTAAATTTAAATGTCACAACATCAGGTTCAGCTTGATGAGAAATTTTTCCTGAATCTGAGATTTCTCCATCAGACAAAACCTCCCTCATGGCCCCTTGAGATTGGTGTGAGGGTATGTCAGAACAGTTATCATCAGTGTCCTCTTGCTCTTCAGTGTTTAAAACAGAGCAATCGCGCTTTCTCTGATAAGTAGGCATTTTGGATAAAAGATTTGCTATGGAGTTATCCATTACAGCCGTTAATTGTTGCATGGTAATAAGTATTGGCGCACTAGATGTACTAGGGGCCTCCTGTGTGGGCATAACTGGTGTAGACACAGTAGGGGATGATGTAGTATCATGTTTACTCCCCTCATTTGAGGAATCATCTTGGGCAATTTCATTATCTGTGGCATTACTGTCCTTACTTTGTTTGGACACTATGGCACAATTATCACATAAATTTAAATGGGGAGACACATTGGCTTTCATACATATAGAACATAGCTTATCTGATGGTACAGACATGTTAAACAGGCTTAAACTTGTCAACAAAGCACAAAAAACGTTTTAAAATAAAACTGTTACTGTCACTTTAAATTTCAAACTGAAAACACTTTATTACTGAATATGTGAAAAAGTATGAAGGAATTGTTCAAAATTCACCAAAATTTCACCACAGTGTCTTAAAGCATTAAAAGTATTGCACACCAAATTTCAGAGCTTTAACCCTTAAATTAACGGAACCGGAGCCGTTTTTACATTTAACCCCTATACAGTCCCAGCTATATGCTTTGCTGAGACCCAACCAAGCCCAGAGGGGAATACGATACCAAATGACGCCTTCTATAAGCTTTTTCAGTGATTCTTAGCTCCTGACACATGCATCTGCATGCCTTGCTCTCCAAAAACAACTGTGCATTAATGGCGCGAAAATGAGGCTCTGTCTATAACTAGAAAGGTCCCCTTTCTAGTGGAATATGTGAAAAAGTATGAAGGAATTGTTCAAAATTCACCAAAATTTCACCACAGTGTCTTAAAGCATTAAAAGTATTGCACACCAAATTTCAGAGCTTTAACCCTTAAATTAACGGAACCGGAGCCGTTTTTACATTTAACCCCTATACAGTCCCAGCTATATGCTTTGCTGAGACCCAACCAAGCCCAGAGGGGAATACGATACCAAATGACGCCTTCTATAAGCTTTTTCAGTGATTCTTAGCTCCTGACACATGCATCTGCATGCCTTGCTCTCCAAAAACAACTGTGCATTAATGGCGCGAAAATGAGGCTCTGTCTATAACTAGAAAGGTCCCCATCTGAAAAAGGCGTCCAACACAGTGCCTGCTGTTTTTCTAAACGTTCCCCAAGATTATAATACAAATTATTAGTTAGAATCTGCATAATATGCCTAGTAAAGCAATCGTTTTAGCCCAGAAAAATGTCTACCAGTTTTTAAGCCCTTTTTGAAGCCCTTTATTCTTTTATGTTTAACTAAGAAAATGGCTTACCGGTCCCCATGAGGGGAAATGACAGCCTTCCAGCATTACATGGTCTTGTTAGAAATATGGCTAGTCATACCTTAAGCAGAAAATTCTGCTAACTGTTTCCCCCAACTGAAGTTACTTCATCTCAACAGTCCTGTGTGGAAACAGCAATCGATTTTAGTTACTGTCTGCTAAAATCATCTTCCTCTTACAAACAGAAATCTTCATCCTTTTCTGTTTCAGAGTAAATAGTACATACCAGCACTATTTTAAAATAGCAAACACTTGATAGAAGAATAAAACTACATTTAAACACCAAAAAACTCTTAACCATCTCCGTGGAGATGTTGCCTGTGCAACGGCAAAGAGAATGACTGGGGTGGGCGGAGCCTAGGAGGGATCATGTGACCAGCTTTGCTGGGACTCTTTGCCATTTCCTGTTGGGGAAGAGAATATCCCACAAGTAAGGATGACGCCGTGGACCGGACACACCAATGTTGGAGAAAGGGCTTTTTGCGTGGCATTGCCCCAAAGTAACAGCTCTTTTGCCAGCCCTTAAAAGGGCTTTTGGCGGGGCTTTGTCACAAAGTAAACTGCTCTTTTGCCTACAATCTACATCCCCCTACACCGCGGCCACCTATAATAAATGTATTAACCCCTAATCTAATCCCCCTACACCGCCGCCAGCTATATTAACTATATTAACCCTAATTATATTAGGGTTAATATAGTTAATATAGTTATTATATTATATATATTAACTAAATTAACCCTAATTATATTAGGGTTAATATAGTTAATATCGTTATTATATTATATATATATTAAGTATAATAACCCTATCTAACTCTAACATCCTAACTAAACTCTTATTAAAATAAATCTAATATTAATATTATTAATTAAAATATTCCTATTTAAATCTAAATACTTACCTATAAAATAAACCCTAAGATAGCTACAATGTAATTAATAATTACATTATAGCTATGTTAGGGTTTATATTTATTTTACAGGTAAATTGTTAATTATTTTAACTAGGTATAATAGCTATTAAATAGTTATTAACTATTTAATATCTACCTAGTTAAAATAATTACCCAATTACCTGTAAAATAAATCCTAACCTAAGTTACAAATACACCTACACTATCAATAAATTAAATAAACTACAAATATCTATCTAAAAATACAATTAAATAAACTAAACTAAATTACAAAAAAACAAACACAAGATTTTTAAGCTAATTACACCTATTCTAAGCCCTCTAATAAAATAATAAAGCCCCCCAAAATAAAAAAATTCCCTACCCTATTCTAAATTAAAAAAAGTTCAAAGCTCTTTTACCTTACCAGCCCTTAAAAGGGCCTTTTGTGGGGGCATGCCCCAAAGAAAACTGCTCTTTTGCCTGCAAAAAAACAACACAATACCACCCCCCAACATTACAACCCACCACCCATATAGCCCTAATCTAACCCAAACCCCCCTTAAATAAACCTAACACTACCCCCCTGAAGATCTCCCTACCTTGTATTCACCCAGCCGGGCCGAACTCCTCATCCGATCCAGGCGATGTGTTCCAGCAAGCGGCAGTGAAGTCTTCTTCCATCCGGGCGATGTCTTGAAGCAAGCGGCAGAGAGTCTTCTTCCATCGGCGATGTCTTCAAGCAAATCGGCATCTTCAATCTTCTTCCTTTGCTTTTCCGCCGCGGAGCATCCTTCCGGCACGACGACTTCCCGACGAATGAGGTTCCTTTAAATGACGTCATCCAAGATGGCGTCCGTCGAATTCCGATTGGCTGATAGGATTCTATCAGCCAATCGGAATTAAGGTAGAAAAATCTGATTGGCTGATTCAATCAGCCAATCAGATTCAAGTTCAATCCGATTGGCTGATTGGTTCAGCCAATCGGATTGAACTTGTATCTGATTGGCTGATTCAATCAGCCAATCATATTTTTCTACCTTAATTCCGATTGGCTGATAGAATCCTATCAGCCAATCGGAATTCGACGGACGCCATCTTGGATGACGTCATTTAAAGGAACCTCATTCGTCGGGAAGTCGTCGTGCCGGAAGGATGCTCCGCGGCGGAGGAGCGAAGGAAGAAGATTAAAGATGCCGATTTGCTTGAAGACATCGCCGATGGAAGAAGACTCTCTGCCGCTTGCTTCAAGACATCGCCCGGATGGAAGAAGACTTCACTGCCGCTTGCTGGAACACATCGCCTGGATCGGATGAGGAGTTCGGCCCAGCTGGGTGAATACAAGGTAGGGAGATCTTCAGGGGGGTAGTGTTAGGTTTATTTAAGGGGGGTTTGGGTTAGATTAGGGGTATGTGGGTGGTGGGTTGTAATGTTGGGGGGTGGTATTGTGTTTTTTTTTGCAGGCAAAAGAGCAGTTTTCTTTGGGGCATGCCCCCACAAAAGGCCCTTTTAAGGGCTGATAAGGTAAAAGAGCTTTGAACTTTTTTTAATTTAGAATAGGGTAGGGAATTTTTTTTATTTTGGGGGGCTTTATTATTTTATTAGGGGGGCTTAGAATAGGTGTAATTAGCTTAAAAATCTTGTAATCTTTTTTTTATTTTTTGTAATTTAGTGTTTTTTTTTTTTTGTAATTTAGTTTAGTTTATTTAATTGTATTTTTAGATAGATATTTGTAGTTTATTTAATTTATTGATAGTGTAGGTGTATTTGTAACTTAGGTTAGGATTTATTTTACAGGTAATTGGGTAATTATTTTAACTAGGTAGCTATTAAATAGGTAATAACTATTTAATAGCTATTATACCTAGTTAAAATAATTAACAATTTACCTGTAAAATAAATATAAACCCTAACATAGCTATAATGTAATTATTAATTATATTGTAGCTATCTTAGGGTTTATTTTATAGGTAAGTATTTAGATTTAAATAGGAATATTTTAGTTTATAATATGAATTAGATTTATTTAATAAGAATTTAGTTAGGGGTGTTAGGGTTAGATAGAGTTAATATAGTTAATATAAATACTATAGTAACTATATTAACTATATTAACCCTAATATAATTAGGGTTAATATAGTTAATATATATAATGTAATAACTATATTAACTATAATATACTTAGGGTTAATATAGATAATATAGCTGGCGGCGGGGTAGGTAGATTAAATTAGGGGTTAATAATTTTAATATAGATGGCGGCGGTGTAAGGGGTTCACATTAGGGGATAGATCAGTTAGATGGTGGCGGTTTTAGGGGTTCACATTAGGGGATAGATCAGTTAGATGGTGGCGGTTTTAGGGGCTCACAGTAGGGGGTTAGTTTATGTAGATGGCGGCGGTTTAGGGGTTAAATACTTTATTAGGGATTGCGGCGGGGGATCGCGGTTGACAGGGAGATAGACATTGCGCATGCGTTAGGTTTATTTTAGAAGATCGCGGTTGACAGGGAGATAGACATTGCACATTCGTTAGGTGTTAGGTTTATTTTAGAAGATCGTGGTTGACAGGGAGATAGACATTGCGCATGCGTTAGGTTTATTTTAGCAGCCAGTTTAGGGAGTTACGGGGCTCCAATAGTCAGCGTAAGGCTTCTTACGGCTGCTTTTTGTGGCGAGGTGAAAATGGAGTAAGATTTCTCCATTTTCGCCACGTAAGTCCTTACGCTGTATATTGCATACCAAACTGCACGGGTTTGGTATACCTGCCTAGGGCCCAAAAAACTACGGGCGACGGCAGAAATATACGTGCGTAACCTCTAGGTTACGCCGTATATAGGATACCAAACCCGCGCAAATATTGGCGTCGCCGACTTTTGCGGGCGACGATTTTTATCAGATCGAACCCCCAGAGTCCGTTTTAGTATGCCACAGGACCCCTCACATGAAGCTGCATGCACTGCCATGGAAGTAAACTGCGCAATTGAGGCGCGAAAACGGGGCCTCCTTCCTCTGCATACCAGAGTGAAGGGGCCTTCCTGACTGAAATAGCCGTCTAACTCAATGCCAGGCGATAAAAACGTTCCCAAAAGTGCTTTTAAGTGCACAAAACACACTAAATGCCATTAAAATATGAAATAAAACAATCGATTTAGCCCACAATAGTGTCAACCAGTGTAGAGCCCATTTGTAAGCCTTAATCTGTTATGAATCTAAGAAAATGGCTTACTTACCCCTTAAGGGAAAACTGACAGTCTTCTACCATTAACATGTCTTGTTAGAAATATGACTGATCATACCTTGAGCAGAAAAGTCTGCAAACTGTTCCCCCCAAGTGAAGTTCTCTGGGCTCAACAGTCCTGCGTGGGAACAGCAATTGATTTTAGTTACTGCTGCTAAAATCATACTCCTCTTTAAACAGAACTCTTCATCCCTTTCTGTCTTAGAGTAAATAGTACAAACCGGCACTATTTTAAAATAACAAACTCTTGATAGAAGAATAAAAAACTACAACTAACACCACATACTCTTTACCATTCCAGTGGAGATGCTACTTGTTCAGAGCGGCAAAGAGAATGACTGGGGGGCGGAGCCAGAGGGGGAGCTATATGGACAGCTCTTGCTGGGTGCTCTCTTTGCCATTTCCTGTAGGGGAAGAGAATATCCCACAAGTAAGGATGAAGCCGTGGACCGGACACACCAATAATGGAGAAATTATGATTTTTTCTTTATATATATATATATATTTTTTTTATAAACTAAAAAAAAAAAAAAAAAAAGGAACTGGGAAGGGTAGTGATTGGGAACAGCAGGGAAGGGGTTAATAATAATTAAAGATCCCCACAAATAAACTTTTGGGCACTGATCAAAGCCCTGACAGGCTGATCACTGCAATATTAGGCTGATCACAGTAGCAGCTCAGTGATCAGCAGCAAAAACAATATATATATATATATTTGTAACCCCCACAAATAAACCCCCAACACTTTTGATCAACACTGATCAAAGCCCTAACTGGATAACCAAGTTATATTAGGCTGATCACAGTAGCAGCTCTGTGATCAGCAGCAAAAATATATATATATATATATATATATATATATATATATATTGTATTTATTTATTTTTTTATAGATTTTTTCCCCTCTCTAGCACTACAAACACTAAACTGTCTTCCTCTCTCTCTCTCAGATCGCACTGAGAGCAGAGAGGAAGCGGATACACTTGTAACAGCCAATGATTCCACTCATTGGCTGCTACAGTGTTACAGGGGACAATCGATACACCCCCTCCATGCTGATTGGATCCTGGGGGAGTGCCAGAGGTGCTAGGCACATCCCCCAACCGGATCCACAACAAGCAAAATATCGGAGGGGGCACAGGAGCTGAAAACCGTTATGCCGTTCTATTCCGTCATAACGGCTCTAAAGCCCAGTGTAATTATGACGGAATGGAACGGCATAACGGCGTTAAAAGGTTAATATAGAACAACATATCAACAAGCTGTACACATTTTCAAAACAAATTAACACCTTGGGGTCAATCACAATCTCTCAGTGATTTGCTCCTGAAATGGCCTTTGGATTTCCAGACAAATTGGTAGTCAAGTTTCACAGAGATCACAATGCAAAACCAATTTTTTTGTTAAACCCTGTAGCCACAAACGCCTTTTCAACAGAAAAGGGTAGCTGTTCTCAAAATAAAAACTGGGAGGTCACCCAAAACTAAATGATACAATAGCCCATTCACACCACTTAAGGTTACAGTAAGGTCAAGTAATACCTTTGTTCACTGTGCAAGGGAAATACTCATTAACATATGTAAAGTTAACCTATTGTAATCCAAATCCATCCTCAACAATAATTAACCATATGAATGCCATAGGTATCTTGGCATGATGAGCATGCTTCAATATTCACTTCAGAACCCCAACATCTATAAATGATGTGCTTTTATTTTAAATTTTTGATAAAAAGTCATAGGACTTATCAAGTGCCTAGAGTCCTCAAAAAGTGTTGAAAAGTCACTCAAAAATGTAATGTGACCGCCAAGAATTTATTATCGGCCCATAAGAAAAAAAAAGGGCTTTTATCAGAGATCCAAAATCATATTTGTGAGTGTGGGAAAGAGCTGAAAACACTATAGTGATTGTGTCAAATCAAAAAGTAGCCTTCTCAGCCATAAAAAAAGCCAAAAAGGCCACATCTGATAGATTGTGATCGAGGCCCTTGTTTGCTGCAATTATTTTTCATGTAGCAACACTCTACCTACCTCTTGCCTTATTTGGTTGAGCCAATCTGAACTTGTTACTGGAGTTTACAAGACTACCCACAGTCATTATGTCAGCAAAAATCCAGTATTTTGTAGTTCATTATCTGATAACTTTTGCTAAAGCCATTTACGAAGAGATATGTGGCGGGGTTAGGTCAGTGAAGAATGCAGTGCTCACATCCAGTCCTCAGAATTGGAAAGTTAAAATATGGCAAAATAAATGAGTGTATATTGTAAAGTTCTTTTATTAAAGGGACAGTTTACACCAAATTTTATTTAACTGCATGTAATAGACACTACTATAAGGAATAATATGAAGAGATACTGATCTAAAAATCCAGTATAAAACCATTTAAAAACTTACTTAGAAGCTCACAGTTTAGCACTGTTGAAATGGTTAACTGGCACACCCACTGCAAATTGGTTATATAGCAAAAAAGCAGATCCTCCCCCCTCTCCCTTCCTCTGCATATGAAAAGACCCTTTACACAAACAGGGGAAAGCTGAAGTAGATATACATCAGTATTCTCCTAAAACTTTGGGGCTTGGTTAGGAGTCTGAAAATCAGAGAAAACATAATTTATGCTTACCTGATAAATTCCTTTCTCCTGTAGTGTAGTCAGTCCACGGGTCATCCATTACTTATGGGATATTAACTCCTCCCCAACAGGAAGTGCAAGAGGATCACCCAAGCAGAGCTGCTATATAGCTCCTCCCCTCTACGTCACACCCAGTCATTCGACCGAAAACCAAACGAGAAAGGAGAAACTATAGGGTGCAGTGGTGACTGGAGTATAATTTAAAATTTAGACCTGCCATAAAAAACAGGGCGGGCCGTGGACTGACTACACTACAGGAGAAAGGAATTTATCAGGTAAGCATAAATTATGTTTTCTCCTGTTAAGTGTAGTCAGTCCACGGGTCATCCATTACTTATGGGATACCAATACCAAAGCTAAAGTACACGGATGACGGGAGGGACAGGCAGGATCTTTATACGGAAGGAACCACTGCCTGAAGAACCTTTCTCCCAAAAACAGCCTCCGAAGAAGCAAAAGTGTCAAATTTGTAAAATTTGGAAAAAGTATGAAGAGAAGATCAAGTTGCAGCCTTGCAAATCTGTTCAACAGAGGCCTCATTCTTAAAGGCCCAAGTGGAAGCCACAGCTCTAGTAGAATGGGCTGTAATCCTTTCAGGAGGTTGCTGTCCAGCAGTCTCATAGGCTAAACGTATTATGCTACGAAGCCAAAAAGAGAGAGAGGTAGCAGAGGCTTTTTGACCTCTCCTCTGTCCAGAATAAACGACAAACAGGGAAGAAGTTTGGCGAAAATCTTTAGTTGCCTGTAAATAAAATTTCAGGGCACGGACTACGTCTAGATTGTGCAGAAGTCGTTCCTTCTTTGAAGAAGGGTTAGGGAACAATGATGGAACAACAATCTCTTGATTGATATTCTTGTTAGTGACTACCTTAGGTAAGAACCCAGGTTTAGTACGCAGAACTACCTTATCTGAATGAAAAATCAGATAAGGAGAATCACAATGTAAGGCTGATAACTCAGAGACTCTACGAGCCGAGGAAATAGCCATTAAAAACAGAACTTTCCAAGATAACAGCTTGATATCAATGGAATGAAGGGGTTCAAACGGAACACCCTGTAAAACGTTAAGAACTAAGTTTAAGCTCCACGGTGGAGCTACAGTCTTAAACACAGGCTTAATCCTAGCCAAAGCCTGACAAAAAGCCTGAACGTCTGGAACTTCTGACAGACGTTTGTGTAAAAGGATGGACAGAGCTGAGATCTGTCCCTTTAAAGAACTTGCAGATAAACCCTTTTCTAAACCTTCTTGTAGAAAAGACAATATCCTAGGAATCCTAACCTTACTCCATGAGTAACTCTTGGATTCGCACCAGTGTAAGTATTTACGCCATATCTTATGGTAAATTTTCCTGGTAACAGGTTTCCTAGCCTGTATTAAGGTATCAATTACTGACTCCGAAAATCCACGCTTTGATAAAATCAAGCGTTCAATTTCCATGCAGTCAGCTTCAGAGAAATTAGATTTTGATGTTTGAAAGGACCCTGAATTAGAAGGTCCTGTCTCAGAGGCAGAGACCAAGGTGGACAGGATGACATGTCCACTAGATCTGCATACCAGGTCCTGCGTGGCCACGCAGGCGCTATTAGAATCACTGATGCTTTCTCCTGTTTGATCCTGGCAATCAAACGAGGAAGCATCGGGAAGGGTGGAAACACATAAGCCATCCTGAAGGTCCAAGGTGCTGTCAAAGCATCTATCAGGACCGCCCCCGGGTCCCTGGACCTGGACCCGTAACAAGGAAGCTTGGCGTTCTGGCGAGACGCCATGAGATCCATATCTGGTTTGCCCCAACGTCGAAGTATTTGGGCAAAGACCTCCGGATGAAGTTCCCACTCCCCCGGATGAAAAGTCTGGCGACTTAGGAAATCCGCCTCCCAGTTCTCCACGCCTGGGATGTGGATCGCTGACAGGTGGCAAGAGTGAGACTCTGCCCAGCGAATTATCTTTGATACTTCCATCATCGCTAGGGAACTCCTTGTCCCTCCCTGATGGTTGATGTAAGCCACAGTCGTGATGTTGTCCGACTGAAATCTAATGAACCTCAGAGTTGCTAACTGAGGCCAAGCCAGAAGGGCATTGAGAACTGCTCTCAATTCCAGAATGTTTATTGGAAGGAGACTCTCCTCTTGAGTCCATGATCCCTGAGCCTTCAGGGAATTCCAGACAGCGCCCCAACCTAGTAGGCTGGCGTCTGTTGTTACAATTGTCCAGTCTGGCCTGCTGAAGGGCATCCCCCTGGACAGATGTGGCCGAGAAAGCCACCATAGAAGAGAATCTCTGGTCTCTTGATCCAGATTCAGCATAGGGGACAAATCTGAGTAATCCCCATTCCACTGACTTAGCATGCACAATTGCAGCGGTCTGAGATGCAGGCGTGCAAAAGGAACTATGTCCATTGCCGCTACCATTAAGCCGATTACCTCCATGCATTGAGCCACTGACGGGTGTTGAATGGAATGAAGGACACGGCAAGCATTTAGAAGCTTTGTTAACCTGTCCTCTGTCAGGTAAATTTTCATTTCTACAGAATCTATAAGAGTCCCCAAGAAGGGAACTCTTGTGAGTGGTAAGAGAGAACTCTTCTCCTCATTCACTTTCCACCCATGCGACCTTAGAAATGCCAGTACTAACTCTGTATGAGACTTGGCAGTTTGGAAGCTTGACGCTTGTATCAGAATGTCGTCTAGGTACGGAGCTACCGAAATTCCTTGCGGTCTTAGTACCACCAGAAGAGAGCCCAGAACCTTTGTAAAGATTCTTGGAGCCGTAGCCAACCTGAAGGGAAGAGCTACAAACTGGTAATGCCTGTCTAGGAAGGCAAACCTTAGATACCGGTAATGTTCTTTGTGAATTGGTATGTGAAGGTAAGCATCCTTTAAATCAACTGTGGTCATGTACTGACCTCTTTGGATCATGGGTAAGATTGTCCGAATAGTTTCCATTTTGAACGATGGAACTCTTAGGAATTTGTTTAGGATCTTTAAATCCAATATTGGTCTGAAGGTTCCCTCTCTTTTGGGAACCACAAACAGATTTGAGTAAAACCCTTGTCCGTGTTCCGACCGCGGAACTGGGTGGATCACTCCCATTAGTAAAAGGTCTTGTACACAGCGTAGAAACGCCTCTTTCTTTATCTGATTTGTTGACAACCTTGAAAGGTGAAATCTCCCTTGTGGAGGAGAAGCTTTGAAGTCCAGAAGATATCCCTGAGATATGATCTCCAACGCCCAGGGATCCTGGACATCTCTTGCCCAAGCCTGGGCGAAGAGAGAGAGTCTGCCCCCCACTAGATCCGTTTCCGGATCGGGGGCCCTCACTTCATGCTGTCTTAGGGGCAGCAGCAGGTTTTCTGGCCTGCTTGCCCTTGTTCCAGGTCTGGTTAGGTTTCCAGCCTTGTCTGTAGCGAGCAACAGCTCCTTCCTGTTTTGGAGCAGAGGAAGTTGATGCTGCTCCTGCCTTGAAGTTACGAAAGGCACGAAAATTAGACTGTCTAGCCCTTGGTTTGGCTCTGTCTTGAGGCAGGGCATGGCCTTTACCTCCCGTAATATCAGCGATAATTTCTTTCAAACCGGGCCCGAATAAAGTCTGCCCCTTGAAAGGTATGTTAAGTAATTTAGATTTAGAAGTTACATCAGCTGACCAGGATTTTAGCCACAGAGCTCTGCGCGCCTGAATGGCGAATCCGGAATTCTTAGCCGTAAGTTTAGTTAAATGTACTACGGCATCAGAAATAAATGAATTAGCTAGCTTAAGGGTTTTAAGCTTGTGTGTAATCTCATCTAATGGAGCTGAGTCAAGGGTCTCTTCCAGAGACTCAAACCAAAATGCTGCCGCAGCCGTGACAGGCGCAATGCATGCAAGGGGTTGCAATATAAAACCTTGTTGAACAAACATTTTCTTAAGGTAACCCTCTAACTTTTTATCCATTGGATCTGAAAAGGCACAGCTATCCTCCACCGGGATAGTGGTACGCTTAGCTAAAGTAGAAACTGCTCCCTCCACCTTAGGAACCGTTTGCCATAAGTCCCGTGTGGTGGCGTCTATTGGAAACATTTTTCTGAATATAGGAGGGGGTGAGAAAGGCACACCGGGTCTATCCCACTCCTTAGTAACAATTTCAGTAAGTCTCTTAGGTATAGGAAAAACGTCAGTACTCGTCGGTACCGCAAAATATTTATCCAACCTACACATTTTCTCTGGGATTGCAACTGTGTTACAATCATTCAGAGCCGCTAACACCTCCCCTAGTAATACACGGAGGTTTTCCAGCTTAAACTTAAAATTTGAAATGTCTGAATCCAGTTTATTTGGATCAGATCAGTCACCCGCAGAATGAAGCTCTCCGTCCTCATGTTCTGCAAATTGTGACGCAGTATCAGACATGGCCCTAGCATTATCAGCGCACTCTGTTCTCACCCCAGAGTGATCTCGTTTACCCCTAAGTTCTGGCAATTTAGACAAAACGTCAGTCATAACATTAGCCATGTCTTGTAAAGTGATTTGTAATGGCCGCCCTGATGTACTTGGCGTTACAATATCACGCACCTCCTGAGCGGGAGATGCAGGTACTGACACGTGAGGCAAGTTAGTCGGCATAACTTCCCCCTCGTTGTCTGGTGAATGTTGCTTAACATGTACAGATTGGCTTTTATTTAGAGTAGCATCAATGCAATTAGTACATAAATTTCTATTGGGCTCCACCTTGGCTTTTGAACATATTGCACAAAGAGATTCCTCTGTGTCAGACATGTTTAAACAAACTAGCAATTAGACTAGCAAGCTTGGAAATACTTTTCAACTAAATTTACAAGCAATATGCAAAACGTTACTGTGCCTTTAAGAAGCACACAAAAACTGTCACAGTTGAATAACAATGAACCGGATTAGTTATAGAAACCAAATTTTCACAGTAAATGCATAAATTTAGCAAAGGATTGCACTCATTAGCAATGGATGATTAACCCTTAATATCAGAAAAAACGGATAACAATTGAAAATATAAACGTTTTTATCACAGTCAAAGCACAGTCTCACAGGTCTGCTGTGAGTGATTACCTCCCTCAAAACAAGTTTTGAAGACCCCTGAGCTCTGTAGAGACGTCCTGGATCATGCAGGGAGAAGCAGGCAGACTGTGACTGAATTTCTAATGCGTAGTAAAAGCGCCAAAATAGGCCCCTCCCACTCACAATACAACAGTGAGGGAAGCTCAGTAAACTGTTTTAATTCAAAACAAACGACAGCCATGTGGAAAATAATGCCCAAAACATTTTTTCACCAAGTACCTCAGATAATTAAACGATTTAACATGCCAGCAAAACGTTTAAAATCTAATTTATGAAATGTCATTAAAAGCCTGCTGCTAGTCGCTCACACTGCAAGTTAGGCTAAAAGTTATATGCATACAGTATTTTCCCAGTGAAGTGCCATTCCCCAGAAATACTTAAGTGTAAACATACATACATATCAGCCTGATACCAGTTGCTACTACTGCATTTAAGGCTGTACTTACATTATATCGGTATTAGCAGTATTTTCTCAGTCAATTCCATTCCTTAGAAAATAATATACTGCAACATACCTCTTTGCAGGTGAACCTGCCCGCTGTCCCCTGTTCTGAAGTTACCTCGCTCCTCAGAATGGCCGAGAACAGCAAATGGATCTTAGTTACGTCCGCTAAGATCATACACAAAACTCAGGTAGATTCTTCTTCAAATGCTGCCTGAGAATAAAACAACACACTCCGGTGCCGTTTAAAATAACAAACTTTTGATTGAAGATATAAAAACTAAGTTAAATCACCACAGTCCTCTCACACATCCTATCTATTAGTTGGGTGCAAGAGAATGACTGGGTGTGACGTAGAGGGGAGGAGCTATATAGCAGCTCTGCTTGGGTGATCCTCTTGCACTTCCTGTTGGGGAGGAGTTAATATCCCATAAGTAATGGATGACCCGTGGACTGACTACACTTAACAGGAGAAATTTTATTTAAAAGTAAGCAAAACTAGAGAGGGTTCCGGTGGGCGGGCAGGGAACAAGCAGCTCATCTCAGAGCTCCGTCTCTTGTCTAAAGATTTTCCCAATAATTCTTGAGTTTTCCCTACAAAATCAAGCCCCGAGTCTATGGGTCAGTGACAGCTTCGTGTCGGGACCCTTTGAGACTGGAGAGATACATCTTTCTCCTCCACGGAAGACAAGCAAAGCACTGGGCCAAGTGCGGAGACGCATGAAGATAGCCGCTGTCGGCCATATTGGAGTGCAAGTGGAGTAGGACACCCTGACAGTGGCGGACAAACAACTCACCCTGAGCGACAGGAAGATTGAAAGAAGCTGCGGCTGAGGAGGAACTGAAGACCCCGCTCCCTAACCTGCCCGCACTGTCATTTGTCTGAGAGACGAGGCGGTGAGTCTCACCGGGAACAAGTCACGTGGGAGTGTAAACAGAGCAAGCGACACTACCTGACAGCACAACAAACAGTGGCGTGCAGGCATCACTCTGGTTTGAGCGAACTCTGGGCAGGGTGAGGGGACGAAGATCCTTCAGAGGTCTGGAGCACAGCTTGAGGAGAGGAGCTGTGTACACGGTGGCGCCATCTTTGTTTGCAGCGCCCACACTGCCTCACACAGACTGAAGAAGAGCCGGTGGAGCGGGTAAGATTCAAAGCAGCCCTGCTGCACTGCGCATCATACACACTCAATACTTGTGGCCCTGCCTGAGAGTACTCTGTGCCTGTTGCTCCTAGGAACATTGCCTACACTTAAGCCCTCAATACTTGACTATACATATAGGCCTGCTGGAACAGAGGCTGTAAGGGACCTGGGCTGAGAGACACTGCTTTTCCTTTATAGAGGTGAGGAGGGAAATACACAATACAACCAAATTAAACAGCACAGAAATCCTGGGGGTCGCATAAGGCACTTTGACTGCTAATCTAACTGCCCCCATCCGGTATACAGGGACTAAGTGACCTGCAAGCAAGTGACCGCATGTGGAGCTGGGTCACCACTCCTTTTTTTTCTGTTTGGCGGTGAAAAGCATAAGAGAACTGGTACATATGCTCTGTGAATCTCAACACAAGTATTAACTCTGCTCTTCATTTATTGCTAACTGTGTATGTGTGCAGCATTTTCTTTTTGTTTCTATATATGCAGTGTTGTAATTCTTGGGTTTGCAATTCAGTGAGATTTGCTGTGAAAACTGACATAACACAAAACGCAGCCATTACAGTGTAGATACAGTGATGATACTAACTGCTGGGAGCTGCTGTAACATCTAGCTGATGGGCTCAGAGATTGTAGACATTAAACTACTAGTCAGTACTATAGACCCCTCTGGCCTTTATATTAGAGAAGGCTTACAGACAACAAATTAACGTTAGAGGTGCAACCCCTTCTCATATCTGGCGCTCTCTCTCAGATGTGTATGTAATATTTACACCCCTTCTTTATATGGATAAATTCTTACAGACCCCAAAAATGTCTAGTAGAGGCAAAACGGGTGACAGAAAACAGAAAAGCTCTGCAGAAAGCACCTCTGCCCATACACCCAAAAAGAGTGACACCCCACCTGAGTCCACGGAGTCCCAGACCATAGTACAACAACTAACTTCACTCTTTATGCCTAAAATGGACAGTATTCAAAAAGGTGTGGATACTCTGGCAGGGGAAGTTAAGCAGATAACAGCCCGTTTCAATGAGGTTGAAGAGAGGGTCTCAGAATTAGAAGACTTCAAAGTTTCACACACAAAGAAAGTTGAAGATCTGACACACCAGAACCAAATCTTGTATCAGCGCCTGGAGGACCTAGAAAATAGGTCCAGGCGGAATAATGTTCGCCTTCTGGGCCTCCCAGAAAATATAAAACCATCTGACATAATACATTTCATTGAACATGAATTAGCATCCCTATTAGGTATTGCAACGGGCACCATGAGGGGTAGCGTTGAAAGAGCACATAGGATAGGTCCTGAAAGGCAGAATCCTAGAGAGGGCCAGCCCCCCAGGCAAATAATGATAAAATTCCTACACTTTCAGGTAAAGGTGCAGGTGCTGCGAGCATACCGCAGACTCCCCTCCTTGATGTATGAAAATTCCAAACTCCTGCTCTTTCAGGATTACTCCGCAGAGTTGATGCGGAAAAGGAGGGAATTCTCTGCGATATGTTCGTCACTAAACAAAGAGGGCAGGAAAGTTTATCTCCTATACCCAGCGAGACTTAAGCTGATAACAGACACCGGCCCCAGGTTCTTTGATTCGCCCGTGGAAGCACAGGCGTTTCTGGGGGAGAATCATAGGCGACCTGGTAACTCCCGTAGAGAAGCAATGCAGGTAGACCCTGACTGAGAAATGATCTAAACAGTCAAATGGTAAAGGTCACAGCTACAGTTGTCATGGGTTATTTCACAATTGTATTATGTTTTATCACTGTTACTGGGTGTATTGCTCTGGGTGATACTCGGGCGCGCACTGGGGTGGTGAGCTCCTTGAGAGCCTTACCCTCTGGCGATGTGCTGGGGTCGCCTTCACAGCAATGCCCTGAATTGGGAGATCTGTGGGTTACAGAGTTTCGGACGATTCGGGTGCCTGTGTCACTTGAGCAACTGCTTTTAAGTAACTTACCGCTTCTGGTGCCTGTTAATATGAGAGCAGGATTGAATATATGGAAAGCGCATGACACTTACTGTAAGGTGATATGGGACGATTTATTGTTAAGAGTTGTATATGCTTTGGTGCAACTGTCATACTTACTCCTGACACTTGTTCTCATGCAAACCTGGCGGGTGGTATGTTGCAGATGCACTGACCGAGCCCCGGGCTGCCACATAATCCATGATAGGATATATGGTCCTTTAATCTTGCTCCCATTTCTGCAGGAATCAGTGGGTGTTCCCGCTGTGTGGAGGATGGGGCGGCCCGGGTACCTCGCTGACACCTCTACCAGATGTTATTTGCCAAGACTGCCAAACTGTTCGAATTTATACTGGTTGTTATTGTTATTGTTGTTATGTTTGTATGCTGTGGTTTCTAATACTCTTTCTTACCATGGGGAATGGCAGGCCACGGTCCTGGGAGACTGTGCTTTTTTCAATCTGGATTTTTTATTTTTCCCCTTCAAAATTTTTTTACCACGGATTCGGTGGAAATCCGCGAGATCTCAAACCTGTACTATAGACCATTGGACCAGTGATGCGCTGCAGCAACATCCTTTAAAATTCTTTTTTCTTTTTTTTCAACTTCTGGATGGATTTAATTCACCAATGGCTAGACTAGTGCAGACGATCGCAAATGCTGGTTTCACAGAAGTATCTTCTTTTTTTTTTTCCTTCCCCTCTCTCTGGGCCCTCCCCCCCCCCCACGTGTTTTGCAGACACAATTCCGAAAACACGGGACTCAGAAGGGAGCTATAGATGGTAGTTACGTTTATATCCTGGAATGTGGGTGGGATACACTCGCCCATTAAGAGAAAAACTATACTCACGCACTTACGTAGGATACACACTGATGTGGCTCTGCTGCAGGAGACGCACCTGACCGATACGGAACATGAGAAGCTAAAAACGGACTGGGTAGGTAACATTGCCTATGTTTCACACACTAGCTCTAGTAGAGGACTGATCATCCTTTTTGGGAAAAAATCTGGCGTGGACATCCTCAAAACCCATAAAGACCCAGAAGGTCGGTACCTAATAGTCCAAATTAAGCTGGGCGTACAGCGCTATACTTTGTGTAATTTGTATGCCCCCAACCAAAAAAGCACAATATTTTGGGCCCAAATAACTAGGGTACTAACGCCATACTTAGACACTAAGATTATACTGGGGGGGGGGGAACTTTAACCTTACACCTGATCAAATATGTGATAGGATGCGAGCCCCGGGTCTCCCTCCAGAAAGTGCTCGGCCTAAATACTTATGGCGATTTGAGAAGAAGATTTTCTCTAACCTAGAAAAAGAGCTGGGGTTGTGTGATATTTGGCGACTGCTACACCCAGAGGGCAGAGACTACTCCTGTATCTCTAAAGCCAAGGCGTCCTTGTCAAGGATAGACCTTTTTATGATATCTGAGTCGGTTATATCGCTGGTCCAACAGGCCAAGATACATGATATCCTAGTATCTGACCATGCACCGGTTGAGCTCGCGCTCTGCTCCCGCAGGGGTCCTGCCAATAGAAACACATTGAGATTTCCAAACTATTTAATAAACTCGGTGCCTTTCAAACAGTTCTTGGTGCACTCCTGGAATGATTTCTACACTGACAACCTGGCTCATGTTGACAATCCCCAACTTATGTGGGAAACAGCTAAGGTGGTGTTGGCAGGTAATATCATCTCATATTTGGCTGACCTTCGGCGTAAAACCCAGCTCCGATATATCACACTGGAAAAAAATCTGGTTTTGGCCTATAGTAGCTACTGTAAAACCAAAACTAGAGAGCTGTATGACGAGTACGTCGCCGCTAAAGAAAGTTTGGATACATTTGGCAGCGGCAGGGTTGATCAAAACCGCAACCAAATTTTATAGATTTGGAAATCGATCTGGGAAGCTATTGGCCTCTCTAACCAAAGCTCGCACAGCAAAAAAGGAGGTAGCCTCCTTGCGGTATAGAGGAAGGGTGCACACCACACCTATCGATATTGCCAGGGGTTTTGCAGAGTATTATACAGAGCTATATACAAAGCAACCGGGGTGCATACCCGAGGTGCAGAACTCCTTTTGGTCTACTGTGAACCTTCCGCAGCTTAGCCAGGACCAGACAGATCAGCTGAACTCCCCCATTACGGCGGAGGAAGTCGATAGAGCAATACAAGGCATGGCTCTGGGTAAGACACCAGGACCGGATGGTCTACCGGTGGAATTCTACAGGTTATTACAACCCAATATAGCAGCAACTCTGCTGGGTATGTTTAATGGATACTTCCAGAATTAATTTCTACCCTCGCCGACTTTTTCGGCGGCACATATTACGCTCATCCCTAAGCCGGGAAAGGACCACTCTCTGCCTGAATCGTATCAACCCATCTCGCTGCTGAACGCTGACTATAAGATATTTATGGCAGTGTTGGCGGCCCGATTAAAGATCTTATTACCATCCCTTCTGCACCCAGACCAAATCGGTTTTGTATACCAGCGATCATCGGTGGTTAACTTGCGAAGGGTCTTGCAGGTCATTGATTTTTGCTGGAGGAGAAGTGAAGGTCGGTATCGGGATGATGTCTCGGAGGCCTTCCTGCTGTCCCTAGACGCAGAGAAGGCCTTCGATAGAGTTGAGTGGGAACATCTGAACAACACCTTAACGCGCTACAATGTGGTGGGAAACTTTGCACAGACGATTCGGAACATATACTCGAGGCCAGTGGCCAGAATTATGACTAATGGTCTGTTCTCCCCAGACATTGTCCTGCAGCGAGGCACGACCCTTGTCTCCTCTGCTTTTCGACTTGGCATTGGAGCCTCTTACTATTAAATTACGGCAGAGCCCCCTCCGCCAAACTATTGCCCATAGTGGGCAACCTTGACTTCTCAGCGGGCACAGACACCCTGCCCTTCCGTCAGTGGAGGGATAGGGGAATAAAGACAATTGGAGATCTATTGAACCCCCTGACACACTCGGTTAAGACCTTTGCGGACTTGAGAACGAGTTATGATATCCCCAACATGCAATTCTATGCTTATCTCCAAATACGCCATTATATTGACGATCTTAAACAAAAAGACCCACACTTCTGGAGCACCCCAGTCTTTGCTATTACACAAACTTTATTTAAATTGGGGAATTTCTCGATGTCCAGTATATATAAGACATTGATGCATAAGTCAATGACTGCCTGCCAGAGCATCACCTTAGATAAGTGGAAGGCAAGGGGAGTGAATGATATTACCAACATAGACATCCAGAAAAGTCTGGAGCTAACTAAGAAGGCAACACTCAGCATGCCTCTACAGGAATCGCAAGTCAGAATGTTACATTTCGATTACATCACTCCTAACAGGATCTCCAAATGGAACCCACACCTGCCAAACAGATGTGGCAAGTGAGGAGCCGCGGCTCCAGATGTCCCACACTATTTTTATTTCTGCCCTCTGGTGAGACAGTTTTGGGCCAGATTGCAATACTGGCTTAAAAGCTTATTAGATATCTCAGTTGATCTACAACTAGATCAGATATGCTTTTTTAGATGGCGTGATACTCCTCACAAATACCACACACTGCTGACATTGACGACGCTGCTTGCCAGACACTGCATACTAAGCTTATGGACAGTTAGAAAGCCACCAACTATGGGGCATTTTAAACGCATTTAAACATTTATTCATAGAGCAGTTTGACGTCAGATTGGACACAGACCATAGACTAAGACCCTTTCTAACAAAATGGGGACCTTTTTTGAAAAAACAGACACCCACAATACAAAGACAGATACTCGGCCCATTCTGCCAGACGGAAACTCTCCTAGAGGCATCCCTAAGAGGAGAATGGACAGCACTATATGATAAAGACGCGGCAGCAGTGGATGACAGACAGGGTGAGATCCTAATTTCACAAATATTATAGACCGGAAAACTAAGACCCAAGCTAGGGGACGGGTGGGGAGAGGGAGACCCTCAGAATTTTTATTTTTTTTCCCCCAATTCTGGGGAGTCCTGCCAAACCCCAAGGTACACTTAGAACCACCCACGGGTGAGGTTACATGTTAAGGTAATGTGTTAAGTTATAAATGTATAAAAAAATAAGAGAGTTAAGGGAGAAGGGAACGAGAGAACTCTGATAACTATCAACCTTTAACCTCTACACAGAAGTAAGCTACAAGAGACTCAAATGTAATGCTGTCAAATTAAGGATACCAACGTCTATGTGATGCATTTGATATGTTATTTGTATATCTATAGGCAAATTGTAACTGTTTCTGACCTCCTTTTCCCTTCAATAAAAAGAATTTAAAAAAAAAAAAGTAAGCAAAACTACAGTATATATAAATATATTTTTAAAAGTTATAGGCTATATAAATGTAATCTTACATGATTCAGATACAGCACACAATTTTAAACAACTTTCCAATTCCCTTCCATTATCTAAATGTGCATAATCTTTTTATATGCACACTTTCTGAGGCACTAGCTCCTACTGAGCATGACCAAGAATATATGTATATGCATTTTGTGATTGGCTGATGGCTGGCACATGATGCAGTGGGAAGGAAATTAAACTAATTTTAAAATTTGTCAGAAAAAAATGTATTACTTATTTGAAACTAAGTTCTTTTGCATTGTCTTTTATTATGTATTATTATTATGTTATTCAACTGATGGTCCTTTAAAATGGAAAACAGACACAATATGCCAAGCTAATATGTTGCACTTGATTTGTAGAAACAAAACCCCCCAAATGAAATATTAATTTTGAGTTTGCAAATAAAATTGAGGATCACAGAAACAAGACTGAACAGTACACTTCAAAATGTCACAAACGTTTATAGAGTTAACCTGGTATTTAGTTGAACAATGTGATGGTATACTACATTGCAGAGTATTTAAGTTAATTTATTTTGGTGAATGTCATTCTATTTGAAAAGTTATTTGTTCAAAAATCTCTCTGAAACTAAGCACTGTATATTTGTTATCTATATTAAGTGGATAAGTAAAAATATTAACTAAGTTAAATAATGCGATACGGAACTTTGCGGCACTATACAAATAATAATAGGCCAGAATTATTGAGAGTTGCATACAATATAGACACATCTACTATTACTCATCTAATAATACACTGTATAATCGGTAGGGCTAAAGTAAAAGGCGAGGGTGGATTCAGATTTGATGTTATAACTGTTAATATGGCAAAATAATTTATATACAAATGTCCCCTACCCTGTCCTTTGTGCCATTCAAGGAAAACATTCTTGACCTATGCATAACCACACCCCTGCAATGATCTTTACAGTAGCCAGACATTCTTTTTCTTTTTGAATGTGCCATTTTGAATTTTAAAAGTTTTTTGCTCAGGTAAAAACATAATTTATGCTTACCAGATAAATTCCTTTCCTTCTGGATAGGGAGAGTCCACGGCTTCATTCCTTACTGTTGGGAAATACAACACCTGGCCACCAGGAGGAGGCAAAGACACCCCAACCAAAGGCTTAAATCCCGAAGGAACAAGGAAAAGTAGGAGAAACATTAGGGTATAAATGGTGCCAGAAGAATAAAATAAATAATAGGGGGCCGCCCACATACAAGAAAAAACATGCGGGGGCCATGGATTCTCCCTATCCGGAAGGAAAGGAATTTACCTGGTAATCATAAATTACGTTTTGCTTCCTAAGATAGGGAGAGTCAACGGCTTCATTCCTTACTGTTGGGAAAACTATACCCAAGCTCCAGAAGACACTGAATGAATAATGGGAGGGAACAAAAAGGAAGAGGTGGACCCTATTCTGAGGGCACCACAGCCTGTAAAACCTTTCTCCCGAAAGCTGCTTTAGCCAAAGCAAAAACATCAAACTGTAAAATGTTGAATATGTAAGGAGGACCAGGTAGCCGCCTTACAAATCTGATCCATAGAGGCTTTGTTCATAAAGGCCCAAGAGAAAGCCATTGCTCTAGTGGAATGAGCCGTTATCCTCTCAGGAGGACGATGTCCTGCTGTCTTGTAAGCTAAGCGGATGACACTCCTTAACCAAAAAGATAGGGAAGTTGAAGTAGTCTTCTGCTCCTTACGCTTCCCCGAATAGACAACAAACAAAGAGGAAGATTGTCTAAACTCCTTAGTAGCCTGAAGATAGAACTTCAAGGAGCGAACCACATCCAAATTGTGAAGTAAGCATTACTTCGATGAAGAAGGATTAGGACACAAAGAAGGAACCGCAATCTCCTGATTGATGTTGCAATCTGACACAACCTTAGGAAGAAAACCTAATTTAGTATGTAAAACAGCCTTATCTGCATGAAAAATCAGATAAGGGGGCTCACATTGCAAAGCAGTGATTTTAGAAACTCTGCACGCAGAGGCAATAGCCAATAAAAAGAGAACCTTCCAAGATAACAATTTAATGTCAACGGAATGCAGAGGCTCAAACAGAACCTGTTGCAAAACTCGAAGAACAAGATTTAGGCTCCAAGGAGGAGCCCTAGATTTAATCACAGGTCTGATCCTAATCTCTTGTGCAATAAAACCGACAGGGCCAAAATCTGTCCCCTCAGGGAACTAGCAGAAAGGCCCTTCTCCAGCCCATCCTGGAGAAAAGATAAGGTCCTGGTAACCTTAAAGGGACAGTCTACACCAGAATTGTTATTGTTTTAAAAGACAGATAATCCCTTTTTACCCATTCCCTAGTTTTGCATAACCAACACAGTTATATTTATATATTTTTTACCTCTGTGATTATCTTGTATCTAAGCCTCTGCAGACTGCCCCTTTATTTTAGTTCTTTTGACAGACTTGCAGTTTAGCCAATCAGTGATGGATCCCAGGTAACTTCACGTGCACGAGCACAGTGTTATCTATATGAAAAACATGAACTAACACCCTCTAGTGGTAAAAAACCTGTTAAAATGCATTCTTAAGAGACGGCCTTCAAGGTCTAAGAAATTAGCATATGAACCTCCTAGGTTAAGCTTTCAACTAAGAATACCAAGAGAACAAAGACAAATTGGTGATAAAAGTAAATTGGAAAATTGTTTAAAATTACATGCTCTATCTGAATCATGAAAGTTTTACTTGGACTAGACTTTTCCTTTAACTCTGTGCCAGGAAAAAAACACGCTCTTCACACCAGAATAAGTAGGTCCTCCACACCTTGTGGTAGATACGCCGAGTAACTGGTTTACGAGTTTGAATAAGAGTATCAATGACACTCTTAGAGAAACTTCTCTTGGCTAAAACTAAGCGTTCAATCTTCATGCAGTCAGCCTCAGAGAATCTAGATTTTGATGAACAAATTGACCTTGTATCAGCAGGTCTCTATGCGACAAGGTAACTTCCATGGAGGAGATGAGGACATCCCCACTAAATCCATGAACCACGTCCTTCGTGGACACGATGGAGCAATCAGTATTACTTATACCCGCTCCTGCTTGATGCGGACCACCACTCGAGGAAGAAGCGGTAATGGAAGAAAAAGATATATAAGTTTGAACCTCCAGGGAACTGCTAGTGCATCTATTAGATCCGCTTGGGGATCCCTCAACCTCGACGCGTACCTGGGTAGCTTGGTATTGAGATGGGACGCCATCAGATCTATCTCCGGGGTCCCCCACTTACTGCGTATCTCTGCAAACACCTTGGGATGGAGAGACCATTCCCCTGGATGGAAGGATTGCCTGTTGAGAAAATCCGCCTCCATGTTGTCCACACCCGGAATGTGGATTGCTGACAGCGAACAGCAGTGGGCCTCCGCCCACTCCAGAATCTGAGATACTTCCTTCATCGCCAAGGAACTTCTCGTTTCCCCCTGATGGTTGATGTAAGCCACCGAGGTTATATTGTCTGATTGGAATCTGATAAACTGGGACGAACCCTGAAGTGGCTAAACTTTCAAGGCCTTGAAGATTGCCCGTAGTTCCAAAATATTGATTGGGAGGGAGGACTCCTCCTGAGTCCACAACCCTTGTGCCTTCTTGGCACCCCAAACTACTTCCCATCCGGATAGGCTTGCGTCCGTAGTCACAATCTCCCAGGATGGTCTTAAGAAGCATGTCCCTCGGGACAGATGATCTGGACAAAGCCACCAAAAGAGCGTTTCTCTTGACCGGCTGTCTAATACAATCTGTTGAGACAGATCTGAATGATCACCGTTTTCACTACCTCAGCATGCACAGTTGTAAAGGTCTGAGACGGAACCTGGCAACAGGAATGATGTCCATGCAGGACACCATGAGACCAATCACCTCCATACACTGAGCCACAGAGTGACTCAAGGAGGTCCGGAGGGCAAGACATGCCAAAGTTAGCTTGCATTATCTCTGGTCTGTTAGAAATATCCTCATGGATATGGAGTTTATTATAGTTCCCAGGAATTCCACCCTGGTACTTGGGATAAGAGAACTCTTTTCCAAGTTTATCTCCCATCCATGTGATTGAAGAAGAGAATTCTTCCGCAAGATGAAAGGATGGTGCTTGCACCAGAATATTGTCCAAGAATATGGGGCTACTGCAATACCCTGAGTTCTGTCAACGGCTAGAAGAGCCCCCAGAACCTTCATAAAGAGTCTTGGAGCAGTAACTAGGCCAAATGGAAGGGCAAAGAACTGGAAGTGCTGATCTAGGAATGCAAACCTCAGGAGCTGAAAGTGTTCCCTGTGGATTGGAACATGAAGGTAAGCGTCCTTCAGATCTATAGTGGTCATAAACTGGCCTTCCTGAATTAAAGGAAGGATGGACCTTATCATCTCCATCTTGAAGGAAGGGACACTGAGATTTTTTTTTAAATTATTATTATTATAGAAAACTGCACCCTTATACTCCCAATGGCTGGGGCACTCACCACCTCCTAGACCCAGACAGTTAACAGAGGAAACACTCTCCTCGGGTTCAAGTCTCAGCCAGAATGGAGGAAATGAACACAGACCACTCCCTGTCACATGGAGTGCAAGACAGTACTTCCCTTTTTTTTTTACAAGTACAGCAAGTAATAGGAGCTGTGCAACATTTTCAAAAACGAAAGTGAAACTTAAAAGTGAAACCTGTTTGTTCCAGCCAAAAACACACAGTCTATCAACCCAGGAAAAATCACACAAAGCAGCAAGTAAATAATTAATACACCGCTTAATTAACCCCAACTGTTCAATAAACCCCCTTCAGAGGATATTAACCCTGGATTCTATCAAGGTATAAAGGAGCCACACTTTTGACCCTGTTATAGCGTTTTATGTGTAAAAGTTGAAACAATCTTACCTCCAGGATCCATGCTGTGGAACAGAACACAGCCTCTCAAGTGTGACAGTCTTATAGCAGCACTCCTGACATGGACTTCAGTGAGAGAAAGAAGGCAGTGAAACTCGTCAACACTGATTGCTTATGAGCTGTTACCAGTAGTCTGGATGGTTTCGCAGAAAAACTTTGCCTGCATCTCCAGACTCTAACTTTCATCAATACTCTCACTGAGAGGTTGACATGACTACTTAAAACTCCAGTCCTATCTCGAAGGGCAGATACCCTTTTTCAGGACTCTCTGAATCTTCTGACACTTCTCTGCCACCTCTTAACGTGATGAAAGGCAAAGAATGACTGGGGTAATGAGAAAGTGGGAGGGATATTTAAGCCTTTGGCTGGGGTAACTTTGCCTCCTCCTGGTGGCCAGGTGTTGTATTTCGCAACAGTAAGGAATGAAGTTGTGGACTCTCCCTATCTTAGGAAGGAAAAGTAGTTTTTACAGATTTCCTGTTTGTTATATAAATATGGGACTGGTATAGTTACAAGACAACATAATTTAAATATATTCAGAATTTCATCATCCTTTGGTAGTTCCTCAATACAGTATTTTGCTGAGGGGAGTATAAGCATAATGGTTTCTTGTTAAGTCTCAATTACATATGTACATATTGCTTATTTTGTCAGAATTAAAATTTTGTATGTGTAAAATTACAAATTAAAGGGACAGTCTACTCCAGAATTTTTATTGTTTTAAAAGATAGATAATCCCTTTATTACCCATTCCCCAGTTTTGCATACCCAACACAGTTATAATAATACACTTTTAACCTCTGTGATTATCTTGTATCTAAGCCTCTGAAAACGGCCCTTTTTTCAGTTCTTTTGACAGGCTTGCAGTCTAGCCAATCAGTGCCTGCTCCCAGATAACTTCTTGTGCACGAGCACAGTGTTATCTATATGAAATACGTGAACTAACACCCTCTAGTGGTGAAAACTGTTAAAATGCAATCTGAAAGAGGTGGGCTTCAAGGTCTAAGAAATTAGCATATGAACCTCCTAGGTTAAGCTTTCAACTAAGAATACCAAGAGAACAAAGCAAAATTGGTGATAAAAGTAAATTGGAAAATTGTTTAAAATTACATGCTCTATCTGAATCATGAACATTTATTTTGGCCTAGACTGTCCCTTTAAGCATGGCAAATAGCAAAAGTCAGCAAAACACTTTTATTATGATTAAAAGGACAGTAAAGTCAGAATTAAATGGATATTAAACAGTACGAGATTGTAATATAGAATGTTTAATTATGTGTATACTTTAATTATTTATTTTGTTCCCTTTACCTGTAATGTTACTCTGAATTATTATTATTATTTTGTTAAATTCAGCTGAGTTTCTAAAAAGTAATGGGAACCTCCATGTTTGAACTTAAGTTGCCTCTTATCTGTTTCCCCTGCTGAAGAGAACCAGGGACAGATATAAAACAGGCAATTAAAGATACAAGGCTTTGTTGAACATATAATTATGTAAAAGTGATTCCATACAGCTTTGCACAAGCAGAGATAAATAGAAAACTAGTTCAAACATTCTGGTGCCTATTACTTTATAGAAACTAAAGTGCTTTATAGAAAATAAGCCTTTACACTTATATTTGAAATATTTAAACAAATACATTTACTTATTATTCTAAGGCTAATCTTTGCTTTGAATAGATCATTATGTCTAGCATGAATTTACTGTTTAATATCCCTTTAAACTTTCATGGTTCAGGTAGAGCATGCAATTTTCACAACTTTTAAATTTACATCTATTATCTATTTTACATTATTCTCTTGCTATCATTTGTTGAAAATCATAGCTAGATAGGGTCAGGAACAGCAATACACTGCTGGCAGCTAGTTGCTGATTGGTGACTGCACTTGTCATTGGTTCACCAGATGTTAGCACATTGCTGCTTCTTCTGCAAAGGATACCAAAATAATGATGTACATTGTAAAGTTGTTTATAAGTTTAATGTTCTATCTGAATCATGAAAGAATTTTTTTTAGGTTTTATGCTCCATTAAGAGAATGTTTTACTAAAAGGGACATGGAAATCAAAACTACACTTTCACAATTCATATAGATGTAATTTTAAGAGAGAGACGTTTCAATGTATTTGTATTAACACATTTACTTCATTTTCTTGGTATCTTTTGTTGAGAAGTAAACATTTGCAGGGGTTAAACAAACCGTTATATGTAAGCAGTAGTGCAAAAATAAAATGCTCCAACACATTAAAGCAATCTTTTTTTTAACACTTTTATGTCCCTTTAAGGAAACAATATATGCAAAAAAGGAGAATATTTATCTGCTGGTTTATCCACAGAAACACGCAAATACAAGGAAATCAGAAGAGGCAAATGATTTGAGACACTTATAAGGTTCTTCTTATAAAAACACAGAATAATCAAGAAATTAAAGAATACATTTATTTCTGACATTTGCTTGGGGAGACTTCTCTGTCATGGACGGTAATAGAAAAATAAGAAATACACTTTACGAAGCTATAAGGCACCTTTGATTTCATAGGAAATGCAAACGAACATATGTTACAATGTTTTGTTATAAAAAAACAACAGAAGGAAAAACTGACTTTAGCATACATTCCAATATTAACATTTACAAACTGAGATGGCTGGGGGCAGGGTCTTAATGAATGACCTGGGGACAGAAATAGGGAGGTCCCTGGATTAGGTGGGCTAAAAATGTTTTCACAAACACATCCACAACATATTAAAATAAATGATTACACTCATATATACACTGTTTAATAAATATATATCATTTTAATATTGATAAAAAAAGTTTTGAAAGAGTTAAAAAGTGATATGGTATGTGGCAAAGTGTTTGACTGGGAAGGGCTCCATTGTGTGTACAGGTATACCCCGCTCATACAGCGGGTTAGGGACCGGAGCCCCGCTGTAAAGTGAAAACCGCCTTAAAGTGAAACAACACAGTTTTAGCTTTTTTTCACTTGCCAGTGTTTTTAAAAACATGTTTGAACTAACATATATTTGGGGTGCAATAGTGGTATGTTTAGTTTAACACAAGCACAGCACAGTATTCAATTAATATTTAATAAAAACGGTACCTGTAAAATAGTGACAATTACTGTAGTAAAATTTGCCAGACTATAAAACGGAGACACCGATTGCCCTGTAATGCTGTAAACAAAGTGAACTGCTCATAACAAAATGGTGCCAGTCACTTTTCTCGCAATAGCACAAAGATTACAGAACTGTTTCAAAATCCTTGGAGGTTGAACTTCAGCTCCACAAAGCGCTGTATTAGCGAATCGCTGTAAAGTGAAGTATACCTGTATATATATAATGCACAGGGAGGGGAAAAAGAGGCGGAGCCTAATCTGAGGGCACCAAAGCCTACGAAACCTTTCTCCTGAAGGCTGCTTCAGCAGAAGCAAAAATATCAAACTTGTAAAATTTGGGAAAAGTATGTAAGGAGAACCAGGTACCTGCCTTACAAATCTGATCCATAGAGGCCTCATTTTTGAAGGCCCAAGAGGAAACCACTGCTCTCGTAGAATGAGCCGTAATCCTCAGAGGAGGCTTATGTCCCGCTGACTCTATGCTAAATGGATGACACTCCGCAGCCAAAGAGATAAGGAAGTCGAAGAGGCCCTCTGACCCCTACGCTTCCTGGAAAGGAGAACAAACAGCAAAAGAAGTTTGTCTAAATTCCATTGTGGCCTGAAGATAGAACTTCAAGGCACAAACCACATCCAGAATTATGTTATAAAAGTTCATTTGATGAAGAAGGATTACGACATATAAAAGGAACCATGATCTCTTGATTGATGTTGCAAAATGAAACAACCTTAGGAAGAAATCGTGGGTCTCAGCCCACTCCAGAATCCGAGGTCCTTCCCTCATAGCTAGGGAGCTTCTCGTTCTCCCCTGATGGTAGATGTAAGCCATTGAGGTTACATTGTCTGATTGGAATCTGATAAACTGGGACAAACCCAGCAGAGGCCAAGCCTTCAGAGCATTGTATACTGCCTGAAGTTCCAAAATGAGATGGGGATGGAGCTTTCCTCCTGAGTCCAAAGGCCCTGTGCCTCCCTGGAACCCCAAACAGCTCCACATCCTGAAAGACTCGCAACTGTAGTCACAATCACCCAGGCTGGTCATAAGACGGACGTCCCTCAGGACTAGTGATCCGGACAAAAACACCAAGAGAGCGGTTCTCTCGATCGAATGTCCAGGGAAACCTGTTGAGACAGATCCGATGATCGCTGTTCCACTGCTTCAGCATGCGCAGTTTCAACAGTCTAAAGTGAAACCTGGCAAAAGAATGATGTCCATGCTGGACACCATGAGACCAATCTCCTCCATACACTGAGCCACAGATGGCCTTAAGGAGGTCTGGAAAGCAAGACATGTTGAAACTAGCTAGCAACATCTCTGGTTTTAATATAGTACCCATACTTACAAAAAGAACAAAAGGACTCTCTCTATTTATCTTCCATCCATGGGATCAAAGAAGACAGAGGAGAGATTCCGAATGGCCCACTCTTCGAATAATTTCTTGGAGCCGTAACTAGACCAAACGGAAGTGCAATAAACTGGAAGTGCTGGTCCAGGAACGCAAACCTTAGGAACTGGAAGTGGTCCTTGAGGATTGGTACGTGAAGGGAGCATCCTTCAGTTCTATCGTGGTCATGAACTGACCTACTCCAACGTGGGGAGGAATAGACCTATTGTCTCCATCTTAAACCAGGGGACATTTAAAAACTTGTTTAAGCACTTTAGGTCCAGAATCGGACGGAAAGTTCCCTCCTTCTTCAGGACTACAAAAAGTTTTGAATAGTATCCCAAACGTCTCACTGCGATAGGCACAGTGACAATAACTCCTAAGAGGACAGATCCCGTATGCACCCCAGAAAGGCTCTCCTCCATTCTGGTCAGGAAGACAGACGAGAAAGGAGGAATCTGCCCTTGGATGGCTGAGACTTGAAACCTATCTTGTAACCCTGAGCTATGACCTTCAGGACCCATGGATCCTGCACATCCTTGAACCAGCGACTAAAAAGAGCGATGGACTGCCCCCTACACAATCCAGAAATGGACCGGGGACTACCCATTCATGCCGACTTAGACTCGACAGGCTACTTGGATTTATTCCAGGACTGAGCAGGCTTCTAAGAGCTCTTGTTTTGCTCTGGCCTAGCGAAGGACTGCTGACATGGGCTTTATCAGAACGAAAAGAACTAAAATTGTCCCTTAGAATAGTTCATATTGTCTTGCGGTAGGAGGGCACCCTTGCCCCCTTTGACCGTGGAGATAATTGAGTCCAGGCCAGGACCAAACAACATCATTCCCTGAAAGGGGAGAGAAAACAAAATTTATGCTTACCTAATAAATGTATTTCTCTTGTGGTGTATCCAGTCCACGGGTTCATCCATTACTTGTGGGATATTCTCCTTCCCAACAGGAAGCTGCAAGAGGACACCCACAGCAGAGCTGTCTATATAGCTCCTCCCCTAACTGCCACCCCCAGTCATTCGACCGAAGACAAGCAAGAAAAAAGGAGAAACTATAGGGTGCAGTGGTGACTGTAGTTTAAAAATAAAAAACACCTGCCTTAAAATGACAGGGCGGGCCGTGGACTGGATACACCACAAGAGAAATACATTTATCAGGTAAGCATAAATTTTGTTTTTTCTTGTAAAGGTGTATCCAGTCCACGGGTTCATCCATTACTTGTGGGATACCAATACCAAAGCTTTAGGACACGGATGAAGGGCGGGACAAGGCAGGAACTTAAACGGAAGGCACCACTGCCTGTAAGACCTTTCTCCCAAAAATTGCCTCCGAAGAAGCAAAAGTATCAAATTTATAGAATTTAGAAAAGGTATGAAGCGAAGACCAAGTCGCCGCCTTACAAATCTGTTCAACAGAGGCCTCATGTTTAAAAGCCCATGTGGAAGCTACTGCTCTAGTAGAATGAGCTGTAATTCTTTCAGGAGGCTGCTGGCCAGCAGTCTCATAAGCTAAGCGTATTATACTTCTTAGCGGGAGCGGCGGTTTAGGGGTTAACATATTTATTATAGTGGTGGCGGGTCCGGGAGCGGCGGTTTAGGGGTTAACATATTTATTATAGTGGCGGTGGGCTCCGGGAGCGGCGCTTTAGGGGGTAATAACTTTATTTAGTTGCGGCGGTGTAGGGGGGACACATTAGGGGTGTTTAGACTCGGGGTACATGTTAGGGTGTTAGGTGTAGACAGCTCCCATAGGAATCAATGGGATGTCTGGCAGCAGCGAACATGAACTTTCGCTATGGTCAGACTCCCATTGATTCCTATGGGATCCGCCGCCTCCAGGGCGGCGGTTTGAAAACCAGCTGCGCTGGGTCGGAAAAGTGCCGAGCGTACCTGCTAGTTTTTTGATAACTAGCAAAAGTAGTAATTGTGCCGCACTTGTGTGCGGAACATCTGGAGTGACGTAAGAATCGATCTGTGTCGGACTGAGTCCGGCGGATCGAAGCTTACGTCACTAAATTCTACTTTTGCCGGTATCTAGGGCTTGATAACTAAGGTGAATCAGCCTCGCCACAAATACACTGCGGAATTCCAGCGTATTTGAGGTAGACACGTTGATAACTAGAGGTCAATATCTCTAATTGTTTGAAAACCTTCCTGCGCAATACTCATTAAAGATAATTTTTATGATTTTTTTCATCCAAGGGGGCATATTTATTAATGTGCGAGCAGACATGATACGAAGTAGCGTATCATGTCTGCCGCACATCAATAAATGCCGACAGCATACGCTGTCAACATTTATCATTGCACCAGCAGTTCTTGTGAACTGCTAGTGCAATGCCGCCCCCTGCAGATTCGCGGCCAATCGGCCGCTAGCAGGGGGTGTCAATCAACCCGATCGTATTCGATTGGGTTGATTTCTGTCCACCGCCTCAGAGCAGGTGGATAAGTTATGGTCTATATACAGAGCTTGATAAATATGCCCCTACGTCTTTAATCCAACCAAAAAGAGAAAACTATGAAGTAAGTAAATTATTTATCTGCTCTGCATATGATTAATGCTTTAGCTGATGCTCAGTGCTGCATAAACAAAATAAAATTAAATAAAACTGCACCTCATTATTTATTTGTGTTTGTTTTTGCCCGTGTCTGACCTCAGTATTAATAATCTGCCAGCGCTGTTATTCTGGACATTAAAATAATCCCCTTCAAATTGCAGAGATGTTTATGTTCTCTCTAATGACCATATTAAGGGGTAGAGATTAGCAAAATAAGATTAATCAACATATTTTAGCACAATTAATGTTAATGAATAAAACAAAACAAACTATAACCATTAAAAATGGCCCTACAACAATTGTTACAAATGATTGTTTCTGTGAACCAATCACATAACTAATATACTACAGTATAATATAGTGATGTAAATATAAATGTGATTAAGGAGATCCACTGCATTAAAAATAGAGATACAAAAACTTAAATTATACTTACCTGATCATTTTCTTTTCTTCTGACTGGAAGAGTCTACAGCTGCATTCATTACTTTTGGGAATTCAGAACCTGGCCATCAGGAGAAGGCAAAGACACCCCAGCCAAAGGCTTAAATACCTCCCCAACTTCCCTTATCCCCCAGTCATTCTACCAAGGGAACAAGGAACAGTAGTAGAAATATCAGGTGAAAGGTGCCAGAAGAATAAAACTAAAATACGGCCGCCCCATAGAAAAAACATGTGCGGGGAGCTGTGGATTCTTCATGTCAGAAGAAAAGAAAATTATCAGGTAAGCATATTTTAAGTTTTTCTTCTTAAACGGGAAGAGTCCACAGCTGCATTCATTACTTTTGGGAAAACAATACCCAAGATATAGAAGACACTGTATGCAAACAAAGGGCGGGCACAGAAGGTGGCCCCTTCAAAGGGAACCACAGCCTGAAATTACCCAACACCCGATAAAAAAACTGTAACACTTACACACAAGGGGTGAAAAACCTGAAAAGACCAAGTAACTGCCCATCAGTTAAACACCTGCAAGGTCGTCCTAGAGACCACTCAGAATCTCTAGAATACATTGAGCACAAAAAACCCCAGAGGAACCAAGTGCTGTGAGGATTCTGATCGTACAGATTAACCCCCGACCCGAAGGAAGAGACTTACACCTACCCTCGAAGGGGAAAACGGAGGACCCAAAGGATCACCAACTATGGTAAAAAATCTCAAAACGAGTAAGCAAAACCAAGGTTGCTAAAGACAACTACCAAGGGAAGAACTCCCTAGACGGACAAGGACCAGCGATCAACTCCACACCTATGAAAACCAAGAACCAAGTTCTACCCTCAGCTCCCTTACACAACACCATACGACTTATGGTGCTTCAAGGAAGCCACCTGCTCCTCACTTTACCATAGTTTAGCAGGCACAACCGCTAAAAGTAGACAACATAGGAAGAAACCCATATGGAGCTGAAGAAAGGCGGAGCCCGTAGACAAGGATAGAAAAAAACTAAATATCCTATCAGAAAAAAGGCTATTTTGTGAAAACACACAGCCACCTCTGAACTCCAGCCGCAAAGCAGCAAGGCTGACCCTGAGCCACTGTGGAAGATCAACCCACAGAGAATGTCGAAAATATCGACGGCAACTCTCTCCTTAGAAGAACATCCAACCAGCAGCATAAGAAATCAGTGGAGGGATGAAACACCATGAACCCCCACCGAAAGTAGGAGACCAGATTATAAAGCTGCCACAGCAGGACTCAAACTCCAAGCCTTCAGCTACTAGGCAGGGATTCCTTAGGCTACCTAGACCTGCATCAACTGGAAGTACACGGTCAAGAATCAACAGAGCAGTCAGATCCCCGACCCCCACTCCGAGGAAACAGACCCAGTCCAAAAGGATTGGCAACATCCAAAAACAAAGAATTTAAATTTCTTCGGACCACACCTCAGAAGAAAAGGGAGGGGCCTAAAAGGGAACAACCCCATGGGGGAACAACTCTGACCATAATTTAAATCACGCTTGCTATCACAAGCCATGACAGAATACTATGTGCTCAGGTTCCAGAACCCCTACACAGCTCCCTCCTAAGAGGGACCACTCCCAAACCAAGGAGATAGACACTAAACCACAGCGTCCCCGTATCAGAATCCAGCCCCAGGACCTTTTGCACGCAAGAAGGACAGAATCCCTCGAAAATGAGAAGAGAAGGACTTTGGAGCCTCAATGGAAAACTGTATACAGAAAACTCCCTTGAAGGAGGACAAATGCAAAGGAACCACTTCCACAGCCATAGGCATGGAGAATGGATGAGAGAACGGTTAAAGGAAAAGATAAGAGACCATTCAGTCATACCAACAGCTCAGTGGAACAGACAACCACAAGCTCACATCAAGGTGCAATAACTGCCCCTGACGACCACTGACAGATCCCACCGGAAGACCACAAGCTAACCTTCAGGTAGATACCAGAAGGGACAAGCGGATGTCTTCAAACCTAAAGGTTTGAAACCGAACGGGCCAGGACCGATCCAGGTTCGGGCTCTGAACTCTCAGACAAGAGACATGGTCAAAAACTAGACCCCCAGAACCCGAGACCGGTTGAAGTTCAAACCCCCTGAGGAACTGGCAAGTCACCTCATACGGAGAAGAGCACCCTGGGCAGTGCATCCCACATCCCAATGTCCCTGGACATTGGACGCTTGAAATAGATTGAGACCAGAGAGCCTAGAAAGACATCTTAACAGGCCTACAACCAGCATCTGGGGGAGCGTACAAAACCAGGACCCTCTGCTTGTAAACCCCAAAGGCTAGATCTCTTAAAGAGTCGAAGGGGGAAACATCCCCCTACTAAGGTCACAGGATTACACGGAACAGGCTCCATTTGAAGGATGAAGGGCTGATGAAGTCAGGGTATTTTACCAACTGAGCTACCTCTCCGGCCTACAAGCCCTTAGGATTAGAAGTGATATCATGTGGCGAAAGGCAAAGAATGACAGGGGGATGAGGGAAGTGGTGGAGGTATTTAAGCCTTTGGCTGGGGTGTCTTTGCCTCCTCCTGGTGGCCAGGTTCTGAATTCCCAAAAGTAATGAATGCAGCTGTGGGCTCTTCCCGTTTAAGAAGAAAGCAAATGTTTTAAAAGCATCTAACAATGTCATTTTTTTTTTTACTAAAATTGTTTTAAGGTCAAGGGACATGCCTCTTAATGTGATTGCAAAGTTTAATGAATAAGTGCTAAGTATCTAAAAATAATCCTAAATCCGACTTCCTTCATTCGTTGTGTGCCCCCTTTTGGGTCCAGCTCGTTAGGCACGCAACGATTGGAGGAAGCTGGATTAGTCATCAATCTGCTAATGAAAGCAGGAGCTGAGGGTGGAGGATTGGCGTTATGTTTACCATAACGCAAAGGTATTTTAAAAAAATAAGTGTCTTTGTGAAGTATAATGAATGAAAGTGCCCCTGTTTTTAAGATTATTTTTAGATATCGGGCACTTATTCATTTAACTTTAAAATCACTTTAAGCGTTATCTTCTCTGCTGTGGCCAACTAGATATAAATGAGTTCCTGCACATATCAAGCAATTGCTGCGTAGAATGTAGGAGGGTCAGGCTTCTGAAATCCATGGAATGAACTTCAGCCTTTCTGGCAAGTTAATACTAGAATTTAAATAATAAACTACAGCAAAAGCAGGCACAAATTATAATGAAAATGCACTGCATAATCATTTTTAACAAAGCATTTTATGGTGAATTAAATTTTAGTTTAATTAAACTTTTTTTACTTTTGAATTTATACTTTCTTAGCATATGAGTAACAGGGTTAAAGCAACTATAAAGATTACTGCAAACACTGTGCGCACAAATACAAGTAGTTTTTACACTATTTACCCATTAGTAGGAATAGTAACAACGCATATTAAAGGGACATGAAACCCAAAATGTTTGTTTTGTGATTCAAACAGAGCATAACATTTGAAACAACTTTACAATTTACTTATTTTATTTCATTTGCTTCATTCTCTTGTTATCCTTTGCTGCAATTTTGATCTCGGTAAGCTCAGGAGCAGCAAATAACCTAGATTCTAGCTGCTGATTGGTGGCTGCATATATATACCGATTGTCATTGGCTCACCCATGTGTTTGGTTAGAAACAAGTAGTGCATTGCTGCTCCTTCAACAAAGGATACAAAGTGAACAAAATAAATTAGATAATAGAAAAAAATTGTAAAGTTGTTTGAAATCACATGTTCTATCTGAATCATGAAAGAAAATATTTGGGTTTCATGTCCCTTATAATATAAATACATCATACATGGTATTGGATGCATAGGTACAAGACAAGGATTTATAAACACATTCCAAATACATTTTTTAGTATCTTAATCCTAAAAAGTCAATGCATTCCTATTTTAAAAAAGCGTTACAGCATATTTATTTACTACTCAGGTCTGGCACACATTTGCTAGCACTTTGCTGCTTCCATCTTGGAGGCTTTTATATATGAAACGCGTAAGGTTTTACAAACCTCATGTGACCACATAATTCCTTCAGAAAGCACCCAAATCCTGGCACAGAAAGCAGATATATGTTCATGTAATCACCCATTTACTAATCCCAAACTGACAGCAAGCCAAGAAAAAAACACAACTGCTGGCAATGAAAATGTTACCAGTTCTACATCATTATAATAGAAAAATGGCCTTTCAAGCAGATGTAATGTAAGAACGTTCGTCTCTGAATCTAAGCTTTTTTAAATTAATTTGGTATTCTTAAATGATTTAATATAATTAAGTTCAAACAAAGTCAGAAATGTAACATTGTAGAAGCTATTACTGCTTTTAAATCCATACAGAGTGGGGATGAGAGAAAAAAAAACAAAAAACAATAGTATTAAGAAATGAATTGAAGAATCTGTGGAATTTCTTTTCTGGCTTCATGTGATACTGTTATAGGAGGATGCAGTGATTTACATAAGGCACATCACAAAGATTTGTGCCTTACAAAACAAAGTTCAGACACAGAGGCCCATTTATCAAGCGCCGTATGGAGCTTGTGGGCCTGTGTTTCTGGCGAGTCTTCAGACTCGCCAGAAACAGCAGTTATGAAGTTATAAAGACCGCTGCTCCATAACCCTGTCCGCCTGCTCTGATGAGGCGGACAGGAATCGCCACAATTCAACCTGATCGAGTACGATCGGGTTAATTGACACCTCAAGTGTCCAGGGGGCGGCGTTGCACCAGCAGCTCTTGTGAGCTGCTGGTGCAATGCTGAATACGGAGAGCGTATTGCTCTCCGCATTCAGCGATGTCTGTCGGACCTGATCCGCACTGTCTGATGAGGTGCGACAGACATTTGATAATTCGGCCTCACAGTCCCTAATCCTAATTACTAGAGCAGGGAATCATTTTGTTGTCTTAATTATTGTTGTTGCGACAGCAACAGGACCAACACGGGGAGAAACAGAGACAGTCGCGGTACTCTCATTACAGAAATGTTTTCCTTACAATTTCTCATTCTAATCTCATGATCTCTATTTCATTAAAAAAAAAAAATCAAATATGTTTTTCCTTGAGTATTTGAAATGAAACTTAAATGGAAAGTAAACCTTCATGTGTCATTTACGTGTTTCAAACTTTCATTCTCACAGTATTACAAATAAAAATAATATATTTACAGTTGAATATCTAATTATGCTTTCTCTTATGACTGTCCCATAGTTGAATCAGCTTCTTCCAGCTCCTACTGCAAACGCTCTGTAGCATGAATCGGTCGCGCCATAGAGGGATTACAGAGGCGCACCGCTGATCTCCCCACACAGCCGGTGTTCTAAAATAAGTTGTATACCGCATAAGAATGCGTGACCTACGTCACTTCCTGTATCCCTTATAAGCACCCCCTGTGTAACTTACATAAGCCCTATCAGCACCCCCTGTAACCCCCATAAGCACCCCCCCGGGCACTGCAAGTTGGCGGTGAGGGATGGACCAATTTGTAAATTGAATGGAGGTAAGCAAATCAAACGGACTACGGACTGATCAGATAATACATAGTAAAAAAGCGTTACTGCATTATATGATTGGTCCGTGTAGTCACTGTCTTGACAACCAAGGCATTGTTCGCGCATGCGCAATGAAGATTACGGGCCATAGAATTCCTCGACCCGTTGTTCAAAAATAAGTCGCCTCAAACAGCTGTTTGGAGGAGGTTGGGCCTCTTGCGCATGTGCAGTTAGCGCCACACACCTCCAACAGCTGATTTCACGTCACCGGAAGTGACGTAGTACCCGCATTCTTATGGTATACAACTTATTTTAGAACACCGGCTCTAAATCTTTCGAATTGCGCATGCGCTTTACTTTAACTCTGTCCGAAAAATCAGTTTTAGCTGAGCAGAACATAAGTATGCTTGTGTTTTTAATGAGCGGTGCTGAAGAGGAAGAAGGGGCATGACACAATACTCCCAAAGGCAGTCCTACCCTAGAGCAGGGTATAACGTAAAGGGAAGGCTGGCTAGAGCGCTTGAGTGACAGATATGATTAGAAAAAAATTCTGCGAGTTCTGATCAGCTGTAATGTTTATTTTTTGAAAACTTAATAAATATCAAAATAAAATAAAAAAATAATTAGAAAACAAAATTAATAAAAATAAAAGCCTAGATTACGAGTCTTGCGTTAGCCTTAAAAAGCAGTGTTGAGAGGTCCCAATGGTGCTTTTTTAATGCCCGCTGGTATTTTGAGTCTGACATGTACAGGTGTACCACTCACTTTTCTTCCGCGACTCGAGCTTACCGCAAATCCCGTTACGTCAATTGCGTATACTATCTCTTCAATGGGACTTGCCTAACGCCGGTATTACGAGTCTTGGAGAAAGTGAGCGGTACACCCTCTCCTGTCAAGACTCGTACCGCATTTAAAAGTCAGTAGTTAAGAGTTTTATGGGCTAACGCCGTAACATAAAACTCTAAACTAAAGTGCTAAAAAGTACACTAACACCCATAAACTACCTATTAACCCCTTAACCGAGGCTCCCCCCCACATCGCAAACACTTAAATAAAAATTTGAACCCCTAATCTGCAGACCGGACATCGCCGCCACTTTAATAAATGTATTAACCCCTAAACCGCCGCACTCCCGCCTCACAAACACTAATAAATATTATTAACCCCTAATCTGCCGCCCCCAACGTCGCTGCAACTATATTAAAGGTATTAACCCCTAAACCTAAGTCTAACCCTAACACCCCCCTAACTTAAATATAATTTAAATAAATCTAAATAAAATTAATACAATTCAATAAATAATTCCTATTTAAAACTAAATACTTACCTGTAAAATAAACCCTAAGATAGCTACAATATAACTAATAGTTACATTGTAGCTATCTTAGGGTTTATTTTTATTTTACAGGCAACTTTGCATTTATTTTAACTAGGTAGAATAGTTATTAAATAGTTATTAACTATTTAATAGCTACCTAGCTAAAATAAATACAAAAGTACCTGTAAAATAAATCCTAACCTAAGTTACAATTACACCTAACACTACACTATCATTAAATTAATTACCTAAACTACCTACAATTTATTACAATTAACTTAAATAAACTAAAGTACAAAAAACAACAAACACTAAATCACAGAAAATAAAAAAATTACTACAGTTTTTTAAAACTAATTACACCTAATCTAATCCCCCTAATAAAATAAAAAAGCTCCCCAAAATAATAAAATTCCCTACCCTATACTAAATTACAAATAGCCCTTAAAAGGGCCTTTTGCGGGGCATTGCCCCAAAGTAATCAGCTCTTTTATCTGTAAAAAAAAATACAATACCCCCCCAACATTAAAACCCACCACCCACACACCCAACCCTACTCTAAAACCCACCCAATCCCCCCTTAATAAAACCTAACACTAACCCCTTGAAGATCACCCTACCTTGAAACGTCTTCACCCAGCTAGGCACAAGTGGACCTTTAGAGGGGCAGAAGTCTTCATCCGATCCGGCCAGAAGAAGTCCTCCAGAGGGGCAGAAGTCTTCATCCAGGCAGCCTCTTCTATCTTCATCCATCCGTAGCAGAGCGGTCCATCTTCAATCCAGCCGACGCAGAGCATCCTCTTCAAACGAAGTCCAACTGAAGAATGAAGGTTCCTTTAACCCTTTAAGGACACAGCTTTCAGTTTGCTCAATTGTTTTATGACGGAAAAATTCCGTCATATGTCCTTAAGAGGTTAAATTACGTCATCCAAGATTGCGTCCCTTCAATTCCAATTGGCTGATAGAATTCTATTAGCCAATCGGAATTAAGGTAGGAAAAATCCTATTGGCTGATGCAATCAGCCAATAGGATTGAGCTCACATTCTATTGGCTGTTCCAATCAGCCAATAGGATTTTTCCTACCTTAATTCCGATTGGCTGATAGAATCCTATCAGCCAATCGGAAATTGAAGGGATGCCATCTTGGATGACGTCATTTAAAGGAACCTTCATTCTTCAGTTGGACTTTGTTTGAAGAGGATGCTCCGCGTCGGCTGGATTGAAGATGGACCTGCTCCGCTCCGGATGTATGAAGATAAAAGATGCCGCCTGGATGAAGACTTCTGCCCCTCTAGAGGACCTCTTCTGGCCGGATCGGATGAAGACTTCTGCCCCTCTGGAGGTCCACTTGTGCCTGGCTGGGTGAAGACGTCTCAAGGTAGGGTGATCTTCAAGAGGTTAGTGTTAGGTTTTATTAAGGGGGGATTGAGTAGGTTTTAGAGTAGGGTTGGGTGTGTGGGTGGTGGGCTTTAATGTTGGGGGGGTATTGTATTTTTTTTTACAGGTAAAAGAGCTGATTACTTTGGGGCAATGCCCCGCAAAAGGCCCTTTTAAGGGCTATTTGTAATTTAGTATAGGGTAGGGAATTTTATTTTTTTGGGGGGCTTTTTTATTTTATTAGGGGGATTAGATTAGGTGTAATTAGTTTAAAAAAAAATGTAATTATTTTTTTATTTTCTGTAATTTAGTGTTTGTTGTTTTTTGTACTTTAGTTTATTTAATTTAATTGTAATTAATTGTAGGTAGTTTAGGTAATTAATTTAATGATAGTGTAGTGTTAGGTGTAATTGTAACTTTATTTTACAGGTACTTTTGTATTTATTTTAGCTAGGTAGCTATTAAATAGTTAATAACTATTTAAGAACTATTGTACCTAGTTAAAATAAATACAAAGTTACTTGTAAAATAAAAATAAACCCTAAGATAGCTACAATGTAACTATTAGTTATATTGTAGCTATCTTAGGGTTATTTGATAGGTAAGTATTTAGTTTTAAACAGGAATAATTTATTTAATTGTAGTAATTTTATTAAGAATATTTAAAATTATATTTAAATTAGGGGGGTGTTAGGGATAGACTTAGGTTTAGGGGTTAATAACTTTATTATAGTGGTGGCGACGTTGGCGGCGGCAGATTAGGGGTTAATAAATTTAATATAGTTGCGCCGACATTGGGGGCGGCAGATTAGGGGGTAATAAATATAATGTAGGGTTCGGCGATGTTGGGGGCAGTAGATTAGGGGTTCATAAGTATAATATAGGTGGCGGCGGTGTCCGGAGCGGCAGATTAGGGGTTAATAATATAATGTAGGTGTCAGCGATGTCGGGGACGGCAGATTAGGGGTTAATAAGTGTAAGATTAGGGGTGTTTAGACTTGGGGTTCATGTTAGGGTGTTAGGTGCAGACATAAAATGTATTTCCCCATAGGAAACAATGGGGCTGCGTTAGGAGCTGAACGCTGCTTTTTTGCAGGTGTTAGGTTTTTTTTCAGCCGGCTCAGCCCCATTGTTTCCTATGGGGAAATCGTGCACAAGCACGTTTTGCCAGCTCACCGCTACCGTAAGCAGCGCTGGTATTACAGTGAGATGTGGAGCTAAATTTTGCGGCTAACGCCGGGTTTAAAAAAAAACTGTAATACCAGCGTTGTCTTAAGTGAGCGGTGAGAAAAAAAGGCTCGCTAACAGCGCACACCATTACCGACAAAAACTCGTAATCTAGCCAAAAGTGTTTCTTTACTTTTTTTAAAATAGATATTTTAATTGCAATATGCATTTGACTTTAAAAAAATCATTTAGATGCCACTAATTTCATAAATATTTACTGGCATTTTAAATTCGATCATTTTCTTCCATGTATATGAAAGAGGAACAACTTTACAAGAGTTATATAGATATATTTTGTGCATGAAAATTGCTTAAAAAGGACATGAAACCCAGCATTTTATTTTATGATTCAGACAGAACATTTGATTTTAAACAACTTTCCAAATTACATTTTTTTTATAATATGTTTATATTGAGGTAAAATCACAAGGTAACGCAAAGTGTACCCATGAAATACACATCACACATCGATATGTACATATACATGTACAAAGTAAAGCACAGATGCAAACATTTCAGTAGCGCAACACTGTAAAATTCCAGGAGAATAGGAAACTTTTTAAAAATTGTATGCTCTTTCTGAATTATGAAAGAAAAACTTTGGGTTTCATATCCCTTTAAAGGGACATTCCAGTCAAAATGTAAATGCACATAGATTTATTACATCTTTGAATAGAAACATATTTGTAATATACATGTATTAGCAAAAATGCTTCTAGTAAAAGTTATCACTGTTTTAGAGTTAACATTTTTCTCTGCACGTGCATGTGAAGCATAGGTAGATACTCTCAGTGCACCAGCATTTTAAATAATGGAGCTGCTCAGTTTATCAGTGGGACTTGTATCATGTCAGCAATTAACAAATTGAGTAATTTCCAGATGGTACAAGCACCTTAGGCTCTCTGAGCAAATGCTGTGTTTAAAATCACGGTGCATACTTAAATACACTTTTGAAACAGCTATAGATTTTTTTGCCAGCATGTTTGCTAATGCATGTATATTACAAAATTGCTGCTGTTCATTACCGAAATGCATCCATGTGGCTGGAATATTCCTTTAAGCTGAAAAGGTCCCTGGCACAGGGATACAATTCCTTTCAGAACGTAACTTCAGTACAATTACTTGCAAGTTATTTTTCTTCTTTCTGTCTATTTGCCAGGACTGTGACTGTGCATCTCAATCCTTACAGTAAGTTCCATTAAGGATCTGTTTTTAATTTAAAAACTATGCAGTGGTGTCTTGGGAGGGAAGTAGCTGTGAATTACGACTTTGTATGAATTCAATACTAACTTTTATTGCCTTGTCTGTTACTCTGAACACTAGTGAATAACACTGCCTGGAGCTGATTTTATTTCTTAGTAAACATTGCCACAAAAATCATTTTTTTACACAGACTTAGGTCAGTTGTGTTTTTTAGCACTAGATGCATTTATATTGCATACATCAGCATTTTTATTGGAGAATGGCTTGATTTATAGCAATAGCAATTTACAGTACTTTTGTATTATTAATTACTGTTTCAAACATATTTTTCATTTGGGAGCTTATGATGGTGTAAAATGCTTGGAATCCCCATGACCCTTTTTGGATAAACTGATTAAGCCATTGAACACAACATTGTGATATCATTGTTTTTGCAATATGTCAAAAGGTTTCCAATTTAATGTCACAAAATGATTAATGTAAGTTGCATTTAAAATTAGATATCAATCCTAGTCATAGCTACTCAATTGATCTTTCATTCCTCTACAAAGAAGGGATGGCTGTTAGATCCTTCACAAAAACATTCACACAAAAAAATAATAATATATAAATATTTTTTTTCTATCTAAATCTACATCACAGAATGCTCCATCTTTAGCAAACAGATGCTATGTTTCACCATTCTGCATTTTGTCTAACTGTAGTCCTGTACTCCCTTCTATGTTTATATATTTTTTAGAGTAATCATGATTGGCTATCAGGATTGCAGTGGGAGTCTCCACACTCTTTAGAACGGATTATACAAACCTGTTGTAATTCTAGACCAGGCCCAGTAAGAAGGTGAGGAAAAATAATACAAAGGACCCTGTTGGCATGCAGGGATTTAGTGGCTGGAGAGGTTCCTTAGATGTTATGGAGGTCTCTTGAGTGTAAGTGATAAAATATACCATAGAAGTACTAAAACAACAGTTAAAAACTGAATGATTGTGTTAAATCAGTTATTCATGCAGTCTGGCTTGAAAGAGGGGAAAATTAACAAAACTGCATAAATAGAAAGAACTTGCATGAAAGGCAGGTTCATTTTAAAAACCCACTGACATGTATTACCTTGGGAAAATAAAAATAAATATTGCTCAGAGATTTAAATAAAAAAGTGAATATGTAAGATTTGAACATTCTATAATAAGTGCTTGACAAATCTGTTTAACAGTTAAAATTAACAGTCAATTAACCTCACATAAAAAAATCAATTTAGACGCAATTTGAATAATATAATTGTTTTCTGAGTATTATCATCACAACTATAATAACCACCAATGCCCAATAAGAAAGAACACAATCATTTTAATATTTTTTTTTAAATGCAGTGAATTAATAAGGGGAAACAAATATAAAATGACAGGTATTTAGGTGATATAAATGGTATATTTGTTTAGCAACTGACAGGAAACCACATTTCCTTTCTTGATTTGGATAGAACACACAATTTTAAACAGCAGCTTTATTATTTTGGTATCCTTTGCTGAAGTAACAGCATTACACAACTGACAGCTAGCTGAAAACATCTACGCCTAGATTTAGCGTTTTGTCGGTAACGACCCGCGTAGCTAACGCATGCTTTTTTCCCCCCGCACCTTTTAAATACCGCTGGTATTTAGAGTTCACAGAAGGGCTGCGTTAGGCTCCAAAAAGGGAGTGTAGAGCATAATTTACCGCCACTGCAACTCTCAATACCAGCGGTGCTTACGGACGCGGCCAGCTTCAAAAACGTGCTCGTGCACGATTCCCCCATAGAAAACTGAGGGACAGTTTGAGCTGAAAAAAAACCTAACACCTGCAAAAAAGCAGCGTTAAGCTCCTAACGCAGCCCCATTGTTTCCTATGGGGAAACACTTCCTAAGTCTGCACCTAACATGAACCCCGAGTCTAAACACCCCTAACCTTACACTTATTAACCCCTAATCTGCCGCCCCCGCTATCGCTGACACCTGCATATTATTATTAACCCCTAATCTGCCGCTCCGTACACCGCTGCAACCTACATTATACCTATGTACCCCTAATCTGCTGCCCATAACACCGCCGACCCCTATATTATATTTATTAACCCCTAATCTGCCGCCCCCAACGTCGCCGCCACCTACCTACAATTATTAATCCCTAATCTGCCGACCGGACCTCACCGCTACTATAATAAATGTATTAACCCATAATCCGCCTCACTCCCGCCTCAATAACCCTCTAATAAATAGTATTAACCCCTAATCTGCCCTCCCTAACATCGCCGACACCTAACTTCAAGTATTAACCCCTAATCTGCCGACCGGACCTCACCACTACTCTAATAAATTTATTAACCCCTAAAGCTAAATCTAACCCTAACACTAACACCCCCCTAAGTTAAATATAATTTAAATCTAACGAAATAAATTAACTCTTATTAAATAAATTATTCCTATTTAAAGCTAAATACTTACCTGTACAATAAACCCTAATATAGCTACAATATAAATTTTAATTATATTGTAGCTATTTTAGGATTAATATTTATTTTACAGGCAACTTTGTATTTATTTTAACCAGGTACAATAGCTATTAAATAGTTAATAACTATTTAATAGTTACCTAGTTAAAATAATTACAAAATTACCTGTAAAATAAATCCTAACCTAAGTTACAATTAAACCTAACACTACACTATCAATAAATTAATTAAATAAAATACCTACAATTATCTACAATTAAACCTAACACTACACTATCAATAAATTAATTACATACAATACCTACAAATAAATACAATTAAATTAACTAACTAAAGTACAAAAATAAAAAAGAACTAAGTTACAAAAAATAAAAAAATATTTACAAACATTAGAAAAATATTACAACAATTTTAAACTAATTACACCTACTCTAAGCCCCCTAATAAAATAACAAAGCCCCCCAAAATAAAAAAATGCCCTACCCTATTCTAAAATTAAAATAGAAAAGCTCTTTTACCTTACCAGCCCTTAAAAGGGCCCTTTGCGGGGCATGCCCCAAAGAATTCAGCTCTTTTGCCTGTAACCCCCCCCCCCCCATACAATACCCCCCCCAACATTACAACCCACCACCTACATACCCCTAATCTAACCCGAACCCCCCTTAAATAAACCTAACACTAAACCCCTGAAGATCTCCCTACCTTGTCTTCACCACACTGGGTCCCGATCGGTCCAGAAGAGGGTCCGAAGTCTTCATCCAAGCCCAAGCGGGGGGCTGAAGAGTGACGTCCATCCTCCGGCTGAAGTCTTGATCCAAGTGGCGGCTAAAGAATTCCATCTTCGGGCAGAAGTCTTCATCCTATCCGGGCAGAATAGTCGATCCGGACCGGCAAACATCTTCATCCAAGCCGCATCTTCTATGTTCTTCCATCCGATGACGACCGGCTCCATCTTGAAGACCTCCAGCGCGGATCCATCCTCTTCTTCCGACGACTAGACGACGAATGAAGGTTCCTTTAAGGGACGTCATCCAAGATGGTGTCCCTCGAATTACGATTGGCTGATAGGATTCTATCAGCCAATCGGAATTAAGGTAGGAAAATTCTGATTGACTGAAGGAATCAGCCAATCAGATTCAAGTTCAATCCGATTGTCTGATCCGATCAGCTAATCAGATTGAGCTCGCATTCTATTGGCTGTTCCGATCAGCCAATAGAATGCAAGCTCAATCTGATTGGCTGATCGGATCAGCCAATCGGATTGAACTTGAATCTGATTGGCTGATTCCATCAGCCAATCAGAATTTTCCTACCTTAATTCCGATTGGCTGATAGAATCCTATCAGCCAATCGGAATTCGAGGGACGCCATCTTGGATGACGTCCCTTAAAGGAACCTTCATTCGTCGTCTAGTCGTCGGAAGAAGAGGATGGATCCGCGCCGGAGGTCTTCAAGATGGAGAGTTAAAGTGACACAAAACACAACATTTTTCTTTCATGATTCATTTAGAGCATACAATTTTAAACAACTTTTCAATTTACTTTTATTACAAATCTTACGTCATTCTCTTGGTATCATTTATTGAAGGAGCAGCAAAGCACTACTGAGAGCAAGATGAACACATCCCCAATCCAATGACAAGAGGCATATATTGGCAGCCACCAATCAGCAGCTAACTCCCAGCTCCTGAGCCTACCTAGGTATGCTTTTCAACAAAAGACACAAAGCAAATTTGATAACACAAGTAAAGCTGTTTAAAAATTGTACACTCTGTCTGAATTATGAAAGACACATTTTTGGTTTAATGTCCCTTAAATGTTAAAGAAAATGTTAACTATTGTTTGCAAATCATAGGACGTTATTATCTGGGAAGATGTGGGTGTGTTTGCACAACCATATAGTTTAAAGGGACATTTAATCACATTGTGTTATTGGACCTAGAAGGAGGCATTTAAAAATGCTACTTTTTTATGCTTGTGGGGTGCGTCTCTGTTCACTTGTATTTTTATGGGAGTTGTCCTTATCAACCAGTGAGCTTCTATCCCACCCCATGGAGACTAGCTGTTAGCACACATGCAAACATTGGCCTAGATTCAATAAAGTTGGATCCTGAAACTAAAATCTTACTGAAAAAACTCACCACAACATTATGACTTGACAACTTCGGAAATCATAAAGATTTGTACCTACCCATTGTCAGATCAGCTCAAAAATTATCAAAGGAGCAGGACAGGGGCATAGCTAGACATAACAGGGCCCCAGTTAAAGGCTGTGGCATGGCCCCCTCTTTTAAAGAGTGCCCCTGGGGTTGTATCTATGTCATAACCATTCACTTTTCGCTGCAAGTGCCACTTTAAAAGATACTGGCATCACAAAAACTCTGACAAAACAACACTAAACAAGAGAAAGAAAACATAAAAGAAAAAAACTACCTCCCTATATAAAACAGTCCACTCTACCATAAGCGCACAAGAAAACTTGAAAACAGTAAAAAAAACAACAACAAAACAACAACATGATAACCTTGTCAGCTTTGAAATAGTGAGTAGAGATACTTCAAACGGACAGAAGAGTATTTATGAATGTTGCATGTTTGAACAAGGTATAGGTGAAAAACCAACCAGGCCTCTAGAATGACCCAGAACATCTGCAGCCAGCCCCTTGTTTCTGAGGCAATTTTATCCAATCAGACTACTTTATCCTAATGAATTAAACATGCAAATATTTTACACAACCAAATTTAATAACTGTGTTATTGCTGCAGATGTAATTCTAGTTTTTCTGCATTGCTGTTTTTATATGAGGTGTGAGGTATCATGTACTGGGGCACTTAAAACAATATAGATATTAATGGCAGGAACACAAACAAAATGCTGGTAAACATAGTCATGCGAAAAAAGAAAGTACACACTCTTTGAATTCTACGTTTTTATGTATCAGGACATAATAAACATCATCTGGTCCTTAGCAAGGTCTTAAAATTAGGTATATACAACCTCAGATGAACAGCATCTGCTATTTAACAAAATAAAAGTCAAAATGAAGAAGCCATGTGCGAAAAACTAAGTGCACCTTTAATAGCTTGTAGAACCACCTTTAACAGCAATAACTTGAAGTAATCGATTTCTGTATGACTATCAGTTTCTCACATTGTTGTGAAGGAATTTTGGCCCACTCTTCTTCAGTTCATTTTCAGCCATTCTGTTGTCCTGTTGCATGACCCAATGTCTGCTAAGTTTTAGCTGTCGGACAGATGGCCTCACATTTGACTCTAAGAGGAGATCGCAGTCAACTTAATGAATGCAAGGTGTCCAGGTTCCTGTGGCAGCAAAACAAGCCCAAATCATCACCCCTCCACCACCATCCTTGACAGTTGGTATGAGGTGCTTGTGCTGATATGCTGTGTTTGGTTATAGCCAAAACATCTCCACTTTGTTCTCTTCTATCCAAAGGAAATTGTTCCAGATGTCTTGTGGTTTGTTCAGATGCAACTTTGCAAACCTAAGCCGTGCTGCCATGTTCTTTTTAGAGAGAAGTAGTTCTCTCCTGGCAACCCTTCCAAACAAACCATACTTGTTCAGTCTTTTTCTAATTGTACTGTCAGGAACTTTAACATTTAACATGCTAACTGAGGCCTGTAGAATCTGAGATGTAACTTGTTTTTTTGCAATTTCTCTGAGCATTGCACAATGTGACTTTGGGGTGAAATTGCTGAGACGTCCACTCCTGGGAAGATTGATGTTTTCCACTTGTGAATAATCTTTCTCACTGTAGAATGGTGGACTAAACTGCTAAAACTTGGGCTTTTAAAGAGGTGGTCACACTGGCTGATGATCTTGGATCTTTATTCTTATGGAAGCAGTAACAGTGTACTTAGTTTTTCACACATGGCTTCTCCATTTTGGCTTAATTTTTGTTAAATAAATCATGACACAGTGTAATATGTCATGTGTTGTTCATCTGAGGTTGTATTTACCTAATTCTAAGACCTGCTAAGTACCAGATGATTGTTATTATGTCCTGATATGTAAAACCATAGAATTCAAAGAGGGTTTACTTTCTTTATCACATGACTGTAGGTAAAGAAGTGCTCAATAAAGTCTCATGATCTCGCCTCTACAAAAAGTTCCCTGAGCAGCGTCCATGAATCTAGACCATTATCTGTTTCAAAATGAAATAAAAAGCATTATCTTAACCCATTTATACAAAAATTACTTTTAATTATGTGTTAAAGGGACATCCAGTCATACTTCTTTATCCTAATGAATCATCAGACATGCAAATATTTTACATAACCAATTTAATGACTGTGCTTCCTAAGTGCTGCAGATAATTATAGTTTTTCTGCATTGCTGTTTTTATTTGAGGTGTGAGATATCATGTACTGGGGCACTTAACACAATATGGATGTGAATGGCAGGAACACGCACAAAATGCTGGTAAACATAGGTAAAGCAGTGCTCAATAAAGTCTCATGATCTTGCCTCTACTATTTCAAAATCGAAATAAAAATAATTATTTTAACCCATTTATGTCAAAATTACTTAACTATTTCTTAAAAGGGACATGAAACCCAAACATTTTCTTTAAACAACATTCCAAATTAATTCTATTATATAATTTGCTTAATGCTTTAGATTCCCTTTGTTGAAGAAATAGCAACTCACATGGGTGAGCCAATCACACAAGGCATCTATGTGCAGCCACCAATCAGCAGCCACTGAGCCTTTTTAGCTATGCTTTTCAAGAAAGGATATCAAGAAAAACATAATTTATGCTTATCAGATAAATTCCATTCCTTCCTGGTAGGGAGAGTCCACGACTTCATTCCTTACTGTTGGGAAATACAACACCTGGCCACCAGGAGGAGGCAAAGACACCCCAGCCAAAGGATTAAATATCCCTCCCACTTCCCCTATCCCCCAGTCATTCTGCAGAGGGAATAAGGAAAAGTAGGAGAAACATCAGGGTATAAAAGGTGCCAGAAGAAATAATATAAAAAGTGAGCCAGCCCATCAGAAAAATAAATTACGGGTGGGGTCGTGAACTCTCCCTGCCAGGACGGAAAGGAATTTATCTGGTAAGCATAAATTATGTTTTCCTTCCATAAGGCAGTGAGAGTCCACAGCTTCATTTCTTACTGTTGGGAAAACTATACCCAAGCTCCAGAAGACTGAATGAATAACAGAGGGAACAGAAAAAAGAGGCGGACCCTGTTCTGAGGGCACCACAGCCTACAAAACTTTTTTCTCGAAAGCTGCTTCAGTCGAAGCAAACACATCAAACTTGTAAAATTTAGAAAAAAAAGTGTGTAAGGAGGACCAGGTAGCCACCTTACAAATCTGATCTATTGGGGCTTTGTTCTTAAAAGCCCAAGAGGAAGCCACTGCTCTAGTCGAATGAGTCGTTATCTTCTCAGGTGGCTGTCGTCCCACTGTGTCATAAGCTAAGCGGATGACACTCGTCAACCAGAAAGATAGAGAAGTCGTAGTAGCCTTCTGCCCCTTTCGCTTCCCAGCATAGAAGACAAAAAAAAGAGGAAGATTGTCTAAAATTCCTTAGTAGACTAAAGATAGAACTTTAAGGCACGAACCACATCTAGACTGTAAAGCAAACATTCCTTCACTGAAGTAGGATTAGGACACAAGGAAGGAATAACAATTTCTTGATTAATGTAACAATTCGACACCACCTTACGGAGGAACCCTAATTTAGTGTGTAAAACCGCCTTATCAGCATGAAAAACCAGATAAGGGTGATCACATTGCAAAGCAGAAATCTCAGAAACTCTGCGCGCAGAGACAATAGCCAACAAAAAAAGAACCTTCCAAGATAACAATTTAATGTCAACAGTATGCATAGGCTCAAACGGAGCCTGCTGCAAAACACTAAGAACAAGATTGAGGCTCCAATGCGGAGCCCCAGATCTAAACATGGGTCTGATCCTAGCCAAAGCCTTAACAAAACAAAGGACTGCACATCCGGAAGCTCAGACAATCTTTTGTGCAATAATACCGACAGGGCTGATATCTGTCCCTTCAGGGAACTAGCAGATAGTCCCTTTTCCAGTCCATCCTGAAGAAAAGATAAGATTCTGGCAACCTTAACCTTATGCCAGTAAAAGCCACGCTCTTCACACCAGTACAAGTAAGTCCTCCACACTTTATGTTAGATACAACGAGTAACTGGCTTACGAGCTTGAATCAGAGTGTCAATAACACTCCCAGAAAACCCTCTTTTGGCTAAGACTAAGCGTTTAATCTCCACGCAGTCAGCCTCAAAGAATCTAGATTTTGATGAACGAATGGACCCTGTATCAGCAGATCTCTGCAACAAGGTAACCTCCACTGAGGAGATGAGGACATCCCCACCAGATCTGCAAACCATGTCCTTCGCGGCCACGACAGAGCAATCAGATCACAGATGCTCGCTTCTGCTTGATGCGAGCCACCCCATGAGTGAGAATCGATAATGGAGGAAAAAGATATGAGTCTGAACCTCCATGGTACTGATAGGGCATCTATCAGCTCTGCCTGAGGATCCCTCAACCTCGACCCGTACCTGGGCAGCTTGGTATTGAGGGGGGACGCCATGAGATCTATCTCCGGCGTCCCCCACTCGCTGCATATCTCTGCAAAAACCTTGAAGTGAAGAGACCATTCCCCTGGGTGAAAGGATTGCCTGCTGAGGAAGTCCGCTTCCCAGTTGTCCACAACCGGAATGTGGATTATGACAGCGTACATTTGTGAGTCTCCGCCCACTCTAGTATCTGAGATACTTCTCTCATCGTCTAGGAACTTCTCGTTTCCCCTTGATGGTTGATATAGGCAACCGAGGTTATATTGTCTGATTGGAATCTAATAAACTGGGATGAACCCAGAAGAGGCCAAGCCTTCAAGGCATTGAAGATTGCCCGGAGTTCCAAAATATTGATCGGTAGGGAGGACTCCTCCTGAGTCCACAGACCTTGTGCCTTCTTGGCACCCCAAACGGCTCCCCAGCCAGAAAGGTTTGCGTCCGTAGTCACAATCTCCCAGGACAGTCTCAAAAAGCACGTGCCTTAGGACAGATGATCTGGACAGAGCCACTAGGAAAGGGAGTCTGTCCAGCACAATCTGTTGAGATAGATCTGAATGGTCACCGTTCCATTGTCTCAGCATGCATAGTTGTAAGGGTCTGAGATGGAATCTGGCAAAAGGAATGATGTCCATGCAGGACACGATGAGTCCGATTACCTCCATACACTGAGCCACTGAGAGTCTTGAGGAGGCCTGGAGGGCAACACATGCAGAAGTTAGCTTGCAACGTCTCTGATCTGTGAGGAATATTCTCATGGATATGGAGTCTATTATAGTTCCCAGGAAATTCACCCATGTACTTTAAGTAAGAGAACTCTTTTCCAAGTTTATCTTCCTTCCATGTGATCGAAGAAGACTGAGAAGGGACTCTGAATGTTCTCCCGCTAAACGAAAAGATGGTGCTGGACCAAGAAATCATCTACGTAAGGCGCTACTGCAATACCTTGTGTTCTGGCAACAGCTAGAAGAGCAACCAGACCCCTTGTAAATATCCTTGGAGCAGTAGCTAGGCCAAACGTAAAAACTATGAACTGGAAGTGCTGGTCCAGAAAAGCAAACCTCAGGACCTGAAAATGTTCCCTGTGAATCGGGATGTGAAGGTATGCATCTTTCAGGTCTATTGTGGTCATAAACTGTCCTTCCTGAACCAGAGGAAGGATTGACCGTATTGTCTCGATCTTGAAAGAGGGAGCACTCAGAAACTTGTTTAATAACTTTAGGTCCAGAATTGGACAAAAAGTTCCCTCCTTCTTTGGAACCCACAAAAAGGTTTAAATAAAACGCCAAACCTCTTTCTGCTGTAGGTACCAGGACAATTATTCCTAGAGAGGAGGGATCCCCTACACAAACTAAGGAGGCAGCCCTTGTTTCTGGTCTTGTCGAAAGAGAGTCTGGTCTTGTCGACTAGAGAGTAGGAATCTGCCCCTGGGCGGATGAGACTTGAATCCTATCCTGTATCCTTAAGATACAACCTCCAGGACCCAAGGATCCTGTATATCCTGGAACCAAATGTCTGAAAAAAGAGACAGTCTGCCCCCTACTCGATCCGACCCTGGATTGGATTTTGACTTATTCCAGGAGTAAGCCAGCTTCCAAGTACTCTTGGGCTGCTCAGAATTGGAAGAGGACTGCTATCGTTGCGACTTGTCAGCACGAAAGGAACGAAAATTGACAGTTGCCGTCCCTTAGGCCTATTCTTCTTATCCTGCGGTAGAAAGGCGCATTTGCCTCCGGTAACCGTAGAGATAATGGAGTCCAGCACTGGACTGAATAAAATCTTCCCCTTGAAGGGAAGAGAAAGGAGTCTGGATTTAGAAGCCATATCTGCAGACCAAGACTTCAACCAGCGAGCCCGGCGGGCTAGAACTGCAAAGCCAGCAGCCTTTGCATTCATGTGAATAATCTGCATAGTCACGTCACAGATGAAGGAGCTAGCAATTCTCAGTGTCTTAATTCTCTCCTGAATATCCTCAAGGGGGGTCTCCACCTCATTGAGCGCCGACAGAGTGTCACACCAGTAGGTAGCTGCTTCAGCAACCGCGGCTACAGCTGCCGCCGGTTGAAATAAAAACCCTGTATGTTGAAACATCTTCCTCAGAAAAGTTTCCATTTTTTTATACATAGGCTCTCTAAAAGAATAACTATCATCCAGAGGAATAGTAGTATGCTTAGCCAGCGTGGAGATAGCGCCATCCACCTTCGGGATGGAGCCCCACAAATTTAATTGAGAGTCAGGGACTGGGAATCATTTTTTAAAAGTAGAAAAGGGGGAAAAAGAAGTTCCTACTCTTTTTAATTCGTTACTAATGATGTTCGCCATCTTAAATGGCTCAGGAAAAGTCAGAGGGACCTTCCTATCTTCGTAAACCCTGTCTAATTTAGGGATCTTAGGCTCCTCAGGGAGTGTAGCCTCTGGAACTGCTAGAGTAGACAGAACCTCCTTTAATAAAAAATGCAGATGCTCAATTTTAAATCTAAAGGAGGGTTCCTCCGCTGAAGGAGGTTTAGTAACTGAAGTCTCCGACTCCGAAAAATCACCCTCCTGTGTTCAAATAATCTCTCTGAAGGAGATATTAACCCTTGATCCTATCGAGGTATAAAGGAGCCCCACTGTGACCCTGTATAGGGTTTTAAATTGTATATATAAAAAACTGTCTTACCTTTCAGGATCCATGCTGTGGAACAGGCACAGCCTCTCAAGTGTGACAGTCTTGCAGCAGCACTTCTGACATGGACTTGAGTGTGTAGCAGCAAGCAGTGAAATTCATCAACACCGATTGCTCAGAAGCGGTTAGCGACAGTCTGGATGAGTTCGCAGAAAAACTTTCTCTGCATCTCCAGACTCTAGCTTTCATCAATACTCTCACTGAGAGGTTGACATGAATACTTAAAACTCCAGTCCTTTCTTGAAGGGAACATACCCATTATAAAACTATCTAAATCTTCTGACACTTCTCTGCCACCTCCTATAGTGACTAAAGGTAAAGAATGACTGGGGGATAGGGGAAGTGGGAGGGATATTTAAGCCTTTGGCTGGGGTGTCTTTGTCTCCTCATGGTGACCATGTGTTATATTTTCCAACCAGTATGGAAGGAAATGAAGCAAATTAGATATTAAAGTAAATTGGAAAGCAGTTTAAAAATGAATGCTCTTTCTAAACAATGAAAGAAAAAATTTTGGTTTCATGTCGATTTAAGCACTAAATGTATTTCATGCACATCTCTCATGGGTGTCACCATTTTGGAACCTAGGTTACACTGCAGGTATCTGAAGGAAAGTTGCTGCACATGTGCATATACATCAGCACTGGAATGCGGGGAAAGCCAGATTACAACAAGGTAGCATCCAGGACTAGAGGGAGACGAGGAATAACCACAATACTATGCTTATACAATGTATTTAGTGTTTAATGTCCCTTTAAAGAGACACTAAACACCTTGTAATTACAAGACATTTCTGTTCTGTTACTATAGAACATGGGGTTTCAAACCTATCCTCAGACCTCCCTAACAGGTCAGAATTTCAAGATTACCTTGAGTGAGAGCAGATTAATAACTATGTTTAATAATCAGCTGATTACTTCACCTGTGTTTCAGTTCAGATATCCTCGAAAATTTGATCTGTTAGGGAGGCCTGAGGAAAGCTTTGAAAATCCCTGCTATAGAATAACTTACACGCCAAGTCTAAATATATTGTTTGCTGCAATTGTTTTTCAATAGCCAAACTCCACCCATCTGTAGACCACAAAAATGTTAGTATAAAGTGCATTGTTTTGCAGTTGTTAAAGCTAATATGAGAAAGCTAGGTAGCAGGGTTAACTTTTAGAAGTCAGCAGGGTGTATATCCAGTTCTCAGAATTAGAAAAAACACAACTTTTCAGAGCTAAATTACACACAAAAAATACAACAAAATAAATAATAGTATATTAGTACACATAACTAAACATTATACACAATTCTTAATGTTTACTGTCTCTGATAACGTGCCTGGTGCAGTCACAAGCACTCAAGTGACAGTGTGCTTTGGATGAGATGTCTTTGTTTAGGGATAAAAAGTATATTTTATTAACTTTAGAGTTATTGAAACCTAAAAAAAACTACAGTGCTTAAAGAATTATATTTTAAATGAATATAAATATTTGTTTTCTGCTTAAAATGATTTTTAGAGACAGAGATAACTTATACAAGTAAGCAATAGTATACAAGCATTCACCACAAGCAAATTTTACTTTTTTTTTAATGCAACAATTTAGAATGAAAATGAAAATAATTGGGACTCTCTTCCTTTGATTAACACCACAAACTCAACACATTAAAGGTGAAAAAAAGTTTTAATTACTGTGAAACAAAACGCAATTTAAAAAAACAAAACAAAACTGAAGTATGTTAGTCACAAACGTATTCACTGGGAAAGTATCTTCATGTTGGCACAACGGATTCCTGTGACTGTTCTTGTTAAAATTGATCAAACTCTTAGAAATAAGATAGGAGTCATTGGTTAACAGCAACTTTAGAAGAACATAAAACTAAATATTTAACAGACAATTTTTTTTGTAATTTAACTCCATGAGAGAGGCAGGATCACATTCTGCAAAATCCATAAATCTTCCCTGCAACATTCCACACAATAAATGATTACTCGGTGTAGGAGTGCATTTTTATATCTTTCCAGTTGGCTGCAGCAGTGGAGATAAACATACTTTTGTGGCTTTTTAAAGAGCTCTGTACCTGGACTGCAAAACTATATACATTTTGCTGAAATAGAATCACCATTTTAAATGCTTTATAAACATTTACACCTAGATTTAGAGTTCTGCGTTAGCCGTCCAAACCAGCGTTAGGGGGTCCTAACGCTGGTTTTGGCCTACCGCAGGTATTTAAAGTCTTGTAGGTAAGGGTCTAACGCTCACTTTCCAGCCGCGACTTTCCATACCGCAGATCCCCTTACGTCAATTGCGTATCCTATCTTTTAAATGGGATCTTCCTAACGCCGGTATTTAGAGTCTTGGCTGAAGTGAGCGTTAGAACTAAAGTACACTAACACCCATAAACTACCTATGTACCCCTAAACCGAGGTCCCCCCACATCGCCGCCACTCTAATAAATTTTTTAACCCCTAATCTGCCGACCGCACACCGCCGCAACCTACATTATCCCTATGTACCCCTAATCTGCTGCCCCTAACATTGCCGACCCCTATATTATATTTATTACCCCCTAATCTGGCCCCCCTAACGTCGCCGCTACCTACCTACACTTATTAACCCCTAATCTGCCGACCGGACCTCGCAGCCACTATAATAAATGTATTAACCCCTAAACCGCCTCACTCCCGCCTCAAAAACCCTATAATAAATAGTATTAACCCCTAATCTGCCCTCCCTAACATCGCCGACCCCTAACTTCAAGTATTAACCCTTAATCTGCTGACCGGACCTCACCGCTACTAATAAATGTATTAACCACTAAAGCTAAGTCTAACCCTAACACCCCCCTAAGTTAAATATAATTTAAATCTAACGAAATAAAATAAATCTTATTAAATAAATTCTTCCTATTTAAAGCTAAATACTTACCTGTAAAATAAACCCTAATATAGCTACAATATAACTAATAATTACATTGTAGCTATTTTAGGATTTATATTTATTTTACAGGCAACTTTATATTTATTTTAACTAGGTACAATAGCTATTAAATAGTTAGGTAGCTATTAAATAGTTATTAACTAGGAAGTGTTTCCCCATAGGAAACAATGGGGCTGCGTTAGGAGCTGAACGCTGCTTTTTTGCAGGTGTTAGGTTTTTTTTCAGCTCAAACTGCCCCATTGTTTCCTATGGGGGAATCGTGCACAAGCACATTTTTTAAGCTGGCCGCGTCCGTAAGCAACGCTGGTATTGAGAGTTGCAGTGGCGGTAAATAAGCCTGTACGCTCCATTTTTGGAGCCTAACGCAGCCCTTCAGACAACTCTAAATACCAGCGTTGTTTAAAAGGTGCAGGGGGAAAAAACCACGCGTAGCTAACGCACCCCTTCTAACGCAAAACGCTAAATCTAGGCGTATGTTTGAATGCAGATATGTCTACATCCAGTATAACTCTAATGCCCATTTAAAGTAATTATAACATTATTCTGGAGTCTTCCCATAGATTAACATTTCTATCTGTCCACAGCTTCATTCCTTACTTGTGGGAAATACAGAACCTGGCCACCAGGAGGAGGCAAAGATACCCCAGCCAAAGGCTTAAATACCTCCCCCACTCCCCTCATCCCCCAGTCATTCTGCCCAGGGAACAAGGAACAGTAGGAGAAATATCAGGGTATAAATGGTGCCAGAAGAACAAAAAATTTTGGTCCGCCCAACAGAGAAAACGGGCGGGAGCCATGGACTCTCTTCATACAGATGGAAAGGAAATTATCAGGTAAGCATAATTTATGTTTTCCATCTTGATATGAGGAGAGTCTACGGCTTCATTCCTTACTTGTGGGAAACATATACCCAAGCTCTAGAGGACACTGAATAAAAACGGGAGGGTAAAAGAGAGGCGGACCCTATTCTGAGGGCACCACAGCCTGCAAAACCTTTCTCCCAAAAGCTGCTTCAGCTGAAGCAAAAACGTAAAATATGTAAAACCTTGAAAAAGTATGGAAGGAGGACCAGGTAGCCGCCCTACAATCTAATCATTTTCAAAAGACCCAAGAGGAAAACACAGCTCTAGTTGAATGAGCCTTCATCCTCGGAGGAGGCTTGTGTCCCGCCGACTCATAAGCTAAGCGAGAAATGCTCCTCAACCAGAAAAACAAATAAGCGGACGAGGCACCCTGCCCCCTACGCTTCCCAAAATAGACACAAACAATGAAAAAAATCTGATGAAACACCCTTGTAGCCTGGAGATAGCAATAGTCAGTAGAAAAAGAACCTTGCAAGACAGAAAATCTTAATGCCAACACCATGCATAAGCCCAAACTGAGCCTTCTGTGATGAAAGTCAAAGTATGACTGGGAGATGAGGGGAGTGGGAGAGGTATTTAAGCCTTTGGCTGGGGTGTCTTTGCCTCCTCCTGGTGACCAGGTTCTGTATTTCCCACAAGTAAGGAATGAAGCCGTGGACTCTCTTCATATTAAGATGGAAATCTACAACCAGGTTGATCTCTGAGTTTTGACTTCTCTTTTCTAGGACACAGTTTCTTATTTTAAACCACGTCTGTCTAGTGTTGGCTGTGTTTTAAGGATAACTGACTTGCTGAAAGGCTAACCTATTGCTCAGTCTAACATCTCTTGCATACTGAAGCTGGTGTTCAACTAGAATTTTCATATTTTGATTCCAGTCATCTTGTCCTCAATTTTGACAATCTCTGTTGAGAAAAACATTGTCCTGTAACCCCCATGATTTACTGTGGTGATGGTGCGGTCAGGGAGATGATCACAGTTGACTCTGTGATACAAATAGTATTTTGTTGTAGGTCAAACAGGTAATTTTTTTGTCTCATCAAACCAGAAAATGTTTTACAATCTCTTTGCAATGCCTTCCACACACATTATACCAAACTCTGAAATGGAAATGGGTGTAATATTTAGTTATGTATTTCTATGTGCCAATCTTCTATCTGATTTAGCTTCTTTTTCACTTCCATATCCACCGATCTCCTTGCTCAGGTGACCAATATCGATTTGGCAATATAGAGTAGAGTAATGTATTTATATCTGTCTGGGTCTGAATTGTCCCAGAGGTACATTAGTCCACAGTAATACCAGACAGATGTTGGGCATATATACTAGGCGAAACATTTTCACATGCCTAGTTAAAACATTGCTCATACAAAGGTTGTTTATGTGTATGTTTATGTATTTCTCTCCAGCTCTTAGAGAGCAAATAAAAATGACAGTGTGTTGTGGGAGCTTCTGGGTGATTGGTGGCTGCACCTTAGAAACCTTTAATCCTGCTAATATCTTTAGCCTGTCTCTGCATTTAGCGTCTTAAAGGGCCATGATACCTAAATGTTGAAACACCTGAAAGTGATGCAGCATAGCTGTAAAAAGCTGGCTAGAAAATATCACCTGAACATCTCTATGTAAAAAAAAAAAAAAAAAGATATTTTACCTCAAAAGTTCCTCAGTAGCCACATCCCATTGTAAATGACTTCTAAGCAGCAAATCAGTATGTCTGTCCCGGGACAGCTAAGGGGTTGAGCCTTGTGCACTCTCATCTTATTTTCCTATTCACTTCAAGGAAGTTTACTATGAAATCTCATGAGAGTTAAGTAAAATCTCATGAGATCACAGTAAAAGAGTTCATGACCTCAGCACTGCTGATGCTGATTGGCTGCTGTTCATTCTTCTTCATTTTTTTTTTACCTGCAGCTGAGCAGCAGCTGAGTATAACTTTTTACACAGAACTTACTCTGCTGAGGAAATGGTGAGGTAAAATATCTTCCTTTTTTACATAGAGATGCTCAGGTGATATTTTCCTGTCAGATTTTTACAGTTATACTGCATCAGTTTCAAGTGATTTAGCATATGAGTATTATGTCCCTTTAATTTATTGATCATGACTAAGCAAGTTTGGGGGAAGAGAAAGTCTGTAAACCCAATATTCTGCTGTAGTGTCCACAACACTGTCCAGGCTTCCCGGGTTAAGCAGTAAAGTAATACTGTCTCTTGTGCTCCAAAACTAAATGCTCACAATCTTTCTGCTTGGTTCTGCAAGGGCTTCTGGATAGGTACCTCTGTGATTTTGTTGAGGCAATTGAGGCTTCTCTGTCCTGTACGTTTGCGGTTGAGGATAAACAAGACAGTGAGGATGATAACATGCCTGCTTTTATTACAGAGGACTCCTTATGCACAGACCATGAAGATGCATTTAATTCTGCTTTATATGTCAATAAGACAAAATCTCTGTGATTGTTTCTTCTATAGAGACGAACTTCTACTGAGGCCGGTATATAATGACTGAGATATGCTCAGATGAGCACCCTAAGCAAATAGCTGGCTGGGAACACCCAGATCCCTTTACGAGTCGGGTTGAAGCACATTTTATTCACCAACCACTTAAGTATCTATAGGCAGGGCTTATTTCCTAAGGTCAGTGCATTGCACAGAACTGATGTGGGATGACAGATGTGAATAGCTAGTTGTTTAAAAGCTTTTAGTGTGTCTATTAGAACTTGGTATGAAGTTTTATATTTGCACTGGACTCACTGATGCTATAGCCAATACTTAATTCACTCTTTAATGAGCTGTTGCTTGTAAAGGGACTTATAGTACTATTAGTAAAACTTTTGTTACATTTCATACTGATCTGATAGTTAACTGCTGTATTGAACAGTATTGCTAATATTTGAGCTGTTTAGTTTATTCTATTACTTGGAGTTTATTATTTTCTATTGATCAGTTAATGGGCTTATTAGAGGCAGGACTTCTTTTAGACTATGTGATACAGTAACATAGTGCATATTTTTTATAACAGACTAGATAATATAAATTGTGTAGATCTGCTGTTTGAAGCTGTATGATGCTGCTATCCTGGGCCTCTCTCTGCCACAATCTCGCTAAAAGATGCGAGTTTGCACTATTTCTGCATGCCCCAAGAGTGGGGCAGTGCAGAAATAGTTTTGCAGAGGTACCAAAGTAGAGAGGGACATTCTGTGTTCCACTCTGCATCGGCAATGGTAGTGCCGATCGTTGGTGGCGTGGGAGGGTTTGGAGGGAGGCGGGCGGTCGGCCCATCGCTGGAGGGGAGCGGGAGGGTGGGAGCAAGTGGGACCGCTACACTACAGAAAAAATGTATGCTAAGAGCTGCAGGGTGGTGGAAGGAGGGAGGAGGAGGTACAGGGGGATCCTAGGGAGGGGTGGAGGGGGGGGGGGGGGATAAAGGCTAGGGAAAAGATCATGGAGGGGGACATTTTGGCCTAAATACACAGGCTTTAACACTAGTTTATTTATAATAGTGTAATAGCATTACATATGCTGCATATTGTATAACTTCTCATTTAGCTGTAAGTGCATTCATTCAAATAAGCGGAGATTAGTGACAATTTGGATACTATCCATCATAAAAATTTATATGGATTTCACCTTCTATTTGGGAAGGCAACCTCTTTTAAATGATAGATATTCTTAATGCTGTATATTAAAAACTTATAATTTAGTCCCATCAATGTTCCCTTATTCGGTGGGTGCTTTTGATTGGGTTTTACAACGACTGATTTATTACAACTGGGTGTGTGACTTACAGCTTAATCTGACAGAGGTCCAGTTTTGTCAGGTCACTCTGTGAATTCATATCAAAGGTAATATTATATGTTTCAAACCACCTATGCTGTTAAATATGAGTATTTTCTTATATAATTGAGCTATATAAGAAGTGGTCACAAAATGCTGTTGGTCTATTCCTGCTAGTCTCATTTGTAATAGCTGACAATTTCCTAGTTTAACTATAAAGGCACTCCAAAATAACATATTGGTTCTTTACCATAGAGATATAGCTACAGAGCCCAAATGATCAACAGTATTTTAATCCATGTTCCATCTCGTATTAATGTTTACATAGGTTCAACCAGGGTCTAAAAATCGAAAGAGAGAGAACAGCACTCCATGAGATAGAACAAAAGCTAGAATAACTTCGCTATGCCCCTTCACAGAGAAAAAAATATCCTGTAGCATATCAGTCTGACCCTGCCCAATGACAGTCCAGCGCCGAAATACCAGGCAATTCTTCTCTGAACAAGGGAAGCAACAACCCCAGACAATCGTTTCGGCCTCCTATTGGCCTCGTCAGTGAGGTGCAGTTGAATCTCTCTAAGGGCATGTGTACATGGAGTCCATGTCTGGTTTCCCCATTACTCTTAGGGTGACCCAAGAGCAATTAGCATAAAAATCGAAAGAGAGAGAACAGCACTCCATGAAATAGAACAAGAGCCAGAACAACTTCCATGCCTAAGATACAATTGTAGTGACTTAAAATGCCATTGAGTTACTCTGGTTATTTCCATCTGTACAAGTGTACATCAGTTTACAATGTAATAGTTCCTTATAAACCCTATAATCTTTTAGTGATCTATGGTATTATGTAAGTATACCCCACTGTGCTATCGCACAACATAATCAGCTCTCTGTGCTATTCGTAGAAGACAGAGCTGGCTTATTTTGGTGTCCTCTATCGATGCTTTATTAAAGCACATTTGTTGTTGGTATTTATAGTCCCCATCAGAGTATTATTGTCATAATGCCCAAATGCTTCATGATAATAATGTTGTATTTCATTTAAATGTGTTTGGATATTTCAGTATGTTCCCTTTAAAGTTACTGTTCAGATAATAGTGGGGAGCTTTGATTTATCACTTTAGCAAACTTACTGATTTTAGAGCTACTCAAGGGCTTCCCTGATAAACTTTATCCACTAACTAGAAATTAACAAGTAATTGGTAGTCTAATGTGGCCTCAAAAAGATGGAGGTCATTATAGGAATAAAACAGAGGTTTATAATAGGAAAAGTTATGTTTATTTAAAGGGACACTGTACCCAAAAAAATTATTTTGTGATTATGATTGAACATGAAATTTTAAGCAACTTTCTAATTTACTCCTATTATCACATTTTCTTCATTCTCTTGGTATCTTTATTTGAAATGCAAGAATGTAAGTTTAGATGCCGGCCCATTTTTGGTGAACAACCTGGGTTGTCCTTGCTGATTGGTGGATAAATTCATCCACCAATAAAAAAAGTGCTGTCCAGAGTACTGAAATAAAAAAAAAGCTTAGATTCCTTCTTTTTCAAATAATGATAGCAAGAGAACGAAGAAAATTTGATAATAGGAGTAAATTAGAAAGTTGCTTAAAATTGCATGCTCTATCTGAATTACGAAAGAAAAAATTTGGGTTCAGTGTCCCTTTAACAGGCATTTTCCATTTTGATGTTCTTGATCTTGAAAACTATTATGTCTTGTTGTATATATAATTGCTTTATATCGCTGCAGCTGTCACTTTACTTATAAACCTCAATAAACATTTTTTTATTAAAACTGCAGTGTGTCCTCCTGTAAAATGCCTGAATGACCAACTTATGCTGAACTTTTTAATCATTAAAGGGACATTAAACACATAAATATTTTATAAGCATAGTATTAAGGGTATCCTCCGTGTCCTTCTAGCCATGGGTGCCTTTATGCTGAAATGTATCTCTAACTGTATTCCAGTGCTGACGTGTTTGCACATGTGCAACAACACTCCTTCAGATACCTGCAGTGAAACCTAGGTTCCAAAATGGAAAAATATTATTCTTAAAGAGCCAAAGGTTCCTCTGCTTATGGCATTTCCCACTCCATTCAAACATATACTGCTATGAATTAAGGGGCATGAAACCTAAAAACAATCTTACATGATTCAGATAGAGCATACATTTAAAAAAAACATAAAAACTTTCCAGTTTACTTTACTATTATCAATTTCGCTTATCTTTATATCCTTTGTTGAAGTATTAGCAGTGCATTACTAGGAGCTAGCTGAATACATTGGTAATCCAATGACAAGAGTCATATATGTGCCTCCACCTATCAGCAACTAGCTCCCACCTCCTGAGCCTACATACATATGCTTTTTAACAAAGGATACAAATAGAACAAAGCAAATTAAATAATAGACCTAAACTGGAAAGTTGTTTAAAATTGTATCTGACTAATGAAGAAAAAAATTTGGGTTCAATGTCCCTTTAACATATAGAACATATTAAACTACAGCTTAATTTGGTTTGGAATTTTTGTCCCTTTAATGTTAACACATTACTAGCCCTTCAACTTCAGTCTAAATTCTAATTAAAGGGACAGTCTACTCCAGATGTTTTATTGTTTAAAAACATAGATAATCCCTTTATTACCCATTTCCCAGTTTTTCATAACCAACCCGCTTATATTAATATACTTTTTACCTCTGTGATTACCTTCTATCTAAGCCTCTGCAGACTGTCTTTATCTCAGGTCTTTTAACAGACTTGCAGTTTAGCCAACTAGTGTTGACTCATAAATAATTTCACGGGAGTGAGCACAATGTTACCTATATGGCAGACATCAACTAGTGCTGTCTAGCTGTGAAAAACTGACAAAATGCACTGAGATAAAAGGCGGCCTTCAAAAGCTTAGAAATTAGCATATGAGCCTATCTAGGTTTAGCTTTCAACAAAGAATATCAAGAGAACAAAGCAAAGTTGATGATAAAAGTAAATTGGAAAGTTGTTTAAAAACATAAATTATGCTTACCTGATAATTTCATTTCCATCTGTGGGAGAAGAGTCCACGGCTTTATTCATTACTTGTGGGTAATAAGAACCTGGCCACTAGGAAGAGGCAAAGACACCCCAGCCAAAGGCTTAAATACCTCCCCCCCACTCCCCTCATCCCCCAGTCATTCTGCCAAAGGAACAGTAGAAGAAATATCAGGGTATAAATGGTGCCAGAAGAATAAAAATAAATTTAGGTCCTCCCACCTGTGAAACGGGCGGTAGCCTTGGACTCTCCTCCCACAGATGGAAATTAAATTATCAGGTAAACATAATTTATGTTTTCCATCTTAATGGGAGGAGAATAAACAGTTTCATTCATTACTTGTGGGAAACAAATACCCAAGCTCTAGAGGACACTGAATGAAAAAAATGGGAGGGTAAAAGGAGGCGGACCCTAATCTGAGGGCACCACAGCCTGTAGAACCTTCCTCCCAAAAGCTGCTTCTGTCGAAAGCAAAGACATCAAATTTGTAAAACTTAGCAAAAGTATGTAAGGAGGACCAAGTGCTCTATAGAAGCCTCATTCTTAAAGGCCTGAAAAGAGGCCACAGCCCTTGTAGAGTGAGCCATAATTCTCTGAGGAGGCTTATGTCCCGCTGTCCCATAGGCCAAACGAATAATGCTCCTCAACCAAAAAGTTATGGAAATGGAAGAGGCCCTCTGCCCCCTGCATTTCCCCGAATACACAAGAAATAAAGACAAAGTCTGTCTGAATTCTTTAGTTGGCCTGAAGATAGAACTTCAACCTTTCCTTTGACAAAGAAGGGTTAGCATACAAAGAAAGAACTACTATTTCCTGATTGATGTTACGATTTGACACAACCTTGGGAAGAAAACCAAACCCAGTGTGAAGAACAGCCTTATCGGCGTGAAAAACCAGGTAAGGAGGCTCACATTGCAAGACCGCCAACTCAGAGACTCTGCATGCCGATGCAATAACCAGTAGGAATAGAACTTTCCAAGAAATAATTTTAATGTCAAGCGAATGCATAGGCTCAAACGGAGCGCCCTGCAAAATCTTAAGTACCAAGTTTAAGCTCCAAGGCGGAGCAGAATTTCTACAGACAGGCATGATCCTAGACAGAGCCTGAACAAAGGACTGAATATCAGGAAGTCCTGCAAGATTCTTGTGTAACAGTACATATAAAGTCAAAATCTATCCCTGTAAGGAACTGTCAGCAAGACCCTTATTCAACCCATCCCGGAGAAAGGACAAAATCCTGGATACCCTAACCTTATGCCATGGATATTCACGTTCCTCACACTACAACAAGTAGGTCCTTCACACCTTATGATAGATGCAACGAGTGACCGGTTTCCTGGCTTGAATGAGAGTATCATTCACTTTCTCAGAGAAACCTCTCTTGGCTAGGACTAGGTGTTCAATCTCCACGCAGTCAGCCTCAGAGAATCAAGATTTTGGTGTAGAAAGGTACCCTGAACCAGCAGATCTCTGCGACAAGGTAACCTCCATGGAGGAGACGATGACATCCCCACCAGATCCGCAAACCACGTTCTCCGCGGCCACGACAGAGCAATCAGAATAGCCAAGGCTTGCTCCTACTTGATGTGGGTCACTACATGAGTAGTGGCAACGATGGAAAAATGTAAATGAGGTTGAACTCCCAGGGCACTGCTAAGGCATCTATCAGCCCTGCCTGGGGATCCCTGGACCGCGACTCGTAACTGGGTAGCTTGAAGTTGAGTCTGGAGGCCATGAGATCTATCTTCGGAGTCCTCCATCTGTTGCAGACCTCCGCAAACACCTCGGGATGGAGAGACCATTCCCCTGGATGAAACAATTGTCTGCTGAGAAAATCCGCTTCCCAGTTGTCCACACCCGGAATGCGGATTGCTGATAGTGAACAGTTGTGGGACTCCGCCCATTCCAGAATCCGAGATACCTCCCTCATGGCTAGGGAGCTTCTCGTTCCCCCCTGATGGCTGATGTAAGCCACCAAAGACTCCGCAAACACCTCGGGATGGAGAGACCATTCCCCTGGATGAAACAATTGTCTGCTGAGAAAATCCGCTTCCCAGTTGTCCACACCCGGAATGCGGATTGCTGATAGTGAACAGTTGTGGGACTCCGCCCATTCCAGAATCTGAGATACCTCCCTCATGGCTAGGGAGCTTCTCGTTCCCCCCTGATGGCTGATGTAAGCCACCAAAGATAATGTTGTCCGACTGGAATCTGATGAATCGGGACAACCTCAGGAGCATTGAATATCGCTCGAAGTTCCAGAGTATTGATCGGTAGAATCGACTCCTCTCGAGTCCACCTGCCCTGTGCCTTCCTGGCACCCAAAACAGCTCCCCAACCTGACAGACTTGCATCCGTGGTCACAATCTCCCAGGATGGTCTCAAGAAGGATGTCCCCTGGGAGAGTTGTCCCGGATGGATCCACCAAGAGAGAGATTCCCTTGTTCGGTTGTCCAGAGACATCTGTTGGGATAGATCGCCGTTCCATTGTCTCAAGATGCACAGCTGAAGAGGTCTGAGATGGAACCTGGCGTATGGAATCGAATCTATGCTGGATACCATGATCTGTCAGGAATATCTTCATGGACATGGAATCTATTATGGTACCCAGGAATTCCACTCTATTGCTGGGAACTAGGGAACACTTTCCTTTGTTTATCTTCCATCCATGAGATCAAAGGAGAAGAGCTCTCGGGTGTTCCTCCACGAGACTGCAGGACGGAGCCTGGACCAGGATGTTGTCCAGATATGGAGCCACTGCGATCCCTCTGGCTCTAGCCACCGCGAGCAGCGCTCCCAGAACCTTCGTAAAGACTCTTGGGACAGTCACCAGACCGAACGGTAGGGCCACAAACTGGAAGTGTTGGTCCAGAAATGCAAATCTTAAGAACCTGAAGTGATCCTTGTGGATTGGAACGTAAAGGTAAGCATCCTTCAAATCTATTGTAGTCATGAACTGTCCCTCTTGAACTAGGGGCAGAATCGACCTAATCGTCTCCATCTTGAACGATGGGACTGACAGAAACTTGTTTAGGCACTTTAGGTCTAGAATCGGGCGAAACGTGCCCTCCTTCTTTGGGACCACGAAAAGGTTTGAATAATACTCCAAACCTCTTTCTGCTAGAGGGACTGGAACGATTACTCTGAGAGAGGAGATATCCCTCACACACTCTAGAAAGGCATCTCTCTTCTCTGGTCTTGATGATAGGTTTGACAGGAGGAATCTGCCTCTGGGCAGATGAGTCTTGAATCCTATACTGTAACCCTGGGCGATGACCTCCAGAACCCAAGGGTCCTGAACATCTCTTATCCAAGCCTCCGCGAAAAGAGATAGTCTGCTCTCTACGAGATTCTTAAATTGGATCGGGGGCCGCCCCTTCAGGCTGATTTTGTCTCAACGGGCTTCTTGCTCTGCAGTTTTCGCGGCAGGCTGCATTGGGATTTTTCCGAAGTTGACCCCTTAGGCTTATTCTTCTTATCCTGCGGTAGGAAAGCACCCTTGCCACCCGTGACCGTGGATATGATAGAGTCTAGGCCTGGACCAAACAGAAACTTCCCCTGAAAAGGGAGGGATAGTAATCTAAACTTGAAAGTCATGTCAGCAGACAACGGGCTAGCACCGAAAAACCTTATGTCATGGCATTCAGGCGGATAATCTGCCTATTTGCATCACAGATGAATGAATTAGCTACCCTTATGGCCTTAATTCTATTCTGTATCTCTTCGAGGGGAGTCTCCACCTCGACCATAGCTTACAGAGCGTCACACCAGTAGGTAGCCCCAGCCACCGTGACTGCCACTGCCGGTTGAAAAACAAACCCTGTGAACTGAAACATCTTTCTCAACATGGACTCCATTTTTTTTTATCCATGGGCTCCTTGAATCAAGAGCTATATTCGAGCAGGATAGTTGTTCATTTAGCGAGAGTGGAAATAGCACCATCCACCTTAGGAATGGCCCCCCACAGCTCAAGCTGCGAGTCCGGAACGGGGAACAGTTTTTTAAAAGAAGTAGAGGGGGAAAAGGACGAGCCAAGTTTCTCACTTTCATTCTTAATAATATTAGCCATCTTAATGGGGACTGGGAAGGTCTGAGGCACCACCATGTTGTCGTAAACCCTATCTAGTTTATGGATCGAAGGTTTCTTCTGCAGTTTCGGTTCAGGAACCTCTAACATAGCAAGCACCTCTTTTAGCAGAAAGTGCAAATGCTCTATCTTAAATTTAAAATCTGGCTCCTCCGCAGTCGGAGGCCTAGATGTCGCCGATTTCGACCCAGAAAGAATGTCCACCAAAAAGTCAGAGTCGACTTCATACACGGATAACCTGTCAGAGCCATCCAACAGAGTAGATGACCCCATGGACGGATAGCTATGTTTCACCTTTCGCTTAGCAGGGCGTGGTAAGTCATTGATGGCCGCAGAAACAGCCGTTTGAAACTGATCAGCGAAATCTGGCGGCCAAAGGGCCCCTCCCACTGGAGGATTAGTAGTGCCCTGGAGAGCTGCATGTGCAATCGGAGATGAATGTAGGGAAAGCAACTCGTGAGAACCCTCAGAGGTGGACGGCTCAGTTGTAGTAAATATCTTATTGTTTTTAGATTGCAATGTTATCAAAGCATGTGGAACAGAATTGAGCAGGTGGATCAACCCGGAACCTCCTCACAAAAGACACAGTTATTAGGTTTTGTTAAAGAGGGAGTACCCTCTAACATATCAGAGTCCTCCATAGCTTGCGCCTTTATTACGGACTAGATAGAAATTAAATGGCACCTTTATACCCCAATAGCCAGGGCAATAACCACCTCCTATGACCCGGACCAAAGATAAACTGCTTTGTCTCCTCCAACCGCCGGTCAGGAAAGAGGAAGTTAAAGAGGCCACACCCGGTCACATGGAGTGCCATGCAGGACCGCCCCTGCCCTAGAGAGAAAAACGCGCCAAAAAAGGCCTGCGTCGATCTCCCACTAAGAAACTGTTCACACATTGACAAAGCCTCATCTCACACATGTCACAGCATTAAACACAATAAAGAATATTATGCACAACCCCCCCCCCCAGTTCAATAACCCCCTTTCCCAGGATATTAACCCTTGATTCTATACAGATAAAAGGAGACACACTGTGACCCTGTCTTCTATGCCATGGTACAGGAACACAGTCTTTCAAGTGTGACAGGGTAATAGCATCGCTCCTGACATGGACTTTAGAGTAGAAAGCAGGCAGCGAAACTTGTCAACGCTGATTGCTTATGGAGATGGTTTCGCAGAAAGACTCTCCCTGCATCTCCGGACTCTAACTTTCACCCATGCTCTCACTGAGAGGCTGAAAGGACTACTTAAAACTCTAGTACCATCTCGAAGGGTAGTACCATCCATAAGAGACTACTCCGAATCTTCCGACACTTATCTGCCAACCTCCTGTGACAAAAGGCAAAGAATGACTGGGGGATGAGGGGAGTGGGGGAGGTATTTAAGCCTTTGGCTGGGGTGTCTTTGCCTCCTCCTGGTGGCAAAGTTCTTATTTCCCACAAGTAATGATTGAAGCCGTGGACTCTCCTCCCATTAAGATGGAAATTGCATGCCCTATCTGAATCATGAAAGTTTAATTTACTGTGATGTTCATTGTTACCTCCTTTCATTGATAACTTATATTGTGAGTGTATTTAAATTGATTATTAAAAGGTTTAGACTTGAATCTAATATACTATACTAAGGGCCAGATTACGAGTGGTAGTGCTTTCGCTCGCGTGCTAACTGTGCTAGAAGTAAACTTTTTGCGCGCTTTGGGTTATCTATACCTTTATATCTATATGATGCTGCTGTTTCTGGACTTTGTTTGATAAGGGTATACAGCACCCTTGCGTCTGGTGTGCACCTGGTGTGCTATTTGAGTGAGTACAATATGATTATATATCGGTAAAGATATATACAGATACATACAGTATCCCACAAAAGTGAGTACACCTCTCACATTTTTGTAAATATTTTATTATATCTTTTCATGTGACAACGCTGAAGAAATGACACTTCGCTACAATGTAAAGTAGTGAGTGTACAGCCTGTATAACAGTGTAAATTTGCTGTCCCCTCAAAATAACAACACACAGCCATTAATGTCTAAACCGTTGGCAACAAAAGCGATTACACCCCTAAGTGGAAATGTCCAAATTAGGCCCAATTAGCAATTTTCCCTCCCCGGTGTCATGTGACTCGTTAGTGTTACAAGGTCTCAGGTGTGAATGGGGAGCAGGTGTGTTAAATTTGGTGTTATTATTTCACACTCTCTCATACTGGTCACTGGAAGTTCAACATGGCACCTCATGGCAAAGAACTCTCTGAGGATCTAAAAAAAAATTGTTGCTCTACATAAAGACAGTATAGACCCTGAAACTGAGCTGCAGCACGGTGGGCAAGACCATACAGCGGTTTCACAGGACAGGTTCCACTTAGAACAGGCCTCGCCATGGTCGACCAAAGAAGTTGAGTGCACGTGCTCAGTGTCATATCCAGAGGCTGTCTTTGGGAAATATACGTATGAGTGCTGCCAGCATTGTTGCAGAGGTTTAAAGGGTGGGGGGTCAGTCTGTCAGTGCTTAGACCAAACCTAGCACACTGCATCAAATTGGTCTGCATGGCTGTCGTCCCAGAATGATAATGCACAAGAAAGCCTGCAAACAGTTTCCTGAAGACAAGCAGACTAAGGACATGGATTACTGGATCCATGTCCTGTGGTCCGGTGAGACCAAGATAAACTTATTTGGTTCAGATGGTGTTAAGCGTGTGTGGCGGCAACCAGGTGAGGAGTATAAAGACAAGTGTGTCTTGCTTACAGTCAAGCATGGTGGTGGGAGTGTCATGGTCTGGGCCTGCATGAGTGCTGCCGGCACTGGGGATCTACAGTTCATTGAGGGAACCATGAATGCCAACATGTACTGTGACATACTGAAGCAGAGCATGATCCCCTCCCTTCGGAGACTGGGCCGCAGGGCAGTATTCCAACATGATAACGACCCCAAACACACCTCCAAGACGACCACTGCCTTGCTAAAGAAGCTGAGGGTAAAGGTGATGGACTGGCCAAGCATGTCTCCAGACCTAAACCCTATCGAGCATCTGTGGGGCATCCTCAAATGGAAGGTGGGGGTGCGCAAAGTCTCTAACATCCAACAGCTCTGTGATGTCGGAGTGGAAGAGGACTCCAGTAGCAACCTGTGAAGCTTTGGTGAACTCTATGCCCTAGAGGGTTACAGCAGTGCTGGAAAATAATGGTGGCCACACAAAATATTGACATTTTGGGCCCAATTTGGACATTTCCACTTAGGGGTGTACTCACTTTTGTTGCCAACGGTTTAGACATAAATGGCTGTGTGTTGGGTTATTTTGAGGGGACAGCAAATTTACAGTTATACAGGCTGTACACTTACTACTTTCACTATTTTTTACATTTAGCAAAGTGTCATTTCTTCAGTGTTGTCACATGAAAAGATATAATAAAATATTTACAAAAATGTGAGGGTCTATTCACTTTTGTGGGATACTGTATATGAATATCTATTTAGAAATACATAGAAAATATTCTGCTATATGCAGAACATTGGAATGTAAAACATTTACAGTAAATACATAGTATAACAAAATGCTCCAATCCACTTCTATATATGTCTACATATCTATTTATGTGTTTATATGTCTATATTTGTCTGTAAATACATATACACACACATATAAATATATACATATGTATATATAAAAACTTAAATTATGCTTACCTGATAAAAAAAATTTCTTCTGACGGGAAGAGTCCACAGCTGAATTCAGAACCTGGCCACCAGGAAGAGGCAAAGACACCCAAGCCAAAGGCTTAAATACCTCCCCCACTTCCCTCATCCTCCAGTCATTCTGCCAAGGGAACAAGGAACAGTAGGAGAAATATCAGGGTAGAAAAAGGTGCCAGAAGAAGAAACTAAAATAGAGCCACATCAATAAACGCGGACGGGGAGCTGAAAAACTTAAATTATGCTTACCTGATAATTTTTTTTTCTTCTGACGGGAAGAGTCCACAGCTGCAATCAGAACCTGGCCACCAGGAAGAGGCAAAGCCACCCAAGCCAAAGGCTTAAATACCTCCCCCACTTCCCTCATCCTCCAGTCATTCTGCCAAGGGAACAAGGAACAGTAGGAGAAATATCAGGGTAGAAAAAGGTGCCAGAAGAAGAAACTAAAATAGAGCCACATCAATAAACGCGGACGGGGAGCTGAAAAATTTAAATTATGCTTACCTGATAATTTTCTTTTCTTCCTAAACGGGAAGAGTCCACAGCTGCATTCATTACTTTTGGGAAAACAATACCCAAGTGATAGGGGATACTGAATGCAAACAAAGGGCGGGTATAAAGACACCACAGCCTGAAATTACCCAACACCCTAAAACCAGAAGCCCAGGTAACTGCTCATCAGTTACACAACCTGCAAAGCCATGCTAGGGACCACTAAAAATCCCCAGAGTCTGCTGAGCACAAAAGCCTCAGAGGAGCCGGCCTTGAGGCTCTTGACTCCCACAAAGTGTATCCCCGACCTAAAGGACAAGAACCTCTATTTACCCCGGAGAGGGAGAACAGAGGACCCAATAAGAGATCCAAAGGACAATCCAACAAGGAAAGAAAGAAAACGCAAAAGCAAAACTTAGAGCAAACCCAAGGTTGCTACAGGACCACTGCCCAGGAGACGAACTCCCTAGAAGGGCAAGGACCAGAAAGATAAATTCCATACTCAGGAAAAAACGATCGCTAGGATAACCAGAGGGCAACCCTCTGATCCAAGACACAGCACCATACAACCTATGGTACTCCAAATCCTCAAGTTCCCCATTGTATCATAGTCAAGATGAAAACCCGTCAGACTAGATAAGCATAGACAGGGTAACTGTCCTAGCAGCTAAAAAAGAGCTCTCCGTGAGAACACAGAGCCACCTCTAAACAAGAACTCGCAATGACCAATCACCAGGCAGCAAAGCTGACCCTAAACCATCGTGGGACCTCATCCTACCAAGAATCACCGAGAAACCTCAGCAACAGCTCCCGTCCAGAAAAATCAGAACTCCAAGGAGCGTCCCATGCCCGCAGCAGACGCCACCAGTAGAGAGATTGACATCTAGAGCCCCCCTACCGAAAGGGAGAACAGACTCGATAAGTACACGGTCAATACTTAATAGAGCAGACCGATCCCTGACCTTCACTCCAAGGTAACGATCTCAGCCCAAAGGCTGGTAAAGACCGAAAACAAAGAGTACCAAAAACTCCGCCCAGACCTCCAAAGAGAAGGGATGGGTCTGCAAGGGAGCAAAACCCCTGAGTAGAGCTCTGACCACTTATTTAAAACTGGCATGCTACCATAAGCCATGACAGGAACTACGTGCTTGGGTTCCAGAACCCCTACACGGCTGCCTTCCCTAAAGGAGAAACACTCCCCAAAAGGAAGATAGAACTCTGACCCACCGCATCCTAATACCAGAATCCAGCCCCGTGATCCTGAGTATGCAAGGAAGGGAAAGAACCCTCTGAAGTGAGAAAAACAGGGACCCACAGAACTTCACGGATACTGAGGTACCTCCAAATCAAAGGCGAGCAAACGCAAGAAACTCAACCCCCACCACAGGTGAGGAGATGAGAAAGTAGAGAAAATGATAAACACCCTACCTAGAGGCGAAACCCTTCGGTTATTACCACCAGCTCAGGTGATACGACAACTAAAAGTCTACAAGGAAGCATTAGATGCCCCAGAAGACAAAGTAGGGACCCGTCAGAGAGACCTCAAACTTAAGGCAGATATCAATCTCCCATGAGTGCCAAAAAATAACCTTTCAAAGGGACACACGGGAGCTCAAACCCCAAGGTTGAACTGAACCACCCATGCCCGATTCCAGACAAGAGACGTGGTCCTAAGTCAGAGTCCCCCAGAAACAGGACCTATCGAAAGATCTAACCTCCTGAGGAACCCTTAAGCTGCCTCCTATGGTTAGGAGTGCACCCATGACAGAGCCTTCCAGTATCCAAAGTCCGTAGACATAGGGTACCAGCAACAGCCTCAAACCCAAGAGTCTGGAAAGACTAGTAACAGGTCTAAGAAAATGGCAACCAGTACCATTGGATCTTAAGATAATCCTTTGTAGACAGGCTTGACTACCTGATCTATACTCCAGTGTAGATAAATGAAACCCATTTTCTTGACCCCAAAAGGGCGAAGGTCTGTATCCTACCCGGGACCTCATACCCGCAAGCCCAAAGGGCTAGATCTGCTATAAGGTCGAAGGATAGCACCCGAGAGTCTAAAGACCAAGGGATTACAAGGGACAGCTCTTAGATTGAGAAGACGACATATCTCTGGAGATCTTTACAGGATCAGTCTCCCGGAAATCCCAGTAACAGGAATAACAATGGGAGCCTCACATCTCCTGGTAGGAAAAAACGGGGTGATCCACACCTCTGCGCTCCAAGTACTAGTGCAAGTGAGATACTGAGAAAAGGAAGAAGGACATACCCGCGCTTCCATACATAGAAGACCCAAACCAAGAAGGGAAAAAAAAGGAGTCTCCGCCACCGTCGAAAGGAAATGCGACTAGGCTATAAGAGTCGACATCCGGAAGATACAGAAAGCGAAAATGCAATCGTCCACCAAACCGGTATTCCAGACCTCCAGAGGTCATCCACATCTCCAAAATCTAAAGGAATGGAGAACTACCGTTCCGAGTCCAAAAGGACCTCTAGAAACCACAATGAAGCTTTAAAAAGTTGGTCACGTATTCAAAGTAAATTGCACGAAAAGGTCAACTTAGATTGGAGCTCACAACCTTCCTTCCAGAAGCGTTCAATCTAAACACTAGGCCCCATATGTTGACGTAGGATCCGAGATTGGAGCCCGCATTAATAGGCCAAAGTGACATTCCGACAGGATATTAGCACCACGAGGGTGACATGAACCGCAAAAAACAGCAGCTAGCTCCCGACCAGTACCTGCCTGGTACAAGAGCACTCCAGAACTGTCCAAAAGGTCCAAGAAAAATAGACCTGAATGTTCGATAATATGAACTAGAAATATAATTATGTTCTTAACAAAAAATGCGCAACTTCTGAGGAAGTGCCCACGCGACCACAAAATCTCAAGTATCAGTTCCAGAGAAAGAACGTTCCCAAAACGGAAAATACATCAGACATGAGCTCTTTAAAACAAATCAAACACATCCTAACCAGATCAAAATAAAAGTAAGGCAGCACCCACAGGTAAACGCCGGCACGCCAACCAGAACAACCGATCATAGGCCCCATTCTCCGAAGCTCGGAACTGATACATAAAAGAAAGAAAAAACGGAGACGACAAGGAGATTAGTTTAATCCCGAAACGTCTAACCCAGCATGCCATCCAGCACAGAAGGCCAAGGATCCCTCGGCCCACTAGGACTGGAATCCTTCAGCACTGTCAAAATTATCTCTCACCGGATTGATGGACGACCCCGGCCTCAGAGGCCATGGCTTCCCCAGAAGGCCGAACTGAATCAGGCGATCTCACGCCCGACGGGCCCTGGTTGACAGAACACGGACAGTACCTTAAAAAGATTTCACTTGGGAGATATAAATGATCCAGCGCTAAAGATATGGCCAATGAGGAACCATGCCGTAACCTCTGGATGAAACAAGCCGCCTTCCGGAGGAGTAAAGGCCATAGGGACACCTGCTTGCGTAGCAAAAGAAGGTTCTGGGGCACGCGCCTCACAGGATATGGAATCCTTTGGGGCACTCTAAGTTCCCTGCATCGGGAGAAGAGAGTACTCTGGAATAGCAATTGGAACATAACTGACGGGAATGGATAACCCGGGCCATTTCATATTCTTCGCAAGACGCATTCTCCGAATCAGAGATATCCGTGTCTGCCCCCCTTTTTTGAAGCTAAAAATACTCAATATTTAATTAGGCACGATTTGGGGAACTACTCCCCTCCCTCCTTGCTAGAGAAGCGATTTTTGGATGAAACAATTTTACCAGAATCTATGCCGTGGAACAGGAACTCGGCCTCTCAAGTGTGACAGTGTAGTAGCATCACTACTGACATGCACTTGATTGTAGGAAGCAGGCAGCGAAACTCGTCAATGCTGATTGCTTATGGAGCTGTTAAAATGAGACGAGATTGTTTCGCAGAAAGACTCTCCCTGCATCTCCGGACTCTAGCTTTCAACCAAGCTCTCACTGAGAGGCTGACACGACTACTTAAAACTCCAGTCCCATTCCGAAGAGTACTACCCTCCAAAAGAGATTACTCAGAATCTTCCGACACTTCTCTGCCAACCTCCTGTGACGAAAGGCAAAGAATGACTGGGGGATGAGGGAAGTGGGGGAGGTATTTAAGCCTTTGGCTGGGGTGTCTTTGCCTCCTCCTGGTGGCCAGGTTCTTAATTCCCACACGTAATGAATGAAGCAGTGGACTCTCCTCCCCTTTAGATGGAAATATATATACATACACACACACACACATATTTATATACATACACACACACACACACATATATACACACACACACACACACACACATACATACATACATACATATATATATATATATACATACATATCTCAATGCTAAAGGCCTTTGCCTGCCTAACACTTGAGATCTCATATCTTTGAGCCTTTATAATTTGTGTGCAATATTATTTTTTTTTATAATTTTTATTATATAGTGTTATGAGTGTCATTGTATTGTGTAACGTATTTTTGATGTGTTTTGTGTCACTTTTTAGTTGGAGAAACAGTTAACCAGAGCTCTCAGAGGTTGCGGTAATCATTCTAGTGTAAATCGCGATTGTGCTCACACGTTTGCATTTACTTTCAACATGTAATACGAGCGCAATTTAACTTGTACGCAAGCTCGCGCGCAAACAATAGTGCTACACTAGCAATCTGGCCCTTAGATAGATAAGTGCATTGTCTTGTGTTCTGTGATATTTCTACCTGAGGTGCAATAGAGATCTAAGGGCTGCACATCGAAGTGCAAGTGGAGACACTAAACTATGATTAAAAACGTAAATTAAATTTCTGTAGAATATATCCTTTTGTTTCTGTCATGTTTTCTGAGTTACATTTGATTTTCTATAGCTAAAGAATAAAATTACCCACTTTGCACAATTTGGATAAACAGCTCTTTTGCTCCCTGTGGTGAATAGTTGCTGTGAATAATAGGTGAGAGTTGAGCCCAAATATTATCTAATTATTATCTAATTATGACTCCCTGTCCTTAAAGAAATTAGTGTCAACAGCGCAGCATTTCATTCTTATGCACAAATACACTAACAAGCTGTTAAGCCAATATTATATCAACTCACCGACAGGGTAAGATTCGGACAACATCATTAGGTTTGTAGCCTTCAATGCAAACAGCACAATTATCAAAATCTGGCTCTGTTTCCTGAAAGAAAAAAATGTCAATTATGCATAATACAACTAATTTTGTTACATGGAAGCATTTTAATAATGATAATATCAGTTGTTTAAAGAGATACGTTGATTAACTTTTTTTCACAGATTTTGTATGGGCTAGAGAAGCAGTTTCAGACCTATTGGTCGCTTTAGTGCATCTTTTGTATAATTTGTAAATGCATAAGATACCCTGCTTTTGCTATTTGAAGTCAACATGAAATAGAGTAAAAAAATACTGGAGTTGTGTGTTTCCATCTGCATTCTCTATGAGGTATTCGAATATCCAACATATGCAGTAGGCCTTAAAACTAGATATTATTCCCTGATCCATTGGTTGTATTAATGCAGGAAAGCAGGTTTAAATTGTGTCAATACCTATTGTCACTGAAGCCTTCTTGTTTGATTCACAAACCAATGGCATATTTGATTTTGCCTTTCACAGCTTATTGTGTTTGAGAATAACAGACATGCATAAACTTTAGCTAAAAGAGCCATTCAAAATTGTAGCAAACACTGCTGACATATATATATATATACATATATATATACATACAGTATAGCTCAAGACACATGCATGTCTGCTCTCATATAAAGGAGCTAAGTTTCAACAACTGATACCAAGCAAATTAATTCAAATTGATAACAGAAGTAAATGGTATGTTCTATCTGATTTATGAAAATGTAATTTTGATTTCTGTCTCTTCAAAGTCACTTTTAAAGGGACACTAAACACTAAGTACATTTCATGCACCTTGCAGTAATCATGGGTGCTGCCATTTTGGAAATTAGGTCACACTGCAGATATCTGGGGCGCGATCCGATATAGATCGCAGTTTGTGGCGCAAGCGAGGGAACCGGCGTCACCCGCAGTTTCAGCTCGCAACTCGAGCTATCCCATATAAGTCGCCGTCAGATGCTAACGTGCCGTAAGTCTGACAAACCAGCGATGTCCAGAAATCTGCGTAAGTACAAATTTCTGGCGTCGCCAGTGACTTGCGGCACGTTAGAAACTGCCGGCGCCTATAAAACCTGACTAAAGTCTAAAACACCCGCACTGTCTAACACGCCTCCCTAACATAGCCCGACAAGTCTAACACGCCTCCCTAACATAGCCCGACACGTCTAACACTCTATCCGCTATCCCCCCTCACTAGCCTAACAATAAAAAAGCTATTAACCCCTAAACCGCCGCTCCCGTACCCCGCCGCAACCTAATAAAGTTATTAACCCCTAAACCGCCGCTCCCGTACCCCGCCGCCAGCTATATTATATCTATAACCCCCTAAAGTGAGCCCCTAACACCGCCGCCATCTATATTAAAATTATTAACCCCTAATGTAAGCCCCTAACACCGCCGCCATCTCTATTAAAATGATTAACCCCCTAATTTAATCTACCTACCCCGCCGCCAGCTATATTATCTATATTAACCCTAAGTATATTATAGTTAATATAGGTATTACATTATATATATTAACTATATTAACCCTAATTATATTAGGGTTAATATAGTTAATATAGTTACTATAGTATTTATATTAACTATATTAACTCTATCTAACCCTAACACCCCTAACTAAATTTATATTAAATTAATCTAATTCATTTATAAACTAAAATATTCCTATTTAAATCTAAATACTTACCTATAAAATAAACCCTAAGATAGCTACAATATAATTAATAATTACATTGTAGCTATGTTAGGGTTAATATTTATTTTACAGGTAAATTGTTAATTATTTTAACTAGGTATAATAGCTATTAAATAGTTATTAACTATTTAATATCTACCTAGTTAAAATAATTACCCAATTACCTGTAAAATAAATCCTAACCTAAGTTACAAATACACCTACACTAGCAATTAATTAAATAAACTACAAACATCTATCTAAAAATACAATTAAATTAACTAAACTAAATTACAAAAAAAACAAACACTAAATTACAAAAAATAAAAAAAAGATTACAAGATTTTTAAGCTAATTACACCTATTCTAAGCCCCCTAATAAAATAATAAACCCCCAAAATAAAAAAAAATTCCCTGCCCTATTCTAAATTAAACAAATTTCAAAGCTCTTTACCTTACCAGCCCTTAAAAGGGCCTTTTGTGGGGCATGCCCCAAAGAATTCAGCTCTTTTGCATACAAATACAATACCCCCCCCCCCATTACAACCCACCACCCACATACCCCTATTCTAAAACCACCCAAACCCCCCTTAAAAAAGCCTAACACTACCCCCCTGAAGATCTCCCTACCTTGTCTTCACCACACCGGGCCGAACTCCTGATCCGAACCGGGCGATGTCTTCCTCCAATCGGCATGAAGAATTCTTCCTCCGGCGATGTTTTCCTCCAAGCGGCAAAGAAGAATTCTTCCTCCGGCGACGTCTTCCTCCAAGCGGCAGCAAAGTCTTCATTCTTCCGGCGGCATCTTCAATCTTCTTTCTTCGCTCCGCCGCCGCGGAGCATCCATCCCGGCCGACTACTGAACTTCGAATGAGGTACCTTTAAATGACGTCATCCAAGATGGCGACCGCCGAATTCCGATTGGCTGATAGGATTCTATCAGCCAATCGGAATTAAGTTAGAAAAATCTGATTGGCTGATTGAATCAGCCAATCAGATTCAAGTTCAATCCGATTGGCTGATCCAATCAGCCAATCAGATTGAGCTCGCATTCTATTGGCTGTTCCGATCAGCCAATAGAATGCGAGCTCAATCTGATTGGCTGTTCGGATCAGCCAATCGGATTTTTCTAACTTAATTCCGATTGGCTGATAGAATCCTATCAGCCAATCGGAATTCGGCGGACGCCATCTTGGATGACGTCATTTAAAGGTACCTCATTCGAAGTTCAGTAGTCGGCCGGGATGGATGCTCCGCGGCGGCGGAGCGAAGAAAGAAGATTGAAGATGCCGCCGGAAGAATGAAGACTTTGCTGCCGCTTGGAGGAAGACGTCGCCGGAGGAAGAATTCTTCTTTGCCGCTTGGAGGAAGACATCGCCGGAGGAAGAATTCTTCATGCCGCTTGGAGGAAGACATCGCCCGGATCGGATCAGGAGTTCGGCCCGGTGTGGTGAAGACAAGGTAGGGAGATCTTCAGGGGGGTAGTGTTAGGCTTTTTTAAGGGGGGTTTGGGTGGTTTTAGAATAGGGGTATGTGGGTGGTGGGTTGTAATGGGGGGGGGGGTATTGTATTTGTATGCAAAAGAGCTGAATTCTTTGGGGCATGCCCCACAAAAGGCCCTTTTAAGGGCTGGTAAGGTAAAGAGCTTTGAAATTTGTTTAATTTAGAATAGGGCAGGGAATTTTTTTTATTTTGGGGGTTTATTATTTTATTAGGGGGCTTAGAATAGGTGTAATTAGCTTAAAAATCTTGTAATCTTTTTTTTATTTTTTGTAATTTAGTGTTTGTTTTTTTTTGTAATTTAGTTTAGTTAATTTAATTGTATTTTTAGATAGATGTTTGTAGTTTATTTAATTAATTGCTAGTGTAGGTGTATTTGTAACTTAGGTTAGGATTTATTTTACAGGTAATTGGGTAATTATTTTAACTAGGTAGATATTAAATAGTTAATAACTATTTAATAGCTATTATACCTAGTTAAAATAATTCACAATTTACCTGTAAAATAAATATTAACCCTAACATAGCTACAATGTAATTATTAATTATATTGTAGCTATCTTAGGGTTTATTTTATAGGTAAGTATTTAGATTTAAATAGGAATATTTTAGTTTATAAATGAATTAGATTAATTTAATATAAATTTAGTTAGGGGTGTTAGGGTTAGATAGAGTTAATATAGTTAATATAAATACTATAGTAACTATATTAACTATATTAACCCTAATATAATTAGGGTTAATATAGTTAATATATATAATGTAATACCTATATTAACTATAATATACTTAGGGTTAATATAGATAATATAGCTGGCGGCGGGGTAGGTAGATTAAATAAGGGGTTAATCATTTTAATAGAGATGGCGGCGGTGTAAGTGGATTACATTAGGGGTTAATAATATTAATATAGCTGGCGGCGGTATAGGGGGATTAGATTAGGGGTTAATAATTTTTATATAGGTGGCGGCGGTGTAAGGGGTCAGATTAGGGGATAGATAAGGTAGATGGCAGCGGTGTAAGGGGTTCTAATTAGGGGATAGATAAGGTAGATGGCGGCGGTTTTAGGGGCTCACAGTAGGGGGTTAGTTTATGTAGATGGCGGTGGGGTCCGGGAGCGGCGGTTTAGGGGTTAATAACTTTATTAGGGATTTCGGGGGGGGGGGGGGATCGCGGTTGACAGGTAGATAGACATTGCGCATGCGTTAGGTTTATTTTAGAAGATCGCGGTTGACAGGGAGATAGACATTGCGCATGCGTTAGGTGTTAGGTTTATTTTAGCAGCCAGTTTAGGGAGTTACGGGGCTCCAATAGTCAGCGTAAGGCTTCTTACGGCTGCTTTTTGTGGAGAGGTGAAAATGGAGTAAGTTTTCTCCATTTTCGCCACGTAAGTCCTTACGCTGCATATTGGATACCAAACTGCGCGGGTTTGGTATACCTGCCTATAGCCCAAAAAACTACGGGCGACGGCAGAAATATACGCGCGTAACTTCTAGGTTACGCCGTATATGTGATACCAAACCCGCGCAAATATTGGCGTCGCCGGCTTTTGCGGGCGACGATTTTTATCGGATGGACCCCTTGAAGGAGAGTTACTGCACATGTGTAAACAGGTCAGCACTGGAAGGTAGTGAAAGCTAAATTACAGCATAGGGACACCCATGACTATAGGGAGATGGGGAAAAGTCCTTTCCAGCTTTGAACACTGAAGTTAAATGTATAAAAATTAATATTCCCCGCCCAAAAAAAAAAAAAAAAAAAAGACGTTTCACAAACATTCACAAGGCCTGGTTCAATATTTGCTTACAAGTTGCAGGGAATTCTGGGGCTGCATTTGTATCTGCATTTGCTGCTTTACCAGTTATATATGTGCTATAGAGGTTACTAGGCATTTTACATCTATTAAACCAGCCTCTGCCAGCTGTAAACTCTTCTGATGTATCATTTTCTTTTTGAATATGTGTAGAAGATGCTTCTCGCCTTTTGCAGCACGTATGTCCTTCTACCCAGATACTGTATCTTCTTTCCATTTCTCCAAGCAAATGGCTTCTTGAACAAGTCACCATTGTTACTGACAGTTTTGATGTTGCGGTTGCTGGAGCTTTTATGTTCTCATTAATTTTTTGCACTGTTCTTACAATAGATAAATAAAAGGTACTCTTACACAGGGTTTCTCCCAAACATGATGGTTCTCTTACAGGTTTTTTTCCCCCCCAGACATGATGGTACTCTTACAGGGTATTTCCCCCCAGACATGATGGTCCTTACATGATTCCCCCCTCGCCCCCGACATAATGGGTCTCTTACATTGTTTTTTCCCAGACATGATTTTATTCTTAAATGGGGGTTTTTCCCCAGAGATGATGGTTCTCTTACAGGGTTTTTCCCCAGACATGATGGGTTCTCTTACAGGGTTTTCCCCCAGACATAATGGTACTCTTACAGGGTTTCCCCCCAGACATAATGGTACTCTTACAGGGTTTCCCCCCAGACATGATGGGTCTCTTACATGGTTTTTCCCCAGACATGATGGGTACTTTGAAATGTTTTTTTTCCCCAGACATGATGGGTACTCTTACAGGGTTTTCTCCCAGACATGATGGGTACTCTTACATGGTTTTTCCCCAGACATGATGGGTACTCTTACAGGGTTTTCTCCCAGACATGATGGGTACTCTTACATGGTTTTTCCCCAGACATGATGGGTACTCTTACAGAGTTTTCTCCCAGACATGATGGGTACTCTTACATGGTTTTTCCCCAGACATGATGGGTACTCTTACAGGGTTTTCTCCCAGACATGATGGGTACTCTTACAGGGTTTTCTCCCAGACATGATGGGTATTCTTACAGGGTTTTACCCCAGACACAATGGTACTCTTACAGGGTTTTTACCCAGACATGATGGGTCTCTTACAGGCCTTTTACCCAGACATGATGGGTCTCTTACAGGGTTTTTACCCAGACATGATGGGTCTCTTACAGGGTTTTTACCCA